>NW_028270180.1:70327155-70630185 GCF_037043375.1 Chiloscyllium plagiosum | reverse complement strand
CTTGTCTACATGTGACAGACGTGAAAGACCCGAACCCCTCGGCCTCTTTCTTCCATATCACTACTTGAGGCCCTGTTTTTAATTAGTGTCAGTCTGCCCTGTTTATTTTATCAAAATGTAATATTTTGCATTTATTCCAATCCAAAAATTCCCAAAAACCCTGAGCATTAAAGACAGTAGGAGTATACTTAAGAGGGAAATCAGGAGGGCAAAAAGGGGACATGAGATAGCTTTGGCAAATAGGGTTATGAATAATCCCAAGGGTGTTTATAAATACATTAAGAACAAAAGAGTAACTCGAGAGAGAATAGGGCTCCTCAAAGATCTGAAAGGTAGTCTATGCGTGGAGCCGCAGGAGATGGGAGAGATACTAACTGAATGTTTTGCATCAGTGTTTACTGTGGAGAAGGACATGGGCAATATAGAATGTGGGGAAATAGATGTCGACATGTTAAATATGTCCATCTTACAGAGGAGGACGTGCTTGGTGTCTTGTAACCCGTAAAGCTTGGTTAATCCCCAGCACCTGATCAGGTGAACCCTAGAACCCTGGGAAGCTGGGAATGTGGTTGCTGGGCCTCTTGCGGAGATATTTGTATCATCGATTATCACAGGTGAGTTGCCAAAAGACTAGAGGTTGGTTAACGTGGTGCCGCTATTTAAGAAAGGTGGTAAGGACACGCCAGGGAACTATCGACCGGTCAGCCTGACATTGATGCTGGGCAAGTTGTTGGAGGGAATCCTGAGGAACACGATGCGCGTGTATTCTGAAAAGCAAGGACTGATTAGTGATAGTCAGCATGACTATGTGCGTGGGAAATCATGTCTCACAAACTTGATTAAATTATTTGAAGATGTATCAAAGAGGATTGATGAGGGCTGAGAGGTGGACATGATCTATGGAATTCAGTAAGGCGCTCGACAAGCTTCCCCATGGTAGACTGGTTAGCAAGGTTAGATCTCATGGAATACAGGGAGAACAAGCCGTTTGGGTACAGAACTGGCTCAAATGTAGAAGGCAGGGTGGTGGTGGAGGGTTGTTTTTTCAGATTGGAGGCATGTGACCAGTAGAGTCTCGCAAGGATCATTGCTGGGTCTACTACTTTTCGTCGTTTATATATATGATTTAGATATGAGCATAGGAGGTATAGTTAGTAAGTTTGCAGATGACACCAAAATTGGAGGTAGAGTGGACAGCGAAGAGGGTTACCTCAGATTACAACAGGATGTTGTTCAGATGGGTAAGAAGTGGCAGATGGAGGTTAATTCAGATGAATGTGACGTGCTGCATTTTGGAAAAGCAAATCTTAACAGGACTGATACACTTAGTGGCAAATTCCTAGATAGTGTTGATGAACAAAGATATCTTGCAGTGAAGGTTCATATTTCCTTGAACGTAGAGTTGCAGGTAGATAGGATATTGAAGAAAGGGTTTGGAATACATTCCTTTATTGATCAGAGCATTGAGTATAGATGTTGGAAGGTCATGTACAGGACATTGGTTAGGCCACTTTTGGAATATTGTGTGCAAATATTCTCCGTCAATTGGAAGGATGTTGTGAAACTTGAAAGGGTTCAAAAAAGATTTACAAGGATATTGCCAGGGTTTGAGCTGCAGGAAGAGAGCAAAAAGGCTGTGGTTTTCTTTCCCTGGAGCATCAGAGACTGAGGAGTGACCTCCGTAGAGGTTTATAAAATCATTAAGGTAGCATGGATAGGGTAAACAGACAAGGTATTTTCCCTGAGAAGGAGAGTCCAGAAATAGAGAGCATAGGTTGAGGGTGAGAGGGGAAAGATATAAAAGGGAACTAAGGAGCAACTTTTTCACGCAGAGAGTGGTGCGTGTATGGAATAAGCTGCCAGAAGAAGTGGTGGAGGCTGACAATTATAGCATTTTAAAGGCATTTGGATACTTGACATGAATAGGAAAGATTTAGCGGGATATGGCCCAGGTGCTGGCAAGAGCGATAAGATTAGGTTCGGATATCTGGTCGGCATGGACAAATTTGAGCGAAGGTTCTGTTTAGTGCTGTTCATCTGTGACTCACAGCTCAGTGGGTTTCGGTCTCTTCAAAGATAAATCTTAGTCTGTTTTATTTTAGTAAAGCTACAACATTCAGTAGGGTGATGGTTTATTTCTTTAAATACACATCTTATGATACTTTGATTAAGTTTTTTAATATAAAATATTGGTACTAATTTATTCTAGAGTAGTGTTTTGTAAAGCTGTAAGACTGTGCCTTTTTCTGGGTCTGTGGTCTGTTAAGGTGCAGAGATGGCCATTCGTACAGTGATGTGCTCTTCCTGTTGGATTTCGGAGATTAAGGAAAGTTTCAGTGATCCTGATTGTCTGCAGGAAGTGAGGATGCAAATCCTGTAGGATTTCATGGACCAGATGGAGCGATGGTTTAAGGTAATGAAGAATTTACCGGAGCCGGGGGGTGTGATAGGTGGCAGTTTCAGAAAGTTAGGAAAACTGCCGATCCAGTCAGGTAGATGGGTTTCCTCTCGGAAAGGGAGGAGTGGAGGGCAAGTAGTGCAGGAGTCTCCTGTGGTTATTTCCATCTCAAACAAGTATATTGTTTTGGAAAGCGTCGGGGGTCACAGACTCTCAGGGGACTATCGCATTGACAGCCAAGTTCCTAGTGTAATAGATCTAGTGTAATGTGAGGTATATCCAGTTCCACACGATCGATGGTGATAGGAGGCTCTCTCGTCTGCAGCACAGACTGCAGTTTCTGTAGCTAACAGTGAGACATCAGAATGGGGTGGTGCCTCCCTACTGTCTGGGTGAAGGATGGCTCTGAGGGTGCAGAGTATTCTGAAAGGGGAGAATGATCAGTGGGAGGTCGCTGTACATTGCTACTAATGACATAAGAGAGAAGGATGAAGTCCTGAAGAGAGAATATAGCAAATTGTGGGCAGCACGGTGGCACAGTGGTTAGCATTGCTGCCTCACAGCGCCTGAGACCCGGGTTCAATTCCCGCCTCAGGCGACTGACTGTGTGGAGTTTGCACATTCTCCCCGTGTCTGCGTGGGTTTCCTCCGGGTGCTCCAGTTTCCTCCCACAGTCCAAAGATGTGCAGGTCAGGTGAATTGGCCATGCTAAATTACACTGTAGTGTTAGGTAAGGGGTAAATGTAGGGGTATGGGTGGGTTGCGCTTCGGCGGGTCGGTGTGGATTTATTGTGCCGAAGGGCCTGTTTCCACACTAATGTAATCTAATAATCTAATCAAATTAGCCTGTAGAGTAGGACTAGCAGGGTACGGCAGATGAATGCGTGGCCAAGGATCTGATACAGAGGAGAAGGATTCACATTTTTGGATCATTGGAATCTCTACATAAGAAGGATGGATTACACCTGAATTGGAAGGTGTCTAATATCCAAGCAGGGAGATTTGCTAGTGCTACACAGGAGGCACTAAACCAGTGAGGGGGTGGGGGGTAAACCTAAAGAGGTAGTGAGAAAGTAGGTAAGTCTGAGGCTGGTACAGTTGAGAAGTTAGACAGGCAAGGGCAAGGCACAGAATGAGGTAGGACTGACAAGGTACAATAGATAATAGGTGCAGGAATAGGCTATTCTGCCCTTGGAGTCAGCACCACCATTCATTATGATCATGGCTGATCATCCACAATCAGTATCCTGTTCCTGTCTTATTTCTGTAACACTTGATTCCATTATCTTTAACAGCTCTATCCATCTCTTTCTTGAAAGTATCCAGAGACTTGGCCTCCACTGCCTTCTGGATCAGAGCATTGCATGTGGCCACTACTCTCTGGGTGAAGACGTTTCTCCTCAACTCTGTTCTAAATGGCCTCTCCCTTATTTTTAAACTGTGTCCTCTGGTTCTGGAAACATGCTTCCTGTCCCCAGAGTGTCCAACCCTTTAATAATCTTGTTGGTCTCAATCAGATCCCCTCTCATTCTCCTAAACTAAAGTGTATACAAGCTCAGTCGCTCCAATCTTTCAACATATGATCATTCCGCCATTCTGGGAATTGACCTCATGAACCTACCCAACACTCCCTCAATAGCCACAATGCTCTTCCTCAAATGTGGAGACCAAAACTGCACACAATACTCCAGGTGCGGTCTTACCAGCGCCCTGTACAGCTGCAGGAGGACCTCTGCTCCTATACTGAATTCCTCTTGTTATGAGGGCCAGCATGCAGTGAGCTTTCTTCACTACCTGCTGTACCTGCATGCTTGCTTTCATTGACTGATGTACAAGAACACCTAGATCTCGTTCTACTTCCCCTTTACCAAACCTGACTCCTTTAGATAGTAATCTGCCTTCCTGTTCTTACCTCCAAAGTGGATAGCCACACAGTTATCCACATTAAACTGCATCTGCTATGCATCCGTCCACTCACCTAGCCTGTCCAAGTTAACCTGTATTCTCATAACATCCTCCTCACATTTCACCCTGCCACCCAGCTTTGTGTCATCAGCAAATTTGCTAATATTACTTTTAATATGTTCATTTATATTATTAAAATATATTGTAAACAGCACCGAACCTTGTGGTACCCCACTAGTCACTGCCTGCCATTCCAAAAGGAAGCGTTTATCACTACTGTTTGCTTCCTGTCAGCCAGCCAATTTTCAATCCAAGTCAGTATATTCCCCTTTGTAAATCCATGCTGACTCTGATGATTCCTATTACTGCTATCCAAATGAGCTGTAACTTCATCTTTTATAATTGACTCCAGCATCTTTCTCACCACTGACATCAGGCTAACCGGTCTATAATTCCTTGTTTTCTCTCTCCCACCTTTCTTGAAAAGTGGGACAACATTAGGGCGGCACGGTGGCACAGTGGTTAGCACTGCTGCCTCACAGCGCCAGAGACCCGGGTTCAAATCCCGCCTCAGGCAACTGATTGTGTGGAGTTTGCACATTCTCCCCGTATCTGCGTGGGTTTTCTCCGGATGCTCCGGTTTCCTCCCACAGTCCCAAAAAATGTGCAGGTCAGGTGAATTGGCCATGCTAAATTGCCCGTAGTGTTAGGTCTGGGTGGGTGCGCTTCGGCGGGTCGGTGTGGACTTGTTGGGCCGAAGGGCCTGTTTCCACACTGTAATCTAATCTAATAATTAGCCACTCTACATCTCCTGATTCTGTGTCTCCCCCTTCGCAAGCGACTGAACGTCATCCCTCACCAACAGGGCCATCTTACCCCCTCTGCCCATCAGTCTGTCCTTTTGATAGCATTGCACTGCAATTATTTCAATGCAAGAGGTTTGACAGGGAAAGCAGATGAGCTTAAGATATGGTTTTGAACATGGGACTGGGATATAGTGGGTATTACAGAAACGTGGCTTAGGTTGGACAGGACAGGTTGCTTAATGTTCCAGGGAATAGATGTAAGAGGAAGGATAGAAAGGGGGAATAAGAGAGAAGGTGGAATGGTGTTTTTGATTGGGGATAACATTATTGTTGTGTTTAGGGAGGATATTCATGGGAGTTCGCCCTGTGAAATTACTTGGGTGGAACTGGGAAATAGGAACAGGATGATCACCTAATTGAGGTTGCCTGTGTGGATTTCGTCCGGGTGCTCTGGTTTCCTCTCACAGTCCAAAGATGTGCAGGTTGGGTGGATAATCCAGGCTGAATTGCCCATATTGTTCAGGGATGTGCAGGTTGGGTGGATTGGCCATGTGAAATTACCCATATTGTTCAGGGATGTGCAGGTTGGGTGGATTGGCCATGTGAAATGCAGCGTTACAGGGTTAAGATAGGAGGCTCAGAGGGTCAGTGTGGATGTGATGGGCTGAATGGCCTGCTTCCACACTTGGGATTCTCTGACGATAATTCTACTAGTATTAAAATAGTTACAGAAAATAATAGACCAGATCTAAAAGTTGTTGTTCTAAATTGACAAAGGTGAATTTTGACGGTACAAGGCGAGAACTTTCAATATTTCTTTGCGACCCCCCCAGGTAAAGGGACGGCTGGAAAGTGGGTACATAAGAACAGAAGGAATAGGAGCAGGAGTCGGCCATCTGGCCCCTCAAGCCTGCATTGCCATTCAATAAGATCAGGGCTGATCTTTTCATGGCCTCAGCTCCACTTTCCTGCTCTCTCACCATAATCCTTAATTCCTTTCCTGTTCACAAATCTGCATTTTGTCTTAAAGACATTCAAGTTGATAACGTCAACTGCTGCACTCAGCAGGGAATTCCACAGATTCATAACCCTTTAGCTGAAGAAGTTCCTCCTCAACTCTGTCCTAAATCAGATACCCCCTTATTTTGACGCTATTCTCTCTAGTTTGACCCGCTACCCCCCCCCCCCCCCCCAAAATGGAAATAAACTCCCTGCTTCTATCTTATCTATTCCCTTCTTAATTTTATTTTTTCCAATACAACCTCCCATTCTTCTAAATTCCAACAAGTATAGTCCCAGTCTACTCAATCTCTCCACATACACCAACCCTCTGAACTCCCGACTCAAACTAGTGACCCTCCTCTGCACCCCCTCCAGTGTCAGTATATCTTTGCTGAAGTAAGGAGATCAAACCTGTACACAGTACTCCAGGTGTGGCCTCACCAGCACCCTGTACAGCTGCAGCATAGCCATCCCTCTAGCAAGGAAGGACATTAGACCCTTCACCATCTATTTTAGTCCCCTGGGATGCATTCCATCACGGCCAGGAGACCCATGTACTTTTGGGCTGTTATCTTTCCCAACACTACCTCTTTACTGAGAATGACAGTTTCCATGTCCTCATCTGCCATTTCCTCCATAGGCCTGTGAAAATGAGACAACAAGAGTACATAGACAGTATGTACCTGTTAAGGCCAAGGCTGGTAGGTGTAGAGAATGCTGTGTGTCTAGAAAAATTGAGGGTCTGGTCAGCAAGCTGAAGGAGGGATATTGTAGGTACAGACAGCTGGGTTTAAGTGAATCCCTCAGAGTATAGGGGCAGTAGGAGGGAAAACAGGAGGTAAAAAGCATACATGAGATAGCTTTGGGGGGGAAAGAGGTTTAAGGACAATCCAAAGAGATTCTACAAAACACGAAGGACAAAAGTGTAACCAGGCAGAGAATAGGGACCCTCAAAGATCAACAAGGCTGTCTGTGGAACCACAGAAGGTGGGAGAGATACTATCTGAGGATTTCATGTCAGCTTTTACTGAAAGAGGATATGGAAGCTAGAGACTTTGGTGAAATAAATAGTGAGAACTTGACATCTGTTCATATTACAGAGGAGGTTGTACTGGATGTCTTACACATAAAGCTGAGTTAATCTGTGGAACCTGATCAGATGTATCCCAAATCTTTATGGGAAGTTAGGGAAGTGATTGCTGGGCCCCTCAGTGAGATATTTCAATCACCGATAGCCACAGGTGAGGTGCTGCAAGATAGGCGCCATTATTTGAGAAAGGTGATGAGGAAAGGCCAGGGAACAATACACTGGTGAGCCTGAAGTTAGTGACAGACAAGGTGTTAGAAGGAATTCTAAAGGACTGGTTTATATGTAATTGGAAAGACAAGAAGTGATTAGGGATAGTCAGCATGGCTTTGTACATAAATCACTAACTTGGACTTCAGAAAGACATTCAAAAAGGGTCCACATGACAGACTGGTTAGCGAGTTAGACACCATGGGATACAGAGAGAACCAGCTGTTTGGATACAAATTGGCTGCAAGGTTGGAGATGGAGGGGAGTGCTTTTCGGACTGGAGGCCTGTGATGAGCAATATGGTGTAAGGATCAGTGCTGGGTCCACTGCTTGTCATCGTTTATATCAATGATTTCTATGTGAATATATGAGATATAGTTAGTGGGTTTACAGTAGACATCAAAATTGGAGGTGCACTGGACAGCGAAGAAGGTTACCTCCGAGTACAATGGGACTTCAATCAAATGGGCTGAGGATTGTCAGATCGAGTTTATTTCAGATAAATGTGAGGTGCTCCATTTTGGAAAGCAAATGAGGGCAGGAATTATACACTTAATGGGAAGGTCCTGGGGAGTGTTGCTGAACAAAGAGACCTTGGAGTGCAGGTTCATAGTTCCTTGAAAGTGGAATTATAGGCAGGGTAGTGAAGAAGGTGTTTAGTGTACTTGTCTTTACTGGTCAGTGCATTGAGTAGTGGAGTTGGGACGTCATTTTGCGGCTGCACAGCACATTGATTCAGCCACTTCTGGAATTCTGCTTTCAGTTATGGTGCCAGGGTTGAGGGTTTGAGCTATGTAGGTAGAGGGTGAATAGGCTGGGGCTGTTTTCCCTGGAGCATCGGATACAATTGTGAGGGGCATGGATAGGGTGAAATCCAAGGGCTTCTCTTTTAGGTAGAGTTAGCAGAAGATCAGATAATTCTCCTTGGAGCTGAGAAGTTTAGGCAGTGATTTCGACCAGGAGCAGATTTGTTTCCAGGATATATAATTTACAGAGAAACAGAGGGAGAAATTATTAACGTCACAATTTTTAGTAACTACCTTCAGGTAACTGGCAAATAATGCAGGTTAAAAATGTGAAGATTATTTTACTCACTAAGTTCTGAGCATCTGGAACAGTTTGACCGACAGCTGGATGCAGATTCAGTAGTTATTGTCAAAACAAATTTGGAATTTAACTTTTTTAAGGAAGGATTTGGAGGGCTACAGACAAATGGGAGGTGAGTTGGGATAGACTGGTACCATCTCCAGAGGGAGAGAGTACAGCCCCAATGGGCTGAATAGCCCCAAACCCCTGTGCTCTGTGTTACTGCCCCATTCACTGTGAATGATGAAGCTCATCCCAGGGCAGAGTCATTGAGACCTACAGCATGGAATTCGACCCTTTGGTCGAACTGGTCCATGCCGACCAGATATCCCAACCTAATCTAGTCCCATTTGCCAACATTTGACACATATCCCTCTACACCCTTCATATTCACATACCCATCCAGATACCAAATGGTGCAATTGTACCAGACCAATAGGAGAATTGGCGTCATCCTCCAGCCAATGGGAGTGAATTGGGGTGGGTTCAGCAGGCCAACATGTGGCCATGAGCTGTGCAGGCGCAGTGTCACGGTGAGGGGGGACCTAGTGAGTGTGAAGGGAGTGGAAGAGACTGCAATGTCTGGGGAAGAAATGGAGCTATTGTGGACTGGGAGGGTTGAGAAACGCACGGTTTTAGGCTGATAGACCTGAATTAGAAATTCCTGGTAAATTAGAACCAAAAGAACTGCGGATGCTGTAAATCTCTCACAACAACCAAAAGGTACTGGAAAAGATCAGCAGGTCTGGCAGCATCTGTGAAGAGAAATCAGAGTTAACGTTTTGGATCCGCTGACCCTTCCTCAGAACTGATGTTACTGAAAAGAAATGTTGGTTTATATGCAGAAGGTAGGGGTTAAGGAGTAAATGATCGGTGGTGATAGAGTCCAAAGAGATGGGAGCAGTTGGACAAAGGAGTGGATAACGATCTGATAGGGGGAGGGTGAATAGCTGTTTATGGGGACTGTTAGTGGCTAACCATAGGTAATGTGTAATGGTAGGCTATGTGATAACAAGGCCTAGTATGTGGGTTAAGAGGCTAGGGCGCTAGGAAATTGGAGAGTTCAGGATGTAAAATTATTGAATTTGATACTGGGGCTAGAGGGGTGCAGGGTCCCCAAGTAGAAGATGGGGTGTTGTTCTTCCAACTTGTGTTAATGTGTGGCGCTGGAAAAAAACAGCAGGTCAAGCAGCATTTCAGGAGCAAGAGAATCGGCGTTTTGGGCATATTATTTTCATCAGGAATGCCGGGATTGTAGGGGGAGGGGGAGTAGTAAGAGGGCTGATAAATAAATAAGAGGAATGTGTGGGATTGGTGGGAAGGGAGCTAGGAAGGCAATAGGTAGATGTAGGGAGAGGGTGGAGTGGATAATTGGAAAGGAAGATGGACAGGTGGGACAGTTCAAGAGGGTTGTGTCGAGTTGGAGGGTTGGATCTGGGATAAGGCAGGGGAGGGGAGATGAGGAAACCTTGATTCTGTGGTTAAAGGGTCCCAATGTGGATGATGAGGTTTTCTTTCTCCAGGCGTCGGGGGGCTGGGATTTGGTGGTGGAGGTGGCCCAAGACTTGCATGTCCTTGGTGGAGTGGGTGAGGAAGTTGAAGTGTTCGACCACAGGATGGTGGGGTTGGTTGGTGCATGTATCGCAGAAATGTTCCTTGAAACATTCCGCAAGTTGGTGTCTTGACTCCCCAATGGAGAGGAGACCACGTCGAAAGCAAAGGCCATAATAGGTGAGTTGTTTGGATGTGCAGGAAAATCTCTGCTGGATGTGGAAGGGTCCTTTGGGGGTGAGGCGGGAGATGTTGGCACAGGTTTTACACCTCTTGCATTGGCAAGTGAAGGGGCTGGGAATGGGGTTGTTGGGGAGCATGGATCTGACTTGGAATTCACAGGGAATGGTCTCTCTGGAATGCTGAAAGGAATGGAGAGGGAAATATACCTCTGGTGGGATCTGATAGTAGATGGTGGAAATGGCAGAGGATGATGCATTGTATCTGGGTGAAAAGTGAGAACTGGGGGGTTCTATCCTTGTTGCAGTTGGAGAGGTGTGGTTCAATGGCAGACGTGTGGGAAGTGGTGGGGATGGACTGGAGAGTATTGTTGACCACATGGAGGGGAAATTGCAGTCCTTGAAACACGGGGCGTTTTGGTATGTTTCTGGAGTGTTCTGCCAGCTTGCATCAAGCTTCACTGGAACGCTGCAGTAAGCATGAGACAGATTTTGGCCAGGCAACAGACTTGTGTGTTAAAGTAACAGGCAACTGGAAGCTTAGGGTCTGTTTTGCAGCAGAATGTAGATCATCAGCTGCCATTTCCAGCACCTCCACTGAGATGCTGCCAGACACAGGTTCCTGTCCCCTCCATTAACAGCTATGCACCCTCCCAGACAGATTGCTATCCACTCCTTTGTCTTTCCAAAGCTTCCTGTCTCTCTTTGGGCTCTGTCCCCACCTATTATTTACCCTTTAAACCCTATCTCCTGCAGTCCAAAGATATGCAGGTTAGGTGAATTGGCCAAGCTAAATTTCCCGTCGTACTCAGGGATGTATAGGTTAGGTGCATTATTCAGGAGAAATGTAGAATAATAGGGTCAGGGAATGAGTTTGGTTGAGAAACTCTTCAGAGGGTGGGTGTGGACTTGTTGGACCGAATGGCCTGTTACCACACTGTAGGGATTCTAATTTTCCCAGCTGCTATCGGTTCTGAGGAAGGGTCACTGGATCTAGAATGACCCTTGGTGTGTGCAGGAGGAGGAAACGGGAAAGGGGAGTTGGATTCAGTTTAGACTGGGAGGGTTTAATTACACTCTGTACAGGTAGTTAGGCCTGAATTAGAAACTCTTAGTCCCACGTTTACAGCAAATGGGAAAATGGCTGTGGCCCTCAGGCGATGATGGGTCCTGGGTTATGGCCACCATCTTTATTGGGGGCAAGGTACAGCGAGGCACATGGATATGTCCTCTTCCTGGGTGGGGGCGGGGTGATTTCAAGAGGAGCATTTACACACCAAACACATACCAAGAGAGGTGTTTGCCTTCACTATTCATCTTGCATTGACTGTGAGTTTTGTTTTTTGAATTCATTTTATCGAATATTAATTGAGAATAATTGAGACAGGGATCTCAAAAGCAATTTTCTATCGTCAGCAGGTCATCAGGATCTGAATACCATTGACATTTTACTGTGGAAGGAGAAAGGTGTGTCTGTTCTTTCTGTGGGAAAGTATCTATTATTTTAAGCAAAAATTAGAAAGATGTTCAAATTAGTGGTTGGATCACCCTTGGGGTTTGTGCTCTGCAGCTGAGGAAGGAGATATTGCCCTGAGAGGAAGCACAGATTTATCCAAATTACACCTCGTCTCTTTGTAGGAACTGTCAGATTTGGTCCCAGTCACCCACTTCATGATGTTAACCTGTAAACTCCTTATTTTTAATTCCCTGCAAACTTCTCATTAAAATTCCTTATGGACTCAAATTCCAGCACCATTTCAGGTGGAATGTTCCAGGTTCTGACAACTGTCTGTTCATTCAGAAACTGCTGAAGTCCATGTTGACTCAGGGGTTACAAAGGGCTGAATTGAAAGATGAGGTGCTGTCCCTGAGCTCCCACTGAGATACACTGGAACAGTACAGGAGGCTGAGGGCAGTGTAGGTATGAGCAGACAATGAGAATGACAGGGCTGCACTGTGACGGCTGCTTAGCTCAATGAGAGTGATTTGGAGTTGGATGTAAACAGACGGAGGGGAGACAGGGAGAAGGTGAACCTCAGCTTCAGTTTTATTTCAGGCCATTCAGAAATTCACATGGTCCCAATGGGAACAGTCAGTTTGTAAGTGAAACCTGCTGAGTTTTTTTTTTAAATTTTTTGTAAGTATAAAATGTCAGCTTAAGTAAAGATCGGGCCTTTAGATTATAATGGAAATGTTTGAAATGAAGAAAGGTTGCTAGATCATTTAAATTCTCTTAATGAGAATAACTAGCTGAGACATTGTGACAGGAGCCCTCAGACCTGTGGTATGCTCCTGTTGTACAATTTGGGAAATAAGGGCCGCTTCCAGTCTCCCTGATGGCTGTGTGTGCAGGAAGTGTGTCCATCTGCAGCTACTGGGAAACTGCTTTTCAGACCTTGAGCTGAGAGTGGACTCACTGTTGAGAATCTGCAATACTAAGAATGTTATGGACAGCACGTTTAGTGAGTTAGTCACGCTGCAGGTGAGCGTTACACAGGCAGAAAGGGAATGGGTGACCATCAGATCAAGTAGAAGGCTCAGGAAGAAAGTGCAGGACACCCCAGTGATCATTCCCCTTCTCAAACAGATACTGTGCACCGCTTGGGATTCTATAACGGGGGGAACAGGTGGAGTGGACTCTCATGGGAAATCAGCAACAGCCAGGTTCATGACACCACAGATAGCTCCGCTGCACAGAACTGGAGGAAGGAGAATGGCAGAGCTGTAGTGACAGGGGATCCACTAGTCAGGGTCCGAGACAGGCGTGTCTGTGGCCACAGACATGAACCCAGGACAGTGGAATTGAACCCAGGTCCATTTATTGATAAGTGCACAGACCAATAAAGGTCAGTGTCCCAAATGCAACCTTCAGCACTTGATCACCCTGAAGCTCTACTTTCCAAGGACTGTGCACTTGTTCTGAATCCTTCAGAAGGATTGAAGGGGATAGGGAGAAAACAGGAACAGGGTTGTGTTGTAGATCTACAAAATAACGGTCATCCTCCCCTCTCGGTCTCCCCCCTCTCTCTCCCATCCCCCATCATGCCTCTTCCCCACCACAGGGAAAAGACCTGTGTATTTACCCTATCTATGCCCCTACTGATTTTATAAACCTCTATAAGGTCATCCATCAGCCTCTGACGCTCCAGGGAAAACAGTGTATTCAGCCTCTCCCTATAGCTCAAATCCTCCAACTCTAGCAACATGCTTGTAATTCTTTTCTGGCCACTTTCAACTTTCACAATATTGTTTTGATAGGAAGGAGACCAGAATTGCACACAATATTCCAACTGTGGCCTAACCAATGTCCTGTGCAGCTGCAATATGACCTCCCAACTCCTATACTCAGTGCTCTGACCAATAAAGGAAAGCATACTAAACACCTTCCTCACTATCCTATCTACCTGCGATTCTGCTTTCAACGAGCTATGAATCTGCACTCCAAGGTCTCTTTGTTCAGCAGCACTCCCGAGGACCTTACCATTAAGTGTATACATCTGCTAATATTTGCTTTCCCAAAATGCAGCACCACACATTTATCTAAATTAAACTCCATCTGCCAGTCCTCAGCACATTCAACCATCTGATCAAGATTCCGTTGTAATCTGAGGTAATCCTCTTCACTGTCCACTACACCCTCCAATTTTGGTGTCATCTTACTAACAATACTTCCTATATTCACATCCAAATCATTTATATAAATTATGAAAATGAGTGGATCCAGCACCAATACTTTGTGACACCCCACTGGTCACAGGTCTCCAGTCTGAAAAGCAATCTTCCACCACCACCCTCTGTCTTCTACCTTTGAGTCAGTTTTGTATCCAAATGGCTAGTTCTCTCTGTATTCCATGAGATCTAACCTTGATAACCAGTCTCCCATGGGGAACCTTGTCGAACGCCTTACTGAAGTCCATGAAGATCATTTCCACTGCTTTGCCCTCATGAATCCTCTTTGTTACTTCAAAAGAATTGACTCAAGTTCATGAGAAGTGATTTCTCATACACAAAGCCGTTATTAATATCCAGGACTTAACTCTGTACATTGGGATCTGTGTCACCCAGTTATGAGTGTTAATATTCTGTATAAAGTTCACGTACACCAGGTTTGTGTTGGTGACTGTGTATTGAGTCATGTTAATATCACCCACACAGGTAAGTTCCATTTGAAAGGCAGTCCCTATATCCCGAACCCCACTCCCATCTGCTCTGTCTCCATCCCCAACATAGACAGTAAGTGGGAGGAGCTCATGGAGTTTCCATGTGAGAGAGATTGAGAAAATCTTCCCTTCTTTCCACTAGCCCACCAGGAAATGGTGGTAGTGTCCTTACCTCTGAACCAGGAGGATCGGGCTGAGAGTTGAGTAACAGCATCTTTGAAAAGGCTGATTGGAAAACATGCCCAAGCCGCCAGGCCATACTGTCTCCCAGCTGTCCCTGCCTGAGCCTCAACAGAACCTTCCTGTAGTTTCTCTCCTGTCAGACTCTCCCATTGCTCACTTTGTTCAGGGTCCCCTCCTGCTGCTGCACTGCTCCTGTCCCTCACTGACCTGTCCATCCCCAAGGGTCCTCCACATTCATTCATTGTTTACAATCTCCAGCCCTGCCCCCTCCACCCTATTGGGCAGCAGCTGCTGTCAATCACCCAGCTTCGTGTGTGACCTGGAGCATGTGCTGTAGGAGGGGAGACCAGTGCACGGGCGCAGTTCTGGCCAATTGTTGGTGTATGTGCAGGGCGGGTCAGTGCCAGGGAGGGAGGCTGTGCGTGTGTGGGATTAATCTGTCATTCGCAGTTTCCTCCCTCTGGGAACAGGACCCAGGGAAATGGCCCCTGCCCCTGATATCGTGACAAGTGGTCAGCTATCAGTGGGGAAGCATTTTGCAGAAAGTTATGGAAAGGAACACAGATGGGCCTGCAATTAAAGTTCTAATTTGGTTCATCTTAGTTCAATCAGATATGACTTGGCCAGTGTGTGCAGGATGGTTCTCATCAGAGCGTCCGTGTGGGGGAAATAAATAAAATGTTCCAGATTGGGGCAAAACATCAGTTTGGTTCTGACCAGGAAGGAAACCTGGGAGGTGGGGGAAGGATTCACCAACATCCAGGAGGCACCGAGTCAGACTCTTTGATTTGATTAGATTAGATTTCCTCCAGTGTGGAAACAGGCCCTTCGGCCCAACCAGTCCACATCAACCTTCAGAAGAGTAACCCACCCAGACCCATTTCCCTCTGACTAATGTACCTAACACTATGGGCAATTTAGCATGGCCAATTCACCTGACCTGTGCATATTTGGATTGTGGGAGGAGACCTTTTTTTGGTTCTTCGTCTGCAGGCAGGAGCGAGGAAGCTGATTTCAAAGAGAAGAGAGAATTGGGTGTGGAGGAAAAGGGTGAGGAGATTGGTTTGGATTTCAGTTCACAGAAGAGAGCAATTGTGAGACTGAGATTTAAAGCTTTGGGGGAACAAAGAAACTACAATTTAATACTATCACTGTCTTATGAATTTCCATCCTGTGTTAACGGTGGTGACTTGATTTCTCTGTTGTAGGGTTTTTTTTAGATTAGATTAGATTACATACAGTGTGGAAACAGGCCCTTCGGCCCAACAAGTCCACACCGCCCCGCCGAAGCGCAACCCACCCATACATTTACCCCTTATCTAACACTACGGGCAATTTAGTATGGCCAATTCACCTAACCTGCACATCTTTGGACTGTGGGAGGAAACCGGAGCACCCGGAGGAAACCCACGCAGACACGGGGAGAACGTGCAAACTCCACACAGTCAGTCGCCTGAGGCGGGAATTGAAACCGGGTCTCTGGCGCTGTGAGGCAGCAGTGCTAACCACTGTGCCACCGTGCCGCGAGTTTGTGGATGAGAAATTCAAATTGAACTTCACGTTCCGTTTTGATAGTTACTTGATCCGTGCCGATCTGAATATCATTGGCCTTTTTCATGTGGAAGGAAAGGTGTGTATTCTGTCCGTGGGCGAATATTTCAAATGTCAGTGTGACTGGAAAAATTACTGAGACACAGCCAAGTCCATGTTAGTGTGGTGAGTGTGGAGAGAGAGTTCATTTGTTGTTAAAAGTCTGAAGAAACATGGCACATTTCCCAGGAACAATTAAGCTACAGATTTGTTTCGTGTGAGGACAAATTTTTAATTAACCATGCAACCAGAAAGACACAAGGATGCCTGCACCATGGAAAATGCTATGAAAACAGGATTGTCGTAAAGGAGTTAATTATCGATCATGGCTTGTAATCCATTGACGTTGTCACGTCGGTTCCAATGCCGTGGGGAAACACTGGAAATGTGATGAGTGCAGTGTAGGTTTCAGTTATTAAACTGGAAAAAGTGCATAAGAAATTTACAAGAATTTTTGCCAGGACTCGGGGGTCTAAATTATAGGGAGAGGTTGGACAAGCGAGGATTTTTTTTTTGTTCAGGGCAGTGGAAACAGAGGTTGATCTTTTCTGGAAATATATAAGACCATGAGAGGCTTGGGTAAGGTGAATGCACTCCGTCTCTTTCCCAGGGAATCAAGGAGTGGAGGGCATCAGTTTAAGGTCGGAGGAGAAATTATGAAAGGGAACCTGAGGGTCAACAGTTCTACACAGAGGGTGGTATGTATATATGGAATGAGGTGCCAGTGGAAGTGGTTGAGGTGGGTACATTAACAACATGTAAAAGGCATTTGGACAAATACATGGATAGTAAAGGGTCAGAAGCAGATGGGCCAAGTGCAGGGAAATGGGGTTAGCGTGGAGAGATATTCTGATTGGCCTGGGCCAGTTTGGGCCAAAGGGCCTGTCTCTGCTGTAGGACTCTGACTCCAAGTATATTTACTATTTATTCCGCTATCTCTGGTAGCACCCTGGGATGTATTCCATCAGGGCAAAGAGACTTGTCTACCTTTAGCTCCATTAGCTTGTCTAACTCTAACGCTTTCGTGATAATGATTGTTTCTTGGTCCTCACCTTCCTCAGTCTCCTTATCAATTACTGGCATGTTCTTCGTATCCTCCACTGTGAAGACTGACTGCTGTGTCCTCATATTCCTGAACCCTGCTGGATAGGAATAACTGGGCACAGAACTCTGAGAGGTCTTCTTTGAGTCTTTATTGATGAGACATAGCAGTTACCTGGATAGTGTACATGCAGAACACCTCCAGGCAGCATCAAGTAACTCCCCGCCTGTCCGATATGCCGCTCCCATTCTCATACCTTTGTGGTTTGGGACTTTGAATAGAGACTGTCTCTCAGTATTATCTCCATGGCAACAGTCAGTTAGAAAGTCGAGTTAAGCTCAACACTTTGTGGTTAAAACAATGACTGCAGATGCTGGAAACCAGATTCTGGATCAGTGGTGCTGGAAGAGCACAGCAATTCAGGCAGCATCCGAGGACAGGCAAAATCGACGTTTCGGGCAAAAGCCCTTCATCAGGAATTCGATTTTGCCTGTCCTCGGATGCTGCCTGAATTGCTGTGCTCTTCCAGCACCACTGATCCAGACTTTGTGGTTAAACCACATACCCCTCCCCCACGGTCCTGTGGCTCAGTCAGGTATCTGACAGGCGCTTCAGTTTCAGTGGGGCTGTCTGTCAGGATTCTGATGTGGAGGAGCCGGTGTTGGAGCGGGGTGGGTTAAGTTAAAAACCACACAACACCAGGTTATCGTCCAATAGGTTTATTTGGAAGTACAGGCTTTTGCAGTGTGCTGTGATTTGTAACGTGATCAGGATTATCTCTATGGTAACAGTTAAGTGCTTCAACAATTACAGAGGCCATATGTTCCCCACATAATAGGTTCCCCTCTAACCGTGTAAAATGTTATTCCGGCCATGAGGATAGCTGCTCATCACTTTTCTCCCCCAATCCCATCCAGCTTTCTGTGGATCTTTAAAGTTTTTCTCATCTCCTAGTTTCTCCTTGGTCTTTGCCAATTTGTATGTTTTCTATTTCAATATGATAGACTCCCTTATTTCCTTAGCCACCCATGGCAGATTACTCCTTTTCCTACAGTCCTTCCTTTTCACTGACATATACTTTTGCTGAGCAGTTTGAAAAATTATTTTATATTCCTCCACTGTCTGTCAACTGTCCCACTGTAAAGTCTTTGCTTCCAGTCTACATTAGCCAACTCCTGCCTCATCCTATTGTAGTCTCCTTTGTTGAAGTACAGGATCTTGGGATTGGATTTAATCTTCCCGCTTTCCAACTGTATTCTAAATTTAACCAGACTTATCACAAGTCTTTTATCAGATTACGAGGTGAGGCGATGTTACCTGGGTGTTTTGGTTTTCATTGTCAGAGACCTTGGCTTTGTAATAAAGTACAGGATAGATATTCACAACAGAGTATTCTGGACGGTGTGAATGTATTACACAGTCTAAAACCATAAATCACTGTCTCCCCTCAGTTTACATGATTTGGAGATGCCAATGTTGGACAGGGGTGTATAAATTTAAAAAGCACACAACACCAGGTTATAGTCCATCAGGTTTAATTGGAAACACACTAGATTTCGGAGAGTTGCTCCGTCATCCTGATCCAATTAAACCTGTTGGACTATAACCTGTTGTGTGATTTTTAACTCACCTCAGTTTAAAAATGTAAAATCATTATCTCCTACACGCTTCCTCACTATCTAAGTTTGGAACGCTAATCCACCTGACTATCCTGCTTTTTTCGAAAATCTCCTTTGGTGAAGGTGGTGAGTGTTGGATTCAGCTTTCCAGTTATTACCGTAAGAAGATAAGCACTGGGCACAGGAGAGGCAATGCAGCCCTTCGAACCAGCTCCACCATTTTATACGGTGATGATTGAGCTCACCTCTGTCTCAGCTGGATTTTCCCGCCTGCTCTCTCTCACCCTTCAACTCATTGCAAATTCAACATCTGTATCTCTTCAGTAAATTTGTTCATTGTCCTGGCATCCACTGCATTTTGAATAGGGAATTCCACAGATTCACAGCACATTGAGATAAGTACATTCTTCTTCATGAGAATAGAATAGAATCCCTACAGTGCAGAAACAGGGTAATCACCCATGGAGTCCACACCAATCCGACAATGAGCATCACATTTAGACTCTCCCATTCCCTGTATTTACTATGGTTATTGGCTTAATCTGCACACGCATGGATACTGTGGGCAATTTAGCATGGCCAATCCACTTAATCTATTCATCTTTGGACTGTGGGATGAAATTGGAGCACCCAGAGGAAACCCGCACAGACACTGGGAGAACATGTAAACTCCACACAGTCGCCTAAGGCTGGCACCAAATCCAGGTCCCTGACGCTGTGAGTCAGCAATGCTAACCATTGAGCCACCTCTGCTTAAAATCTCCTCCTCCTATTAACCTCCCCACGCCCCAGTTGGTTGAATCTATATTCCTTACATCAGAAAATCAGGTTGTGGAAGCAAATATCTCAGTAAAACCCAGTGACATTCCATATGTTTTGTGTATCTGAATAGGGATTCAAAGTTTGTGCGAAGATTTGTAGCTCGGGTGCTCGTTGTTGTGGTTCTGTTCACCGAGCTGGAGGTTTTTGTTGCAAACATTTCGTCCCCTGGCTAGGCGACATCATCAGTGCTTGGGAGCCTCCTGCGAAGCGCTTCTTTGATGTTTCCTCCGGTGTTTATAGTGGTCTGTCCCTGCCGCTTCCGGTTGTCATTTTCAGCTGTCCGATGTAGTGGTTGTATATTGGGTCCAGGTCGATGTGTTTGTTGATGGAGTTTGTGGATGAATGCCATGCCTCTAGGAATTCCCTGGCTGTTCTGTCTGGCTTGCCCTATGATAGTAGTGTTGTCCCAGTCGAATTCATGTTGCTTGTTGTCTGCGTGTGGCTACTAAGGATAGCTGATCGTGTCGTTTCGTGGCTAGTTGATGTTCATGTATGCGGATTGTTAGCTGTCTTCCTGTTTGTCCTATATAGTGTTTTGTGCAGTCCTTGAATGGTATTTTGTACACTACATTAGTTTTGCTCATGTTGGGTATCGGGTCCTTCGTTATGGTGAGTTGTTGTCTGAGCGTGGCTGTTGGTTTGTGTGCTGTTATGAGTCCTAGGAGTCGCAGTAGTCTGGCTGTCAGTTCTGAGATGCTCCTGATGTATGGTAGTGTGGCTAATCCTTTTGGTTGTGGTATGTCCTCATTCCGTGGTCTTTCTCTTAGGCATCTGTTGATGAAGTTGCGTGGGTATCCGTTTTTGGCGAATACCTTGTATAGGTGTTCCTCTTCTTCTTTTTGCAGTTCTGGTGTACTGCAGTGTGTTGCGGCCCTTTTGAATAATGTCCTGATGCAGCTTCGTTTGTGTGTGTTGGGGTGGTTACTTTCATAGTTTAGGACTTGGTCTGTGTGTGTGGCTTTCCTGTATACCCTTGTAGTGAATTCTCCGTTCGGTGTTCTCTGTTCTATAGAATGGGGATCCTATACACAACACCCTCCAGTCCACACTTTTCTTTCACTTTCCTGAGACAGGGCTCCAGTGGCTTCAGGGGGACTACAACTCCCACAATACCTGAGGCAGGGGCCACACGTGTGGGGGGAAACCCGGCACTGTACATGTACAGAATGTGGGTGGGTTTTGGAGCATGTGCTTTGGGTAAATATACTTTGCGTAAAGAATTTCACACTGTGATTGGCTGGAGGAGGAATGTATCTGCTTATAGTATTGATCAGTTGGGGGTCAAAGTGTCACTACACCCATGTAGGACCACTCTCCATCCCCAATTCATTGTAATGGTGGGAATCAACTAATGGGGAACTAAGAAGGATGTGACCCATTCTCCCAGACTGAAGGTTCCTCTTCTGTCCAGGATCTGCCACCTCCCTGTCTGTTTCCTTTTGTTTCATTCTGCTGTTACATTACTGACTTGCAGCAACTGAAGAGAAAGGAAGTGAACCCAGAAAGGGTGCAGAGTCTAACCAGGGGCAGGAAGTGGTGGCATGGATCTGTTTATCAGCAACTCCATGAGAAGGGAGTTGCTGATAAACAGAAGGAGGGTGCATTTTAGGGGGTAGTGGAGTCAGAATGGTGGGAGATAGTAAGTGGGCTGGAGGGTTACAGTATTGGGCGAAGAAAGTGGAAAAAGATATTCCAGAGAAACTAGAATTGTTTGTTCTGAATTTCTAACCTGTACATATTCCTTTATACAGGGTGATTGATGGTGAAGATTTGCAGACTGAAATCTCAAAATCATGTGCAGATTGTGATTAGGTTAACCAGCATTTGAAGAACCAAAGATGGAGACTCGCTGGGTCAACATCCTGCAACACTCTCCCTCCCAGCATTGTCGGTCTATCTGCGCCAAATGGACTGTGAATGGTACAAGACAGCAGCTCACTACCATCTTCTCGAGGGTAACGAGAGATGGGGAATAAATGCTGGCTGAGCCAGTGATGCCCATATCCTAGAAATGGGTTCTATCTCTAGTTGCTGAAACCCAGTTGCTGTTCCTGCAGGATAATGAGGGACGCTGAGTGCATCCTCCAGGAGGCAGAACTATCACATTACCCCTGCCTACACCCACACAGTAACACAACAACGCCACTGAAACAAAAGGTGGTGAAGCCAAAGGAGGACTTAGATATAGTTCTTTGAGGTAAAGCTGAAACTTTATTGCTGGAACAGCACAGCAGGTCAGGCAGCATCTAGGGAACAGAAGATTCGACGTTTCGGGCACATGCCCTTCTTCAGGAAGTGCATGTGCCCGAAACGTCGAATCTTCTGTTCCCTAGATGCTGCCTGACCTGCTGTGCTGTTCCAGCAATAAAGTTTCAGCTTTTATCTCCAGCGTCTGCAGACCTCACTTTCTCCTTTGAGGTAAAGCCATGAAAGGGGATTGGAACACAGCAGGAACAGGAGACTGAGCTGGATGGTCAGCTGTTTCCCACTGAATGGTGGAGCAGGATTGAAAGGCTGAATCGTCTCCTCCTGCTGCTATCTCCCAGGTATCCCATGGAGCCCGGGTAGGAAGAAGTAGGCAGGGATTCTCCAGGAGATTGCACTTCCACAACAGTTTTCAGTGAGGGATGGTTTGATGGATGTTATTTAACATTTATCCTTAACACAAGGTTTGTAAATTTTGGTTTTAAAATGTTGTAAAAGTTTTTTGCAAAGCAAATAAAATTAAAGAAAATAATGTAAACTGTCTGCATATAACAATTTTAAAACTTTCAACCTGTGTAAAACAAAATCCTGTCTATTCCCTGACACCATCACTTTCCAGCTACTCGAACTCCAGGAAAATATTCCCTCCCTGTCTGAACCTTAGGTTTGATTTAACAGCTTTTCAGTTCTCGTTCTGTGAGCTGTGAAGCGTTCTTTTTCCCCATTTCTCCGACCCAGAAGTGTTATCACAGCAACTTTTCCGCCATCAAAATCATCATTCCGCCATTTTGCTTTTGGTTAACATATAATTACCAGCAGTGCAAAAGTGAGAGCCTAGGTTAGAGTGGTGCTGGAAAAGGGCTTTTGCCAAAACGTGGATTTTCTGGCTCCTCGGATCCTGCCTGACCTGTTGTGCTTTTCCAGCACTACTCTGATCTAGACATATAATCAGCAGCAGTAAACCATTTGTATAACCAATTGAATATTTCCAAACAAAGCACATTACGGGCCAAGCAAACCATTACAAGTGACCGAGTGAGAAGGGACTAAATCAAAATAGAGTTGTGGGGAGGGGCCAGCGGTGGAGATACAGCACTATATCCCCTGCGGTGCCCACCTCTATCTAAAGGCATTGAGAGAATTGATGCACACCACATGCTCCTTCTCCAAGGAAAACCTGCTGTGTAGCCTTTATCCTCAATCATGGAATAGAATCCCTACAGTGTGGAAGGAGAGCATCCGAAGAACATCACGCACAGAGCACTGTAACCCTGCATTTCCCATGGCTGATCCACCTAGTCTGCACAATCCTGGATCCTGTGGACAATTTAGCATGATTGATCCACCTGCACATCTTTGGGCTGTGGGAGGAAACCAGAGCAGCTGGAGGGGACCCACACTATCATGGAGAGAATGTGGGAACTCCACACAGGCTGTTGACCAAGGCTGGACTCCAACCTTGTACCTGATGCTGTGAAGCAGCAGTGCTACAATCACAAATTAAATCAAAACAGATGATCCCTGTTTATTGTCACATTGCTGTTTGTGGAGACTTACTGCCCTGAGAGATATCCTGAGGTTCAGAAAGGGGCAATGTAAGTTCAGTCACATTCAGCCCAGTTAATGTGGTTAACAACAACATCAATACTCTAACAGTGTCATCACGTACAAGGTCCACTCCTGACTCTGAACATAACATCAGAATCAGAGTCCTGAAGTCCACACGGAGCAGGGGGATGACCACTTCCCTGTGTGCACTCACTGGTCTCTCAATCGTGTTGAAGGCGCAGCAAATCCCTTGTCACACAGAGGGGCGAACAGCTCCTACCCAATGTGAACCCGCTGGGGTCTCGGAGACAGGATGAATCACTGAATCCCTTCTTCCACACTGAATTCCTAATTCTAACTGACTACATCCTCCTGTTTCCTCAGTTGTTTTTGACAATCTCATTCCCCTCACACCAGAACCCGTTCCAGTGTTACAGAAACAGCAGAATGGTCAGCTGCAGCTGGTCACCTGACTGATCACTGGACACGAACGGTTCATTCTCCACAGATGCTGCCAGACCTACTGAATGTTTCCAGCAATTTCTGTTTTTATTTCTGATTTCCCAGCATTTCCAGATGTTTGCTTTTCCAATACTCATCTTGTCTGTTGCAGAGGAGTTTATTGATGAAATTAGAGGGGTTTGAAAGTTGTACGTTAGGTCACACATCAGCTATGATCATCATGAATGGCAGAGTAGGGTTGAGGGGCTGATGGCCTCCTCCTGTTCCAATGAAAGTTATCCATCGGCAACTTGTGGTAACATTCCCCCTCACTGCTCACTTCACCTCCACGTCGAACACACTGTTACTGACTGAACAAACCTCCTGTATTTGAACTAAACCTGCTCATGTTCTGTGGCTCCCTCTCCTGCCACCTTGCTTTAACTCTCATCATGGAATGCTGTCTTGTTTTGCTGCAGGAATGCCCACAAAGGACTCAGCCTGCAGTCTGTATCCACTGGGGTCCACAATCACCGTTTATTTCATTCTTCCTCTCTCATTCTGGCTATTGAACTCTTGGTTTCAATCCATTCTCCTGTCATGCTCTTAAACATGTCGATGTGGGTGGACTAGAGGCAGCTGGGATTTAATGAAGGGAAGTGGGTATTAGGCGGAAGCACGAGGAGCGGCGACAGCAAAGACAGTTCTCATTGTAACGGCAGAGTTTCTCCATGACCCAGTGAGTGGTGAGGCACCCGGGTTTGTGGGGGAGGCAGATTCAATCAGGGATTTGGTAAGACACTCAGGCACTGACCTGTCCATCTGATTGTTAACTCAGACAGAAAGAAAGATGCACATTTAGATAGCACCTTTGATGATTTGGGGCAATGAAACATGCTTCCAACCCAATAATTGCAACCACAAATCTCTGAAAACACAGACACAAAGCTTTGTACTTGTACCAGGCTGTCTCTGAGCCTCCTCTTTTCTTGAGAAAAGCGTTTTGAGCTGTTCAGCCTTTTCTGGTGATTATTACCGCTATGTTCCTGTGAGATTTGTGACTGAACCTTTATTTTCCTGTTCCTTGTGAGTGATGAAAGTAGCAGAAACAGTTCCTGACCTGTGAGGGGTTTCGGTTGGTGTATTTATATTTATAAATCCATTCCCACCCTCACATACAGTGTGAAATTGATGTAAAACTGAAGGGAAGGAGTGAGTGAGCACCCACACAATCATATGTATCTGAGTTGAATGAACCTGGCATTAGGAAAATGTGACAACAATCACAACTAGTTAGAATCACAGAATCCAGTGGGTGCAGAAGGAGTCTATTCGGCCCATCGAGTCTGCAATGACCTGCTCACCTACCGAACCCCCATAACCTCACATTAACCATGGCCAGCCCAACTCACCTAAATTGCACACTGCAGCCATTTTAGAATGTCCAATCCAGTAACGTTACACATTAGGGGGAGGGTCACAAATTACACCCAAATGCTCGGAATTGTGGATGAAGGCTCACAAAAACTTGACTCTGACTCAAATGCTCTGCTTTTCAAAATAAAATCTGGGGGAAACTGCAACCGGAAAGATTTCTGATTATCTCAGGAGGAAGAGAATTCAAAACTTGCGCCGTTGACCCAGGGGGCGCAGTGAAAGTTACAGAGGTCTGGGAACCATTAGAAATGTAATAGGTTGTGAGCAAGGTGGGGGTGAGACAAGGTCAAAAAGACTGTCTGTCACAGGAGAGATTAAACAGCAGAAATAGTAGTCCCTCAAGGCCACGGGAAATGGAATTAGGGCTGGGAAAGAAACAAGGAAACAAGGTGTGCAGCTGTCAAAGAAATACATTTAAAAAACAGATTATAAAAGCATAGAGGGCAGAGTTCACAGTCTGAAATTGTTGCTTTCAATGGTGAATACAAAAAGCTGTAAAGCCTGGGGAGTTCTATTACAGCCAACACACACAGGATGGGCCAAGTGGCCTCGATCTGTGCTGTAACTTGCTGATTTTTTTTCCTGACATTTGTAGTTCAAGTCTGATGACGCTATTAACTTTTCAAATTGGACTGGAGTTTAATATTCTGGAGAAATGTCAAATAAATCACATTGATTACGTTGTGCAGACCTTAGTCCATAACCCTGCATGTTCCAGCATTTCAGTGACATCCATGTCCTGCCGGTGGGACAGGACATACAGGGATGGTGACAGTGGTGTCTAGGACACTGTAAGCTATGATTCTGTCTGTATAATCGTGTCAGGTTGTTGCTTGACTAGTCTGCATTCCAGCTCACCCAATAAGATGATAGCAGGGTGAGACACTACAGTTGGAGCTCATCTGCTCGCTAGTTCCTTTCCTTTCTGCTTTTTTAAAATTTCTTTCTCTCTCACTCTCCCCTTTGCAGACTCTGACACAAGTGTCTCAACATTGAATCATAACAAAAGTTTTGAAAAAATCATGTCTCTACAAGAAATTCAATGGCGGAAAATATATTATTCTTGCATCAACTACATTTTTAAACAAAAACAATCCTGTTCAATAAACTCTGTCTCGTTTCTTCCTTCAATTCTATCAAGCGAGCTATTATATTTTGTCCCTCAGTTAACCAATCTTAATAAATATCCAATCAATTTCAGAGCAACATGCTTACAAGGTATTGAACCAATTTATCTGTTTAGGTTTTAGCATTAGTTATCAAGTCATTACCATTGCAATAATTGCATAATAATTGGTCTGGGTAACAAGTATACTGAGGTTCACAGTTTAATTTGTTGACTATTGGAAAAATGGTACAATATATCTTTTTTTCAGGATTCTAACAGTAATTATTAAGGCATTTGCATTACAATAATTATAGTATGCTTTAGTTTAGTCTTGCTAACAACTACAGTGAAGTTTATATCTGAATTTAATCCAATCTTCCCTTGTACCTATACAGTAATATAAAAATCCATTTTATTTCCAATCAACACACCTATAAAAGAATCCATTATTTCTGATGCAACACGCACTGTTA
Source organism: Chiloscyllium plagiosum (assembly GCF_037043375.1). Lineage (NCBI taxonomy): Eukaryota > Metazoa > Chordata > Chondrichthyes > Orectolobiformes > Hemiscylliidae > Chiloscyllium > Chiloscyllium plagiosum. The sequence continues at coordinate 70,603,333 of NW_028270180.1, read as the reverse complement.
AAAATATGACTTTTGCTCATTTGAATGATCTGTCATCCCAGCCTTATAAATTTAGAAAAACCTAATTACTTTTCCCTGCAACAATTCCTGTTCGTTTTTGCAGATAGCACAGTCAAATAGCAAGATGAAATTTATCATTATTCTTAAGTATGCTAATAGAATTTTGAAAATCTATATGTTGCTAATATATAATCATTGTTCATTTCAGTCCATAGAATATAGAACAGTACAGCACAGTACAGGCCCTTTGGCCACGATGTTGTTCCGACCTTTTATCCTACTCTCAGATCAAACGAACCAACATGCCCTTCATTTACTATCATCCATGTGCCTATCCAAGAGTCGCTTAGATGTCCCTGATGGATCTGAGTCTACTACCACCACTGGCAGTGCATTCCACACACCCACCACTATCTATAATGAAACTATCTCTGACATCTCCCCCCAAATTCCCCCATTCACCTTAAAATTATGCCACTTTGTGGGGAAAAGTCTTTTATCATCCACTCTATCTATGCCTCTCATCATCTGACACAAAGCTATCAAGTAAGCTCTCATCCTCTTTCACTGCAATGAGCAAAGCCCCAGCTCCTTCAACATTTCTTCATAAGACATGCCTTCCAGTCCAGGCAACATCTTGATAAATCTCATCTGCAGCTTTTCTAAAGCTTCCGCATCCTATGTACAATGAGATGATCAGAACCGAACACAATATTCTAAGTGTAGTCTCACCACTGATCCATAGAGCTGCAGCATAAACACGTGGCTCTTAAACTCAATCTCCCTGCTAATGAAAGCCAACACACCATACACCGTCTTAATAACCCTATCACCTTGGATGTCAGCTCTGAGAGATGTATGGACATGCACCCCACGATCCCTCTGTTCCTCCACATTGTCAAGAATCCTGCATTTAATCTGAAAATATGCACTCAAATTTGAAATTCCAAAATGAATAACTTTACATTTTCCCAGGTAGAATTCCATCTGCCACTTCTCAGCACAGCTCTGCATCCTCTCAATGTCATTTAGCAACCTACAAAAGCTCTCCACACTATCCACAACTCCACCAACTCTCGTGTCATTGGAAACTTCCTAATCGACCCTTCCACTTCCTCATCCAAGTCATTTATAAAAAATCACAAAGAGCAGAGGCTCCAGAACTAATCCTTTCAGAACACCATTGGTCACCGTGCTCCAAGCTGAAAACTATTCATGTAATCTCACCCTGTCTTCTATGGGCCAGCCAATTTATTATTTAACCAGGCAGGTTTCCCTGTATCCCATACCTCATTAGTTTCTAAATGAGCTTACCATGGGGAACCTAATCAAACATCTTGCTAAAGTCCAGATGCACCACATCCACTACTCTGTCCTCACCAATGTGTTTGTCACATCCTCAAATAATTCAATAAGGTTTGTGAGGCATAACCTGCCACTCACAAAGCCATGCTGACCATCTCTAATCAATCTATACTTTTCCAAATAATCATCAATCCTGTCTCTCAGAATTGTCTCCAAAAATTTGCCCACAACTGATGTAAGACTGACTCATCGATGATTCCCAGGATTATCTCAATTGCCTTTATTGAATAAGGGAATAACGTTTGTCACCCATCCAATCATTTGGTATGACTCCAGTGGGCAGTGAGGTTGCAAAGATCGTCACCAAAACTCAGTAATCCCTTGCCTCCCTTCCCATAACAACCTAAGTTATATCCTTTCTGGCCCAGGGCACTTCTCTACCCCCATGATTTTTCAGTATTTTCAGCACATTCTCCGTCTTAACATTGACCTGTTCGACCATATCAGCCTGTTTCACGTTGTCCTCACAAATAACAAGGTACCACTCACTCGTGAATACTGAAGTGGGGGATACGTGTACACATATTTCTTGGTAACCTGACACAAATAAGTATCAGATTTTGTGATACTACCGAATTAATTCCCATTCAAATTACTGCAATAAACAGCTGATTAGTTTTCATTTGAGTAACCACATGAAACATAATATTGCAGTCCTGCCGTCCTGAATGGGAACATTTTGAAAGGAGCTTGTGAAGCTGTTGCAGTGTCTCTATTACTAGACCTGAGGGAAGGTTTCAAATCACACCTTCAACAGAAATATATCAGGAGCTGCTCTGAATGTTGATTAGAGACTACCCAAGCACAGATGGAATTGCTTTTCAATCCAACATTAGATCTGCTTTTATCTATTATATCAATACCCCCTCTGACTGCCGGCACAAGTTTGCTTCACTATAAGGGGTATAAATGTGGAATTATGTCTCAGCATTGAATTAATGTCAACATATATTGCAGTGTACAACCACTCGATTACTTTGAATATTGAACTATATTTTAACTGAGAAAAAATTTGAATTGATTTGATACTATTTCACTTCATGCTAACATTTATTGTATTTCGAACCAGAATAAAAGTTTCCTTTTTACATATATAAAACTTACTTAAAATTAATCGCATGTTTATGTAAAGAAAATAGAATTAACATCTGCTTGTTCCTTCCTTTATCAATGCCTGTTCATTTTGAATCTGTGGAAGTTGTACACTGTTGAAAGGAAGGGAAATTGTCTTCAGCTGAATATTCACATTGAATGACTGATGCATTTTAAATCAAAGTACAATGATCACGCAGTTTTGTCAATTTGTCTTTCAAAGAATTGTCATGAGATTCCTGTTTGTTTAAGACTATCATTCCTTCAGTCTACTGTTATTGTAAAATATTGTTTAATTTCCAGTCCATTACACACAGAAACTACCGAATTAATTCCCATTCAAATTACTGCAATAAACAGCTGATTAGTTTTCATTTGAGTAACCACATTAAACATAATATTGCAGTCCTGCCGTCCTGAATGGGAACATTTTGAAAGGAGCTTGTGAAGCTGTGGCAGTGTCTCTATTACTAGACCCGAGGGAAGGTTTCAAATCACACCTTCAACAGAAATATATCAGGAGCTGCTCTGAATGTTGATTAGAGACTACCCAAGCACAGATGGAATTGCTTTTCAATCCAACATTAGATCTGCTTTTATCTATTACATCAATAATCACAAAATCTGATACTTATTTGTGTCAGGTTACCAAGAAATATGTGTACACGTATCCCCCACTTTTGGAAAATTTGCTTTAGCCACTTTGCTTTTACAAAAGATTTACATCTATCCCTGCTTTCTTTAACTGAAAGAAATCTGAAGAGGATTTTCACTTTTACCAAAAAAAAAGAAAATGATTCATGCTTCTTTGATTTACCCCTTTTCAGCTTATGTAAGGTTTCATCATAACGCTCTACTTTCGGATCGTGGGGATACCTGTATCTAATTCTGTTGTTTATAAGTTCCTGGAGAATATTTGAAAATGCTGCAGAATTAAAGATTACGATGTCTAAGTAATGAGATTGATCTTTTTTTTGTTCCAAAGGGGCAAGTCCAAACAATTGAAACACATTAAACATTATTCTGTCGTGCTATAAATTGGAAATAAAGTTGATATCTTCTTCAATAAGCTAACAAATGCTACCACCTATTACTTGCCAGTCAGCTGGTTACCTACTTTGTAACTAAATGTTGTAATTTATATAAATATTACTCTGTCCTTTGATCAAAGTGAATTTGTAATTGTTGTTCAGTTTATGAATTGTCAGAAAATTGTTTTTATTTTTCCATTCACCTGTTCATTTTGACCGTAAGATTGAAATGCTTTGAAAATATTGGAGTTCGTTCATTTAAAAATTAGGTTTGCACATCTCTCACATAAGTCATTTCTTGTATTATGATTCAAGGATGTTTTCTGGTGGAATTCGAATAAATTCCAAACATTTGTTCACTTCAAATAAGATCTTTAACACCCAATTATCAATCTGTTGTTAATGTTTCAGCTGTTTACATTGACATTGATTAGGTAATCATTCAGAGAGATCAACTGACAATTATAAACTATTTGCAGGATTATTGAATTGAAAGAAAGATACAGACGTGCAAACATGTTTTGGAAGGAATTGCTTTTTCATTCAAATGTGTAGGCTGTTCAAGAATTCTACATCGCCTTCCATTGTTTATTTTTGGCGAGAATACAAATTTATAGTTCATGTGAATTTTAATGTGTTCTGTATTTTGAGATTAGTGTCAGATTTAAGAAGAAAAGGAGAAGCAATTAATTTAGTGAATAGGAGAAACTTTCTATTCACTAAAGTTTCTGAAAACTTTAGTGAATAGTAAGCAAAGTAAATTAAATTGACAGAAGCCACTTTTATTATAATCTGTGAATATTCAGTCAAATATTTCTAATGGCAAAAGTGTGGCACTGGAAAAGCACAGCAGGTCAGGCAGCATTCGAGGAGAAGCAGAATCAACGTTTTGGGCATAAGCCCTTCATCAGGATTTTTTTCTGATGACGGCCTAATGTTCGAAAGGTCGGTCCTCCTGCTCTTTGGATGTGCCTGCTCTTTTCCAATGCCACACTCTTGGTTCTGATCTTCAGCTTCAGCTTTCCTCATTTTCTCCAAATATGTTTAATGAACATGAACTGAAAAGGTTAGAATCAGCAGTTGAACAAGACCAAATTAACACTTTTTTTGCTATGTTTATAGAGAAAACCTGTTTGAGAACATGCAACAAATCAGATCGAACATCTCTTGCCGTTAGAACCCTTTGCCCTTCATAATAAAGAATAACCATGGTTTGAACAGCCAGTGTGGTGTGTAACGACTGAACTGAAATACCAGAGGATAACGATTGCATTTATTGGAGGGAATGATAACCAGATCCTTACTGTGATAGTGGTGATTGATCTCAGGAACAATAAGATATTTACTGTGATTATTCCACTGAACAGTAATTAGATGGTGATGAAGATCTTTGTGTGGCTTTATGTGCAGTGTTTTGTTTGAACATTGATTTCAGTAACATTGAGATATTTTACAAGATTGACAATTGACTGTTAAAGATAAGTTTTAAAGGCAACATTTTTAAAAAATGTCAGTTTTATTTAGCGAAAGACATTTCTAATTATATGGAAATCCTACTGTGTGGAAACAGGCCATTTGGCCCAACAAGTCTACACTGACGTTCCAAAGAATAATCCACACAGCACCATTCTGCTCTCAGATTACTGGACATTTACCCCTGGCTAATGCACCTAACCTACACATCCCTGAACAGAACTTGCAGCTTAGCATGGCCAATTTACCTAATCTGCACATCTTTGGATTGTAGGAGAAAACCAGAACATGCAAATTCCACACAAACACGTGGCCGAGGATGGAACCAAACCCAAGTGCATAACACTGTAGGACACGAGTGCTAACCACTGATCCTCTATTCTCAATGCCCAGCCCCCATGCAACAAGTGAAATAAATTAGAGACGTGCAAAACGAAAAGTAAAAATCCCTAACAAATTATGAATGAACAATAATTAGAAAATTAATATGATCAAAGGACAAAACAATATTCAGGTGAATTGCATTGTTTAATTACAAATTTGGGAATTAGCCAACTAATGAATAACGGGAAGTGACATTTGTTTGTTTTACTGATGAAGAAATTAACTTGCTTTTCATCTTTGCAATACTGTCGAATAGCGATTTATGTGCCAGAAATGTTTGAATTAAGCTCTTTCCAATTAAAAAAAATCAGTACAATCACTTTGACTTCTTCATCCTTAAGACTCAAACATTCTCAGTTACTTTCCAGGAATTCAGAACCAGCAGAATTAGTTAATTTGGTTTCTTGGGAACTCGAAGAGAATAAACAGCAGATTCTGTGAATTAGTCATTAAATGTGATTACACAGCTGAAGACAACATCCCTTCTTTGCAAAAATGCTCAACTTCGAAAAATTCAAAATGCATTGTCATTGTTTAATGAGACAATACAGAGCTGTTAATTCTTTTTCATTTGACTTAACAAAACGCAGGAATTTTACATGATTTTGTTGCATGAAAAATACTTAAATCTTATTGTGATTAGAAGTACAATAAATGTTCACATCGAAGTGAAATATATTTAAATGAATTCAACTATGTTTCCGCGGGTAAAATAAGAATTAATATTAACAATGATTGAGAGATTGTACACTACAATCTATTTAGTTATTTATGTAAAGAGCTGTAATTCCACATTTACAACAAATATTGGATTGAATGATTATTAGGTATGAGCAACAACTGAATTATAAAATTCGATCAATGAATTTAGAAATAATGAGAAATCTCGTTTTGCTATGTGACTGAGGAATATATGCAAACAAACAGGAATTATTGCAATGAAAAGTAATTGCAGGTCTGTGAATTTAAAGTCTGTGATTACGGAAATCATTCAAATAAGCAAACATCAGACATTCATAATTAATGTTGGATGGGAAGTCCTTGGATCCATCGTGGGAAACTTAACCTGGAAATAAAGTTTCATATTGCAGTGTTGGCACTCAGAAACAATTGGTCAAATTAAAATGTGAATCTCACTTTACTTGTTCAAAAGACTTTCTTAAATAATTGTGTAATTATTATCATGACAATGACTTGATAATGTTGTTATATGAGCAATTAAAATGATTCAATATTTCAAAAACACTTTGCTGTGATGTTGATTGAATATTTATTAAAATTGGTAAATTGTGGAATACAATATAGTAACTATCTTTATGAATTGAAGAAAAAAATGATCCATTCAGTGATTATAGAACAATTTTTTATAAGACCATAAGACATAGGAGCGGAAGAAAGGCCATTCGGCCCATCGAGTCCACTCCGCCATTCAATCATGGCTGATGGGCATTTCAACTCCACTTACCCGCATTCTCCCCGTAGCCCTTAATTCCTTGTAACATCAGGAATTTATCCATTTCTGCTTTGAACACATTTAGCGTCCCAGCCTCCACTGCACTCCGCGGCAATGAATTCCACAGGCCCACCACTCTCTGGCTGAAGAAATGTCTCCGCATTTCTGTTCTGAATTTAAGCCCTCTAATTCTTAGGCTGTGTCCACAGATCCTAGTCTCCTCGCCTAACGGAATCAATTTCCTGGCGTCCACCCTCTCCAAGCGATTTATTATCTTGTAAGTTTCTATTAGATCTCCCCTTAATCTTCTAAACTCCAATGAATACAATCCCAGGATCCTCAGCCGTTCCTCATATGTTAGACCTACCATTCCAGGGATCATGCATGTGAATCTCCGCTGGACACGCTCCAGTGCCAGTATGTCCTTCCTGAGGTGTGGGGACCAAAACTGGACACAGTACTCCAAATGGGGCCTAACCAGAGCTTTATAAAGTCTCAGTAGCACAACGGTGCTTTTATATTCCAACCCTCTTGAGATAATTGACAACATCGCATTCGCTTTCTTAATCATGGACTCAACCTGAATGTTTACCTTTAGAGAATCCTTGACTAGCACTCCCAGATCCTTCTGTACTTTGGCTTTACGAATTTTCTCACCGTTTAGAAAGTAATCCATGTTTCTATTATTTTTTCCAAAGTGCAAGACCTCACATTTGCTCACATTGAATTCCATCAGCCATTTCCGGGACCACTCCTCCAAACTGTATAGATCCTTCTGCAGCCTCCCCACTTCCTCAGTACTACCTGCCTGTCCACCTAACTTTGTATCATCGGCAAACTTCGCTAGAATGCCCCAGTCCCTTCATCCAGATCATTTTTTTTAACGTGACCAGCTGCGGCCCCAACATTGAACCCTGCGGGACACCACTTGTCACCGGCTGCCATTCCGAAAAAGAACCTTTTATCCCAACTCTCTGCCTTCTGTCAGACAGCCAATCCTCAATCCATACCAGTAGCTCACCTCAAACACCATGGGCCCTCACCTTGCTCAGCAGCCTCCCGTGTGGCACCTTATCAAACGCATTTTGGAAGTCTAGGTAGACCACATCCACTGGGTTTCCCCGGTCTAACCTACTTGTCACCTCTTCAAAGAACTCCAACAGGTTTGTCAGGCACGACCTCCCCTTACTTAATCCATGTTGACTTGTTCTAATCCGACCCTGCTCTTCCAAGAATTTAGAAACCTCATCCTGAATGATGGATTCTAGAATTTTACCAACAACCGAGGTTAGGATAATTGGCCTATAATTTTCCATCTTTTGCCTTGATCCTTTCTTGAACAAGGGGGTTACAACAATGATCTTCCAATCATCCGGGACTTTCCCCGACTGCAGTGACTTTTGAAAGATCTCAACCTACGCCTCCGCTATTTCCTCAGCCACCCCCCTCAGAATGCTAGGATGTAGCCCATCGGGGTAAGGAGATTTATCAATTTTAAGACCTTTTAGCTTTTCTAGCACTTTCTCTTTTGTAATGGCAACCATACTCAACTCAGCCCCTGACTCCCTTTAATTGTTGGGATATTACTCATGTCTTCCACTGTGAAGACTGACGCAAAGTACTTATTAAGTTCTCCTGCTATTTCCTTATCTCCCATCACTAGGCTTCCAGCATCAGTTTGAAGTGGCCCAATGTCTACTCTTGCCTGTCGTTTGTTTCTTATGTATTGAAATAAACTTTTATTATCATTTCTAATATTACTGGCTAGCCTACCTTCATATTTGATCCTCTCCTTCCTTATTTCTCTCTTTGTTATCCTCTGTTTGTTTTTGTAGCCTTCCCAATCTTCTGATTTCCCAGTGCTCTTGGCCACTTTATAGGCTCTCTCTTTTTCTTTGATAGATTTCCTGACTTCTTTTGTCAACCATGGCTGTCTAATCCCTCCCCGGATAATCTTTCTCTTCTTGGGGATGAACCTCTGGACAGTGTCCTCAATTTTACCCATACACTCCTGCCATTTTTGCTCTACTGTCTTCCCTGCTAGGCTCTGCTTTCAGTCTATTTTCGTCAGTTCCTCTCTCATGCCCTCATAAATAAATTTAACTGTAACACCATTACATCCGATTTTGCCTTCTCTCTTTCAAACTGCAGACTGATCTCTACCATATTATGATCGCTGCTTCCTAAGTGCTCCCTTACTTTAAGATTTTTTTATAAAGTCTGGTTCATTACATAACACTAGGTCCAGAATAGCCTGCTCCCTTATGGGCTCCATGACAAGCTGTTCCAAAAAGCCATCCTGTAAGCATTCCATGAATTCCCTTTCTTTGGATCCACTGGCAACATTACTTACTCAGTCCACCTGCATATTGAAGTATCCCACGATCACCGTGACCTTACCTTTCTGACATGCCTTCTCTATTTCCCGGTACATGTTGCGCCCCTGGTCCAGACCACTGTTATGAGGTCTGTACATAACTCCCACAATGGTTTTTTTGCCTTTGTGGTTCCTCAATTCCACCCACACAGATTCCACATCATCCGACGCTATGTCATTCAGCAACATAGATTTAATTTTGTTCTTAACTAACAAGGCCACCCCGCCCGCTCTGCCCACCTCCTTGTCTTTTCGATAAGTTGAAAACCCTTGGATGTTTAACTGCCAGTCCTGACCCCCCTGTAACCACGTCTCTGTGATGCCTACCACATCATAATCATTCACGATGATCTGTGCCCTTAGTTCATCTGCTTTGTTATGAATGTTACCAGCATTCAGGTAAAGTGCCTTAATACTAACTTTCTTATCATTAGAGATATTGGAAGTCATAAGATGTCCTAAGTTATCCTTCCTTTTTGCTGCATTCCCAGTCTGTCTCAAGTTTAAATCTGCCTGCACATATGCTATCCTGCCGCTTATCTTTCCATTTAACTCCATACTCTCGGTCGCTTTCACTTTCCCTTCCCCCCCCCCCCCCCCCCCCACTCAGAAGTTTAAAGTCCTACTGACCACCCTATTTATCCTCTTCGCTAGAACATTGGTACCTGATCGGTTCAGGTGGAGACCGTCCCAACGGTACAGATCCCCCCGGTTCCAAAACTGATGCAAATGCCCCATGAAGTGGAATCCCTCTTTCCCACACCAATCCCTGAGTTACGTGTTTACTTCCCTAGTTTTCTTATCATTATGCCAATTGGCACGTGGCTCGGGCAGTAATCTGGAGATTATGACCCTTGAGGACCTGTACTTCAATTTCCTTCCTAGTGCTCGAGAATCCCCAAGCAGGTCCTCCACCCTAGCTTTGCCTATGTTGTTAGTCCCAGTGTGGACCACAACAACTGGATTCTCCCCCTCCCGCTCCATTATCCTTTCAAGCCGGTCAGAGATGTCCCGAACCCTGGCACTGGGTAGGCAACACACCGTCCGAGACTGCCGATCCGGCTTGCAAAGGATATTGGGATCTGTCCCCCGAATTATAGAATCCCCTATAACAACTACTTATCTTTTTGCTCCCCCCTCTTGAATGGCTTTCTGCACAATGGTGCCGTGGTCAGCTGGCTCATCCTATCCAGAGCCCTTTTCCTCATTTGTACAGGGAGCAAGAACCTCATACCTGTTGGACAAGGTCAAGGGCTGAGGCTCCTGGACTCAGGTTCCCCCTACCTGCTTCACTTATAGTCACACTCTGATGTCCCTGATCACTAGCTGAATGTGAATTACTTAATCTCCCAGGTGTGACTGCCTACTGAAACAAAGCGTACAGGTAACTCTCCCCCTCCCAGATGTGCCGCAGTGTTTGAAGCTCAGATTGCAGATCATCAACTCTGATCCGGAGTTCTTCCAGCAACCAACACTTGCTGCAGATGTGGTCACTGCCATTCACAATGGGAACAGCCAGCTCCCACATCATACAGCTACAGCACATCACCTGTACAGCCATCTCTGCTTAGTTAATTATTTTATTACTTTGTACAGGTTTGAGTTAAAATACTTCCTGATACCTCTCTGCTCTCGTCTTTTTAAAAAAAAAACAATTAATAGATAAACAGTACTTAGTAAGGAGGTTAGAGGAGGAGGAGGGCGGGTAGGAGACACTACGGTTGTAGAGTCTCGGGTTTAGCTGCCTTCCTGATTTATATACTCACTGCTTTCCTTCCCGGCTGCCCCTCTGGTCGTCGTTACGTCCCCCGCTGCTCCCGGTCTTTCTGTGTAGAGAGAAAAAAAACACTGCTGCCCGCTACCGGTAAGTACTTACTCAGGTTATTCTACTGAACAATAATCAGATGGTGATGGAAGTCTTTGTGTAGCTCTATGTGTACTGTTTAGTGTGAACATTGGTTTCACTAAAATTGAGATATTTACATGAATTAGGAACAGATTGATAATTGGATGTGAATGATCTGATTTAAAATCTGACAGTTTTTGATATTTACTACGATTGCTGAGTGAAACGTTCTGAAACCATCATGCAATCAATGGGATAGGTGAGAGTTGGCAAATCCAACTTTCAAATGAACGGACCCTAATATTTTCACACCATTTCAATGTCACATTCAATATAAATAGATGACTGGAAAGCTATAATCAAATCTCACACAATTCATAAACTGACCAGTAATTTAAAAAATGATATATAATATCATGTGACATTTGTTTATTTTACTGAAGAATTAATTGATCTTTTCTCATATTTATAGCACTGGAACATAAACTTCTATGTGTTGTTTTAACTAAGATCTACAGAACAAGAGAAAATTAATGGCTATCATGACTTCGTATATTTCAGCTATATGACTGCAACATTTTCAAATATTTTCTGAGGAATATTGATTGAGTGGAATTAGATACATCTTGCTAGTGACCAGAAGAAAGTATATAGCAGATACTGTGATTATTGGAATGAACGATGATACCTCCTTATAATCTACTGATATTGTGATTGGATATACAGTAAATGTCAGCATCAAAGTAAATTATAATCAAATCAATTCAAAAATGTTGCCAAGTTTAAAATAAATACAATATTCACAATGATTGAAAGATTGCACTTTGCAATGTCCTTGCAATATTTATTGTACGGAAGCATTATTCCACATTTATACCCCTTACTGGATTGCACAATTATTATATATAAGATATATTAGCAAGAAAGAGATTGAGAATAATGAGAAATCTCATCTTGATATTAGACTGAGTAATATATAGAAATGAAGAATAATATTGCAGGGAAACATAATTGGAGCTCTCTGAATTTCAAAGGCTGAGATAATTGTAATCTTTCAAATGAGCAAAAATCAGATAGTTACAAAGAATTTTGCAAGGGATATTATTGCTCGTTTTGTATTTGGATTGGCCTGAACAAATAGGTATTAATATAGTAGCATTGACAATAAGAAATAATGAAAGAAATTTTAAAAAACACTGCATGTTTACAAAGTCTAAGTTAAATTGCTGTGTAATTATTGTAATTGATAAATGCCTTTATAATGCTGACAGATAAATTGACTTAATATTTTGAAAGCACTTTGTTCTGATGTTGATTGGATACATTAAGGTTAAGAAACTGAAAATTAAAGCATAAAACTTAACTGGATGGTGTGAAAAAATCATTCAGCAACAATTGGAAAAAAACAATTTTGTTCAAAACTGCAGGCAATGCAAGGGTTATATGCTTCCAATAGCTTTCTTGAAGAGTCATGTTAATTTTGTTAATGTTATTTTTATCACAATACAGTTTCAATATTTATTTCAGAATTAGGAGGAAAAGTTTTAGGCCATGAAAATGACTATTATTGTGAACAAACTGTAGTGTCAATGACATTTGGTACGGAAAGGAATTCTCATAATTGTGTGATTATTATTCACTGCCAACTAACATGGAAGGGAAAGGGAAATTGCCAACATTTCCAAGCATTTGTTTTCTTATAATGAAATGAAAATAAAAATCATTTTGGAGGACACAAGATTTGAAAAAAAGAAACAGTCACATCATGTGACATTTGAGCTGAAGACCAGTTCCCGTTTCCTCGATTGTAGTCTTCACAATAATTTAAAACTTATTGTTGGTTGAACTAAAGAACAAATGGATATAATCAAATTGTTTTATTGTACACCAAAAAAAGCAAATGTAAAACAATTTTATCATGAAAATTATATCACTCTGAATGTAATAATTTCACACACAATAAATGTATGTATTGAATTGAAACGTCATCATAGCTGTAGAAGTGTTTTCCCCTGACAGGGAATGAAGACTCTGGAAGTAGGCTGAGTTCAGGCAAGTGGAAGATGTTTACTCATGCAGCAATCAGTTAATGAAGGGATCATCCCCCGAGGCCAATCTCGGAAGGGAGATCCATGACACACTGTAACATATACAATAAAAATCAGCATTTTTATGGACTTTCTGCATCACAATGGCCACATGCATTGTAGTTACAGCCCTCCCCTCCTCACCCAATTCAAACACTTAATCGTAGATGGACATTCTAATGGACATTCCCAAATTCCTTTCTTCTCATGTTGTTTAACAGGTACGATAATCTCCAGACATTGGTATCTTTCCACGCATCTTATTAATTCAGATTCCAAAGTTATTCCTGCACTCTCTCGGGCCTCTCAGGATGCCTTATCAGTTGGGACATTTTGAATTCTGCTATTCATTATATTTTATTTTATCAAAGTCAATTACTTCTCATATTGTTCACTGTCCTAATTATATATGTACAAAGAAATACAAAATACAGTTAGTTTTAACTTACTTGCTATAAGATTAGTAATATGACTTGTGTTCTAATGTTCGTTACATTGTGTAAAATTATACAGCTACTCTTACTGTCAGGACTTTATAATTAATGGGCAGTCAACATCATACCTTGTAGTTAATTCCTCAAACTAGCTAACTACACATCTAAGTCTAAATGCTTTTCTATAATTTTTTTTGATAGGCATTGGTTACGTGTATCTAATTATGTTACAAATTACCTCTATGATTGTCAAGAATCTGTAATTAGAACCTTTGTTTAATATTCTTAGTAACTTTAAAATAATAACTATTTCTGACAAACGAACTCTTCTGTTGTCACGACAGCTGATTAGAAATCTCATATAGCTGCCTGTCATATGTAAAAATGAACATCATTTGTTGGAGTGTAATGGGCATAGTGGTTAGCACTGCTGCCTCACAGCAGCAGAGACCCGGCTTGAATTCCCGCCTCAGGCGACTGACTGTGTGGAATTTGCACATTCTTCCCATGTCTGTGTGGATTTCCCCCCACAGTACAAAAATGTGCAGATTAGGTGAATTGGCCGTGCTAAATTGCCCGTAGTGTTAGGGGCAGGGGTAAATGTAGGGGTATGGGTGGGTTGCGCTTCGGTGGGTCGGTGTGGACTTGTTGGGCCGAAGAGCCTGTTTCCACACTGTAAGTAATCTAAACTCAAAAAAAAATCAGACATCACTTAATATGTAAGGCCGAATATTAATCCAATGATTTCTGTGAACATTCAAATTAGAAAGGAACAGGTATTACCTGTGAGTGTTGGATGGGAAAATCATTAATTAGTTTGTGTTTGTGTTGACCTGGAATAAGAGAACTATTATTCCTTTTTAATAATGACACTTAGAAATAATGGATTAAATTAAAATGTGAATTAGACGATGTTTGTTACAAAACCTAAACTGAATTACTGTGAGATTTTTGGAGAGACAATGAATTGATAATTATTTTTAGAACTTTGGCAAAGTAAGTGATTCAATATTTCCAAACGGGTTTGCTCTGATGTTGACTAGATATTTCTTAATCTGTTAGCTGAGAATACAAATTCTGGCATGATGATGTGGCAAGACATTAGACATTCAGTGAACGTTAATCAGAAATGGTTTGTCATTCAAAATTCTCAGATCTTCAAGATTTCTATACTTGGTTTCTTAGCTTTTCTTCTGGAGAAATATAATATATAAGAACAAATTTTGCATTGTATTTAATTTATGCAATTTTTCATATCATCAACATTTAGAAATATGAGTCAGAATTATAAAGAACATAAGTCAATAAGGAAGATTTATTTTCACAGAAGCATACAGCATTTATCAAGGTATTTGTTTCAATATTTTCTCTGAATACACGGATAAATACATTTAATGGGGTTCTGTTGACAATGTAATGAGCCACAATTACATTTTTATCATAATTTTTGGATTGGAAATCTATCAGAAAAAGATTCCTATATTTAAGACTTGCTTCATCTCGATACATGGTACGAGCAGTATCCTCAGTCAGAAGTAATAAGGTGTCATCATTGGTCCGGGAAAGATGTAGTGTGTAAATTATAATAAGGTGTCTCTTACATATCTTTGGATCCGGTGAGACTGTGATGTTTGCTGTGAATAATAAGGCATGTACAAAGTGTTTTTCACCGAACAGTAATTAGGTTGTCTTGAAGACCATTATGAGTACTTTGATTTCAATAATGTTGAGCTGATTTCCATGATCTAAGAAATGCTTCACAACATTTTACCAAAATTCTGGGTTCTAAGCATTCAATGGGATTCGTGTAAACACCCTTCACTTGTCGTAATTCTCAAGCGAGGTGTCTAACGCTGCAAGTTAAGGTGCCAGGAAGTCTGCTTCAACCTCTCCAAAACACAACTCTCGGGCTGGTTGTAACTGGATCTCCAGAAATGTTGTGAGCTCTTTAACCGGGCTTTCCACTGGTTTTTGGAACTGGTTATTTTGTCTAATGTTTGCTTTACTTTGACCTTTTTTAGCTCTGATTTCTCAAGCTTTAGGAATAATTAGAATGTTCAATTATGGGCGACAGGTCACTTGACCTTAGTGGACAGGTAAATATGTTCACTTATTTTTTTAATAACGAATTGAGAATGAATCTTTGCATTTTAACAAATAAAAGTTTCAATTTTTTCAGTGGTTTACAATGACATTGATTAGGTACTCATTAAGAGAGATCAACTGACAATTATAAGCTATTTGCAGGATTATTGAATTGAAAAAGGATACAGACGTGCAGAGATTTTTTTTCGGAGGCATTGCTTGTTCATTCAAATATCATGGCTGTTCAAGAGGTCTATGTAGCTGTTCATTGGTTCTCTTGTCCAGATACTAATTTATAATTCATATCGCTTTTATTGTGCCCAGAGTTTTGAGATTTGTATCAGGTTAAGAAGAAAACGAGGAGCTATTAAAATGAGAACTTGAGTGAACAGAAAGCACAGTAAATTTATATTATAGAGGAAAAAGAGAGTATTAGCTCCAAATAAGCTGACAAATATTTTTTATGTCGAAAGTGTGGTGGTGGAAAAGCACAGCAGACCAGGCAGCATCCATGGAGCCGGAAATTCACGATAGAACATAGAACAATACAGCACAGAACAGGCCCTTCAGCCCACGATGTTTTGCCGACTATTTGTCCTAGCTTAAGCACGCATCCATGTACCTGTCCAATTGCCGCTTAAACGTCACCAATGATTCTGACTCTGCCACTCCCACAGGCAGCGCATTCCATGCCCCCACAACTCTCTGGGTAAAGAACTTACCCCTGACATCCCCCCTATACCTTCCACCCTTCACCTTAAATTTATATCCCCTTGTAACACTCTGTTGTACCCGGGGAAAAAGCCTCTGACTGTCTACTCTATCTATTCTTCTGATCATCTTATAAACTTCTATCAAGTCACCCCTCATCCTTCACTGTTCCAATGAGAAAAGGCCTAGCACTCTCAACCTATCCTCGTACGACCTATTCTCCATTCCAGGCAACATCCTGGTAAATCTTCTCTGCACCCTCTCCAACGCTTCCACATCATTCCTAAAGTGAGGCGACCAGAACTGCACACAGTACTCCAAATGTGGCCTAACCAAGGTCCTGTACAGCTGCAACATCACTTCACGACTCTTGAATTCAATCCCTCTGCTAATGAACGCTAATACACCATAGGCCTTCTTACAAGCTCTATCCACCTGAGTGGAAACTTTCAAAGATCTATGAACATAGACCCCAAGATCCCTCTGCTCCTCCACCTTACTAAGAACCCTACCGTTAACCCTGTATTCCACATTCTTATTTGTCCTTCCAAAATGGACAACCTCACACATTACAGGGTTGAACTCCATCTGCCACTCCTCAGCCCAGCTCTGCATCATATCTAAGTCCCTTTACAGCTGACAACAGCCCTCCTCACTATTCACAACTCCACCAATC
Organism: Chiloscyllium plagiosum; assembly: GCF_037043375.1. NCBI lineage: Eukaryota > Metazoa > Chordata > Chondrichthyes > Orectolobiformes > Hemiscylliidae > Chiloscyllium > Chiloscyllium plagiosum. Next base: position 70,586,319 of record NW_028270180.1, on the reverse strand, counting down.
TTCGTATCATCTGTAAATTTACTGACCCACCCTTTGACTCCCTCTTCCAAGTCATTAATAAAAATTACAAACAGCAGAGGACCCAGAACTGATCCCTGCGGAACTCCACTTGCAACTGGGCTCCAGGCTGAATATTTACCATCAACCACCACTCTCTGACTTCGACCAGTTAGCCAGTTTTCTATCCAACTGGCCAAATTTCCCTCTATCCCATGCCTCCTGACTTTCTGCATAAGCCTACCATGAGGAACCTTATCAAATGCCTTACTAAAATCCATGTACACTACATCCACTGCTCTACCCTCATCCACATGCTTGGTCACCTCCTGAAATAATTCAATAAGACGATGAAGGCTTATGCCTGAAACGTGGTTTCTACTGGTCCTCAGATGCTGCCTGATATACTTTGCTATTCCAGCACCACATTCTTGACTCTGATCTCCAGCATCTGCTTTCCCTCACTTTCTCCAAATATTTGTAATGGACATGAACAGAAAATGGTAGCCTTGGCAGTTGAACAAAACCAAATTTACACTTTCTTTTTGCAATATTTGGACTGAAAATTGTTTTGATCATGCAACACATCAGGACATATGAACATCTCTTCCGTTAGAATCCTTGACCATTCATACTAAAGAATAACCACTGCTTTGACCATTCATTATCGTGTGTAATTACTGAACTGAAATCCCACAGGACAACTGCTGCATTTATTGGAGGGAATGATAACAGATCCTTACTGTGGCAGTGGGGATTGATTTCAGGAACAATCGGATAGTTACTTGATTATTCCACTAAACAGTAATTAGCTGGTCGTGAAGACCTTTGTGTGGCCTCATGTTTAGTGTTTTGTGTGAGCAAAGATTTAATAAATATTGAGATATTTTACAAGATTTAGGAACACTGATAATCAAGTGTTAAAGGTATTAACTAAAGTCAACTTTAAAAAAGTTAGAATTGCTTAGAGAAACGCAATTAAACTATTGTAGAATCCCTGTTAGCACAGTTTGATAACAGGTCATTTCATTGAAATAAATGACCCTCCAAAGAGTAACCCATCCAAACACTTTCCCAACCATATTCCTCTACATTTACTGCTGACTAACATACACATCCCTGAACACAATGTGCAATTTAGCATGGCCAGCTCACCTAACCTGCACATCTTTGGATTGTTGGAGGAAACCACAGCAAAGTCACATTGACTTGGGGAGAATGGGCAAAGTACACAAAGACAGTCACCGAGGATGGGATCAAACCGAGATCCCTGGCACTGTGAGGCAGCAGTGTTAATGACTGAGCCACTGTGCAACTATATGCAATAAGTAAAATCAGTGAGAAGTTTGCAAAGACAAATTTCAAATAAACACCCTCCGCTATTGTCAAAGCATGTAAAATTTGCATTCAATACAAATAGATGAATGGAAAACAAAAAGAAACAATCCTCAACAATTCACGAATGAAAAATAATTAGAAATTTAATTTGATCAAAGGTCATTCCAATATTTAGATGAATTGCAATTTTTAATAACAAATGTAGGTAATTAGCTGACTAATGAATAATTGGAAGTGGCATATGTTTACTTTACAGATGAAGAAAGCGACTTGTTTCCACCCCCCTTGTAACACAGCAGAATAACAATGTGAATGTCCGAAATGTTTGAATCAAGCTCTTCCGAACAAAAAACTAATCAGTTACGATCACTTAGCTTTTCACCTTTAAGACCGCAACATTCTCAAATATTTTTCAGGAATTTAGAACCAGCAGAACTAGTTAATTTCTTTTCCTGGGAACCCGAAGAAGAGAATAAACAGCAGATACAGTGAAGAAGTCATTCAATGTGAATATTCAACTGAAGACAACATTCCTTCTTTCTAAAAATGTTCAACTTCCAAAAATTCAAAATTTATTGTCATTATTGAATGAAACAATAAAAAGATGCTGATGCTTTTTCATTGGGTATTGTTGCATGAAAAATGCTTAAGTCTTACGTGTTAGCATTGAAGTGAAATATATTTACATTAATACAACGATGTTTCAACAGGTAAAATAAATATTGATTATTACAATGAATGAGAGAATGTACACTGCAATACATATGAAGAAATAACATGATTCAATATTTCAAAAGCACTTTGCTGTGTTGTCGATTGAATATTTATTAAGATCAGTAAACTAAGGAATAAAACATCGTAGCTAGCTTTACGTATTAAAGAAAAAATGAGACATTCAGTGATTATTGAACAAAATTCTTTTCTGAACTCAAAAATATATGCAATATAAAAATTGTGAATTTCTTTCCACTGGATTCCTTGTAGAGATGGTAGGTTGATTAATATTATAATCAAAGTGTCAGAATTAGGAAGAGAATTAATAGATCATGAAATGAGCATGAAACTAAACAACTGCTGGGTGGTATATAAAGCGATTGTAATAATTGTGTCATTATTGTACAATGATGAATAATGTTGGAATTGAAACAAAAAAAAATCAACACTTCTTAGAATGCAATGAAAGCAATAATCATTTTGTAGCACGCATGATTGGAAACAGCAGTCTTTTAATATGACACACAGTGAAGACTAACCTTTTTGCAAAAATATAAGAAGTTCATAAGTTCAAAATGTAGCGTTTGTTGAATTTGCAACAAAAATTGTTATAATTTGAATTGTCTCTTGCACACACACAAAGAAGAGGAGCTTAAAGATTGTTAGAATATTTAAAAAATTGTTTCCAGTATTATTGTCTTACAGTCAATATCCATGACAAATTAGAATTATTGGTTTAAACAACATAAATGGTCGTTAACGACGGAACTGAACTATAAGATATCAAATGCATTTACTGCATGGAATAGTAAATAAATGCTTACTATTGTCATTAGTCTCGGGAACATTAAGATACTTAGGTTGTTCTACTGAATAGTAATCAGCTGATTATGAATATCTTTGTGTCGCTTTATGTGCACTGTTTTGTGTGAACATTGACTTCAAGAAAATTGAGATGAATTAGGAACAGATTAATAATTGGGTGTTAAGGATCTTATTTATGATTAGACTTTTTAAATAGTTAATATAATTGCTGAGCAAAACACACTTCAGACATCATGCAATAAATGAGATAACTGATTGTGAGAAACGAAGTTTAGTCACTTCAATAACTTCAGTCTGAAACAAGACCTGAATCAGTAGTATCGTTTATTACGCTGTTGCAAGAGGGGTGTGGTATCCACTGTCCACAAGGCACACACACACACACTGAATTTAAAGAGTACACAATATTTATGTAGTTCGTTTCTCTTCCCTCCTCACATTGCTCCTCGCCTGTTTACATCTGTTTCTAATCTAAACCTGGTTGTTTATCTCTGAACTCATCCAGCCTCGACCCGACAAAATGTTTATTTCTGGCCTCACAAGACCGTTTGACCACCTCCCTCTGTGGTCTTATTGTTATTTATCCTTCTTCACTGCCATCTATTTCCGTGCTCACCAAAGCATAATTTCCTTTTATTCTTTATTTACACCGAGCCTTATGATCTTTTGGATGGTGTTTTTTTTTGTTCCTGCTGAAGCGGGAAACAGATGCGTGTAACTGTTTGTACAGGCATATCTACCTTAACCTACACCCCCTCCCCTCAAAGCACCTTAACTATTTGTCGATAACATCTACCATTATTTGCAGGCACATTTCATTCTTATATGCACATTTTAGGTAATACAAAAGCAATTATATATTCCCTTCACATAGCTTTCATGCTTGTTAACTCAGCTCTTGGCTGAAACAATTATACATTGGTGTGAATTCATTTACCTTGAATAAATAATTATGATTGCAGAAGTAACACTGCTTTACCTATATCCCACAGTGATAAAAATGCAAAGTCAAATTTCAAATGAATTCACTTGGATATTTTCACAGCAGTTCAATCTCACGTTCAATATAAATCGGCGAGTGGAAAACGAAAAACTAATTTCACACAATTCATAAAAAGATCAATAATTAAAAATTGATAAATAAAAGGAATTGACATTTGTTTATTTGACTGAGCAAGAAATTTATTTTTTCTGCTCATTTTTATAGCACTGGAGCATCAAGTTCTATGTCCTGTTTGAACTCAGCTCTTCAGAACAAAATAAAATAAATTAATGTCATTACTATGTATATTTCATCCGTATGACTGCAACATTCTCAAATATTTTCCAACGAATATTGATTGAGTGGAATTAGATACATTCTGTTATTAGTGACCTGAAGAAAATAAATAGCAAATACTGTGATTATTGGAATGAACAACAGATGGAAGCATATCTAATATTGAATTGAAAGGCAATTCAATTGATTCTTAGATATTTTCTAATCAACATTTAGAGCTGCTCTGGCACAACTCTGTGCAAGATGGGAATTGAAACTGTACCTCCTGGTCTGGTAACAGAGACACTAGCAGAGCTGCACAACATTCCTTCATAATGTTCCCAACCAGGCTGGGCAGGTCTACAATCTCATGCTCACTGTGGTTACTCAAGTGAAAATTAATCAGAAGCTTATTGTGATAATTGGATTGGAATTAAATGGATGGATCCTGTGTGTAATGTACTTAAAATTAAATAGTAATTTACAATAATGATGGGAGTTAACATATGTCTTAATTAAATATGATTTTTATGATAATTTGTGGAATGACAACTTGACAGATTTGTGTGATTACTGTAAATTGATAAATACAAATGAATACAATCATTCGACATGTTCATAATAGTTTCTCATTTTATGAAACGCAACGTAATTTTTTTTTGTTCTACACGTAAATTGGAACAAAATGATGAATTGGTCAGTCAATGTGACTATACAGCTGAAGACAACTTTCATTGTTTCTGAAAATGTCTGGTTTCTAAGAAGCTACCATTTCCCGTGATTGTTTAATGAAACAAGAAAGATGTCAATCCTTTTTTTGTGTACTTCAAAAAAATTCATCGGAATTTAAATAATTTTGCACAAGAAAAATATTCAACTATTATTGTGATTAGAAGCACAATAAATGTTAATATTGAAGTGAATTACAATCAAATCATTTCAAAAGTGTTTCCAAGTTTAAAATGAAAAGCAATATTCACAATGATTGAGAGATTGTACATTGCTAAGTCCTTGCAATAGTTATTATCTAGAACCATAATTCCACATTTACATTCTTTGCCAAATTGAACAATTATTCGATATTAGCAACAAATTGATTTTAAAACTACTATTAATGAATTTAAGAATAATGAGATATATCATCTTACTATTCCACTGAGTAATGTGCAGAAATGAAGAGAAATATTGCAGTGTAAAGTAATTGGTGTTCTCTGAATATCAATGACTGTGATGACTGTGATCTTTCAAATGAGCAAAAGTCAGATATTTACAAAGGATGTCGCAAGGGCAGTTATTGGTCTTTTCTGGGTGTATTGGCCCAACCAAACAGGTTTTTATATTGTAGCATTCACAATAAGAAACATGGAAAATATTAAAAACACATTAACTTAGACTTCATAACAAGCACAAAGTGCTGTGAAATTATTGTAATTGTTAATTGTTTCCAAAATGTTGATAGATAAATTAACTTGATATTTTGAAAGCACTTTGCTCTGACTTCGATTGCGTAATAATTAAGATTGATAAACAGAAAATTAATATATAAAAAGTCGCTTTAATAATTCTAAAAATTACTCAGTAACAATTGACACAGTTCAACATTGGGTTTTTTTTTTGTTGAGTCATGTTTATTCTTTTAATTTTTATCGTGATAAATGTTTAGACACCTATGTCAGAATAAGAAAGAAAATAATTAGACCGGGAAAGTGAGTACTATTGTGAACAAAAGGTCGAATAAATGACATTTGGTACAGAAAATTATTTTGCACAAAATGACTGATAATTACGTGATTATTGTTCATTGACAACTAATGCTGAAAGTAAAAGAAACAGATTCTAACATTTCCAAAGCAGGTATTTTTTCTTATAATGAAATTAAAATATAAATCATTTTAGAGGTCACATGGTTTGAAAAAGTGTCATTTAATGTGATATTTGAGATGAAGAATCGTTCTTTGTCCCCCAGTGTAGTCTTTTCAATAATTTAAAATTTAATGTCATTTGATCTAAAGAACAAATGGTTGTACCTACATTGTTTTCTTGCATCCAAAAGAAGTAAAGTCAACAACATTTTTAAGTTTCGTAGAGTTAATTAGCAAAATGCATTGAAGCTATCATGCATGAAGTGAGATAAGTGAGAGAGAGACAAATTAAATGTTCAAATGAGCACGTCGATATTTTCAAAGCAGATCAATCTTATGAATTATGAATAGGTGGATGGAAAATAAAAACATATTCCTGACAATTCATGAATGAATAGTAATAAGAAATTTAATTTGTTCAAAGCACATCACAATATTTAGATGAATTGCAATATTTAGTTACAATTGTAGGTGATTAACTGACCAATGAATAATATGAAGTTGCATTTGGTTATTTTGCTGAAGAGGAATTTCGACTGTTTATTTTTTTCATCTTTATAATACTGGAGAATAAGGAGTTATGTGCTTGAAATGTCTGAACTAGCTTCTTTCAAACAGAAAAAAAAATCAGTGAGTATCATTTCTTAGACTCTTCCAACCTTAAGATTTCAACATTCTAAACTACTTTTCCAAGGAATTTCGAACCAGCAGAATTAGATGCATTGTTTTATTAGTGAACTTAAGAAAATAAGTAGTAGATATGGTGATGATTGAAATGCACAGCAGATTGAAGTATATTTCATGTTGTTTGAAAAGCAGTTCAGTCTACGCTCAGGTATTTTCTCAGGAATATTTGGAGCCGCTCTGACACATCTCTGCTGAAGATGGGAATTTAAATCATTCCTCCTGATCTTGTCGCAGAGACACTGTCAGAGCTCCACAAGGACCCGTCATAATTTTCCCACCCCGGAAGGGTAGGACCATATTCACATGCTTACTGTGGCAACACAAATGAAAACGAATCAGATGTTTATTGTAATAATTTGTATGGGAATTAATTACATATTTCTTGTGTGTAATGAACTGACAAAATGAATTAGTAATTTACAGTAATGATGTAACAAAGCAATAATGACTTTAATTAAATATGAATCTCATGAAGATCCATGATAGGAAAAAAATGCCTAATCATTTGATCATTGTACACTGATGAACAAAGACCAATAAAATAGTTCCAAATGTTCAAAGCAAGTTTTCACAGAATAAAAAGAAAATTAAAATGCTTTTGCAACATAAATGAATAGGAAAATAAATGAATTAGTCACACAATGCGACTATTCATCTGAAGACAACTTCCCTTCTTTCCAGAAATGTTCACTTCCCAAAATTCAAAATGTATTGTGACTATTTCATGAAACAATAGAGATGTTAGTTCCTTTCGTTGTACTTCAAAACGTCGCAAGAATTTCAAATGATTTTGTTCCATGAAAAATTATTAACTTGTACCGCGTTTATAAATACAGTGAATGTTAACATGTAAGCAAAATATCATTAAGTCAATTCAACTTTTGCTAGAGTTAAAATAAAAATTGATATTTACAACACACACTGCAAATCTTTACATTATTTCATACATGAGCCATATTCCACAGATATGCCCTGAACTATATTGAACAATGATTAGATAATAGCAGCAATTGGATTGTCAAAATTCTATCAGTTAATTTAAGAATACTGAGAAATCTTAGTTGATTATTTCACTGAACAATGTGGAGAAACGACCAGGAATTATTCTAATGAAAAGTAATTCCAGTTCTCTGAACGCTTCAGGCTGATATTACCGTGAACATTCAAATGGGCAATCATCAAATATTTACAATGAGGCATTGAATGGGAAGTCATTGGTTCCAGTATGGGATCGTTCACCTGAACAGTAAATTGATTTTTATATTGTAGTGTTCGTAGTCAGAAACAATTGATGCAATTAAAATGCGATTCTCACTATATTTGTTAGAAAGATTAACTCCAATAATTGTGCAATTATTGTAATGGCAGTGAATTGAAAAATAACATTATAATCTGAAAAAAAAATGATGTAATATTCTAAACGCACTTTGCTGTGATGATTATTGGATATTCATTAAGATCGGTGAACTGAGGAGTACAATCTAATGGCTAGCTTTATGGATTCACAAAAATGATCCATTCAGTTCTTGTTCAGCAGAATTGTTTTTGGGTCAAACATGCAGGATTACAAGAATGACATGTTTCCATCCATTGGTTTGCTTCTTGAGACGTGCTTTTAATTTAGAGGAGAAAGTGAGGTCTGCAGATTTATATACTTTTGTTCATGACCAATGTTTAGCCATTCCTGTCAGAAGTAGGAAGTTAATCAGTAGATAGTGAAAGTGCGTATGACAGTGAATGTAAGATACAGGGAACTTCCATAATTTTGTGATGATTGTACATTGATAAATAACTTTGGAGTAAAAAAATAAATCAGCATGTTCAAAGCAGTTTTTTTGCTCATAACAAATTGAAAATTAAAAAAATCCTTCTGCAGTGCACATGATTTGAAAACACATCAGTCACTAGTCAAAAAAAAAACCAGTCACAGAAAACATCGGCTCGAGACAATAAGACCCTTATGAAGAGTATTCTACTCAACAGTAATTCGAGGACCTGGAACATCTTCATGTCGTCCTTGCAAAGAACACTTATTATTCCTAAAGTTTTATTATCGTAAATATTTCGACATTTATATCAGAACTAGGAAGAAAATGAGAAGCGATTCACATGAGTATTTTCGTGAGTGAAAGTCAAAATAAATTTACAGTGCCAAGTTTCACTATTTTGTCTGAATAAGCAGATAAAGATTTTTAAGGTGCGAGCTCAAAATGTTTTCACCTACAGGTTGTACTAAGCCAAAATACATTATTTTATTTTGTGATACTTCAACTGGATTGGAAATCTATGTATGCTGATGTTAGCGTCCTTGCTCATTGTTATTGGTTTTAGCGAAATATTTCGTGTGCAATTACTGAAGTGAAATGTAAGAAATCAAGTGCATTTATTGGATGGAACTGCTCACCAAATGTTTATTGTGGTTCTTGTTCTCAGAAACAATAAGATATTTACTCAGGTTTTTTCTCTTGAGCAGTAATTAGATGACCAGGAAGACATTTGTGTGGTTGTATATGCCGTGTTCAGTGAGCATTTCTTTTCAATTACAATTATATTATATTAATATAGGAAGGGATTAATAATCGTGTGTTAAAGATCTTAATTAAAGTCATATTTTCTTTTAAAAATTACGAGAATTCCTTTGTGCAAAAATAATTTGGAGATCTCGGTATTGGACTAGGGTGGACAAAGTTAAAAATCACATAACACCAGGTTATAGTCCAACAGGTTTATTTGGAAGCACTAGCTTTCAAGGCTATGGCTCTGCATCTGGTTATCTGGTCTCTTCGGAGACACACTACTAGAGCTACACAAGTGCCTTTCATGATCTTCCCAACAAGGAAAGGTGGGATTATTATCAATTGGGATTACTCAAATGAAAAATAACCAGTGTTCATTCCGATAATTGGGCTGGGAACTAATTAGACTGTTTCTGTGCAATGGACTGAGAATGAACTAGTAATTCACAATAATGACGGTACTAAGCACATATGCTCTTACTTACATATTAATATCAGAATAATTGGAAGAAAGATAAATCGACATATCATGAGCTTATTGTAAATTAATAAAAAATACAACTGCTGAATACGTTTAAAGCAGTTTTTCTTATAGAGAAAAAGATAATGAGAATGTTTAGCAGTCGGACGGAATCGGAAGAAAAGGTCATTCACTGTGACTATTCAGCTGCAGACATCTTCTCTTCCTTCCACAAATGTATAACTCGCAACAATTCCAAATGTATTCTGATTGATAAAGGAAAGAGCAAACACCTGTAAATTCTATTTTTTTGTTTACAAAAAGTGTCACAAATTTAAATTGTTTTAGCTTTAAAATATTTAAATCTTACGGTGATCAGAATTACAATAAATCTTTGTGTTGAAGAAAAATATAATCAAATCAATCAAAATATACATCGATATTCACAATAATTGGGAGAGTCAACACTGCAATATCTTTCCATCAGTTGATGTACTGAGCCATAATTCCACTTTTCTATCCCTTACTGGATTGATCAGTGGTTAGATATTAGCAATAACTAAATTATTAATATGCTGTCAGTGAACTGCATGTTAATAAGAAACTTCCCAATGCTGTTTGTTCGAAATAAACAGTAATTATTGGTGAAATGTCATTAGATATCTCTTAATCGATGAGGCTGTGATTACTTTGATTGTTGAAATGAGTAGTATTCCAATATTTCCAATGAGCATTGGATTGAAAATCGGTGCTTTTTGGTGTATACCTGATTTTTTTATTGTAGTATTGGCAGTAATAATCAATGGATTAAATTATGATGTGCATCACACCTTACTGAATATTTTCAAGTTTTCTAACAGGTTTCTAGTCCAATCTGCAGTTTAAAAAGGGTAATTTTGGCTCAGTACATCAGTAACTGCAAAAGGTTTCAACTCATCTCCAAAGTTATTAATCTTATAATTTAAAAAAAATCATAAAATTACCTCTGTAAATGTCATTGACTCTAACTTTAGATTATTGTCAAGTTCGTTCTATACTTATTTTCTTCCTATTTCTGACACCAGTGGCTAAATATTGATTAGATTAAATGTCATATGAGTGAGACATTAGTTTTCTCTCAAAGATCTGTGCAGCACATGAATGGGTCCTTTGGCCCATAACGTTATGCTGAACATATTGCAAAAGAAACTCATCCCTTCTGCCGACCCTTGATCCATATCCATCCAAATTATCTAAATGAACATTAAATAGCCTTAATGTATCTGCCTCCACCACCAAAACTTGAATTTCATTCCAGACATCTACCACTCCCTGTGTAAAAAATAATTGCCCCTCACATGCCCCTTGAACTTTTCCCCCTAGCCTTAAATGCATGCCTCATAGTTCTGATGTTTCAACTCTGGTGAGAAACTTTCTGACTGACAACTCTACCTATGTATCTATGTAACTATGTATAGACTTCAATCAATTCTTCCCCCAGCAACCACCACTCCACAAAAAAGCAGCCTGAGTTTTTTCTCGCCTCTCAAATCCAGGCAGCATCCTGGTAAATGCCCTCTGTACCCTCTCCAAATCCTCCATATCCTTCCTGTAATGTGGCGAACAGAAGTGAATACAATACTTTAAGTATGCCTTAACCAAAGTCTTATGAAGTTGCAACATGATATCCTGACTTTTGTAACCAGTTCCCTGACCAAAAAAGGCAAGCATGCCATTTGCCTTCCTTACCACCCTATCTACTTGCATGGACACTTTCAGGGAGCCATGGTCTTGAATGCCAAGATCCCTTTGAACAACAAAGTTGTTCAGGGTCCAGCCATTGACTATCTACTTTTCCTTAACATTTGAGCTCCCAAAGTGAGACACCTCACACTTGTATGGATTAAGCTTTATCTTTAATTTCTCTACCCATAGCTGCAGTTTATCTTTTTCCTGCTGCATTCTTTGACAACCTTCTACATTATTCACAACTGCACTGAACTTTGTATCATCTGCAAGCTTATTAACTCACCCAATTAGATTTTAATTCATGTCACTTCTATATATTTGTATCGTGAAAAGAAGGCTTCCAGTACAGATCCCTGTGGAAAAAAGACAGAAAATGAGGGAAATGCAGAATTCTTGAATAAATGAGGTTTTTTTTCAATGACATAATAATTCTGATGAATACTCTCTGAAGTTGTGATTTTTGTTTTCAAATTAACCCAATATTTTAATAATTTAAATTATTTTAATTATCCAGTACAAACTGCTTTGAATATATTGAATCATTTTAAGTGTTGAGTTCTAACATTATGGCACAGTGGTTAGCACTGCTGCCTCACAGCGCCAGAGACCCGGGTTCAATTTCCGCCTCAGGCGACTGACTGTGTGGATTTTGCACATTCTCCCCGTGTCTGCGTGGGCTTTCCTCCGGGTGCTCCGGTTTCCTCCCACAGTCCAAAGATGTGCACGTCAGGTATATTGGCCATGCTAAATTGCCCGTAGTGTTAGGTAAGGGGTAGATGTAGGAGTATGGGTGAGTTGCGCTTCGGCGGGGCGGTGTGGACTTGTAGGGCCGAAGGCCTGTTTCCACACTGTAAGTAATCTAATCTAATCTAATTTAATTGTCAGTTCAATTCTCACGCCATCATGAGATTCACATTTTAGTTGAATCCATTATTTTTTAATGCCAGTGTCATAATGAAATATTAATATTCTTTTCAGGTCAACACACCTGCAATTAACCAAAGTTTTCTCACCCTACACTCATAGTAACTATCTCATTCTCTTTCATTTGAATTCTCATATTAATGGAAGGATTATTAATCAGCCTTATCAATTAAGAGATGGCTAATTATTTTTCACTTCAATATTTAGTTTTTTCCGATATACTGCACAATTACATTGCAATAAGGATTTTCTTATCAACCGTAAATTTGGTTTCAGCCATTTTAAAACTAATTATTGCTAATGTCTAACTGGTAATCATTGTTTAAATGCAATATATCCAGGTGTCGATGTGGAACAATGGCTCAATACATCAACTGACAAATAATATTGCACTCTACAATCTCTTAGTCTTAGCAAAATAATTTTCAGTGCGGGAGCTTAGTTGGATTGAATTGGCTTGAGCAAAAATACATTCTGAGGAAGGGTCACTGGACCCAAAGTATTAACACTGAATGCTCCCCACAGATGCTGCCAGACCTGCTGAGTTGGTTTCCAGCAATTACTGATTTTGTTTCTGAGTTGCAGCATCCACAGTTTTTTGCATTCTTGTACTGATTGTACTTCACTTCAATGCTAACATTTCTATATTTCTGATTATTACAAAAGAGCTAACCATTTTTCACATTAAACATTATTTAAATTTCATGTGTTTCTTGTGTACACAAACCAGAATTAACAACTAGGTAAAAACAATGACTGCAGATGCTGGAAACCAGATTCTGGATCAGTGGTGCTGGAAGAGCACAGCAATTCAGGCAGCATCTGAGGACAGGCAAAATCGACATTTCGGGCAAAAGCCCTTCATCAGGAAGGCTTTTGCCCGAGACGTCGATTTTGCCTGTCCTCGGATGCTGCCTGAATTGCTGTGCTCTTCCAGCACCACTGATCCAGAATTAACAACTGTTTGATCTATTCTTTGACAATAAATCTTGAATTCTTAGAAATCACAATTTTGTGAAACTGAGGGAAGTTGTCTTTTGCTGAGTAGTCACATTGAATGACCAATGCTTTATTTCCAAATCATGTGCTTTACAAAGCAGTTTAATTTTAATTTATGTATGTGAATAACTGCTTCAAACATATTGAATTATTTGATTATCATGAAACTTATATTTATTTAAGATCATTGTCGCTTCGTTCCATCATTATTAGAAATTACTAATTATTTTTATCCATTACACACTGGAACGGTCTAATACAATCCTAGTCCAATTATCACAATAAATATCTGAGCAGATTTCCCTGAGAGTAACCACAGTAAGTTTGTGATTATAGTCCTGCCCTTCCTGCATGGGAACATTATGGAGGGCTCTGGTAATGTCTGTACAATTAGACCAGGAGGCAGGCGTTCAATTCCTACCTTAAACAGAGATGTGTCAAAGCACCTCAGAGTTGATTAGAAAATATCTAAATGTCAATTGAATTACTTTTCAATCCAACATTTTCTCAACTTGTATCTGTTATTCATTATAATGATCACAATATCTTGAATTTATTTGCTTGAGGTCACTGATTAAAGTATGAATGTTATTAAGGTGAGGGGGAAAGTTTTAAAAGGGATCTGAGGGGCAACTCTTTTCACAACGCGTGTTTGGCATTTTGAGATGAAAGGCAGCGGCTGGTACGATTACAACATCTAAAAGACATTTGGACAGTTACATGGATAGAAAACATCCAGAGGGATATGGGACAAACACAGGAAAATGGGACTAGTTTAGTTTCAGAAACCTAGCCGGAATGCCAAGTTGGGCTGAATGGCCTGTTTCCGTGCTGTATCAGTCTAACTTTTTACAATTCAAACTTGACTGTGCTGGGTAAAGGAAAGCAAAAACGGGGGTTAATTCTATTTTCTGTCCATGAAAAAGTGACATAAATTTTAAATAATTGTGTCACATGAAATAGTTCACTCTTATTGTGATTAGAAATACAATGAATCCGAGCATTAAAGTGAAATATAATTAAATTAATTCAACTGTGTTTCCATGGTTAAAACAAAAATTGATATTCACAATGATTGAGAGTTTACACACTGCAATATATTCACATCAGTTCATGTACTGAGCTATTATTGCACATTTATACCCCTTACTGAACTGAACAATAATTACATATTACCCACATAGGTTAGCAACACATAGATTTTTGAAAATGTATCAGTGCACTTTAAAGAAGGAGATATTTAATGTTACTATGTGACTGTGCAATGTGTAGACATGGACAGCAATCATTGCAGTGAAAAGTAATTACAGTTCTCTGAATTCAAAAGGCTGAGATTGCTGTGATTATTCAAATGAACAAAAGTCAGTTTTCAAAGCGTGTTGGATGCAAAATCATTGGTTCCACTGTGGGATAGTTGACCTGAAAACAATAGCATTGCTGCAATGGATTAAATGAAACAATGGATTAAATTAAAATATGGATCTGACTATACCCGTTAGAAAGACAAACAAATTATTCTGTAATTATTATAAGGATAATGAATTCATAATAAATGTTGTAATCTGAACAAATAATTTGACTCAATATTTTAAAAGCACTTTGCTCTGATGTTGATTAGACATCATTAAGATCGGTAAACTGAAGACTAAAATATAACAGCTAGATTGATGGATTGAGGACAAAAAATGAGGCATTCAGTAATTATTGAAAAGAAATGACTTTTGATCAAAATGCAAACAATACAGAAGTAATGTATTTCATTCAATTAGCTTACATGTAGAAACGTATGTTTTTAATTTATTTAATTTTATCCTGATCGATGTTCAACCATTTGTGTCTGAATTAGGAAGAAAGTAAGGAGATAATGAAAGTGAATATCAGAGTGACCACAAGATACAGTCCATGACATTTGATAGAAAAAGGAATTTGCATAATTTTGTAATTATTGAACGTTGATAAATAATTAACTCCTCAGGTACTGAAGCAGTCCAACCCCAAGAACTACAAAATCTGGACAATATCCAGGTTTGGGCTGACAAGGGGCAAGTAACATACATGCCACACAAATGCAGGCTGTGACCATCACGTATAAGAAATGACCTAACCACCATCACTTGACATTCAATGCTGTTACAATCACTGAACACCCACTATCAACACTATCCTGGGGATAATCATTGATCAAAAACTGAATTGGTCTCACCACATAAACACAGTGGCTACAAGAGTAATTCAACTCCTGGCTCCTGAAAGCCTGCCCAACAGCTACCAGGCACAAGTCAGGAGTGTGATGGAATACTCCCCACTTGCCTGGATGAGTGCAGCTCTAACAACACTCAAGGAACCCATGGCCGCTTCAATCTCGAAGGACAAGGGCAACAGCTATATGGAAATACAACTACCTTCAAGTTCCCCTCCAAGGTACTAACCCACCCTGACTTGGGAATAAATCACCATTCCTTCACTGTCGGTGGGTGAATGTCCTGGAAATCCCCACCCCAATGGCATCGTGGGTCATCCCACAGCAGCTAGACAGCAGCGGTTTAAGAACACAGCTCACCACCAATTTCTCAAGGGTAACTAGGGATGGGCAATAAATGCTGGGCCCAGCCAGTGACAACCAAATCACATCAAATAAATATTAAAATAATGTCTCCAAGATCAAAACAGCTCCAACTCTGTCCTAGCTGCAATCTCTGCCTCTTCTTATTGACAAAGATAAAAGGTTACCCTGCCCAACTTTCTCATCAGTACAGTATTCAACCCAGCCTTCTCTTATACCAACCAGAAGCATTTCCATCACCAGCAGCAACTCCACTTAAAATATTTTGTCAGTAACTTTTCATTAACTGGTTACTTCAACTACAATGCAATCTCTACAAACAGACCAAGTACCTTTTAGGCGACAACAAATTTTCTAACAACGTTTCTTGATCTCTCTCTGCCAGTCTTTTTGGTTATATGAGGTAGGGAGGGATGGGATCACCACAGTGATGTAAGATATATGTAATACAGTGAGACAGGAAAGCTAGTATGGCTCACGTTGACTCTTAGACCCCACAGAGTGGAACAACACAATCACTGCATAATAAACACAACACAACATTTCAACACGGCGTGACAGTAATAAAATGTGGATCGGTTGGACAGGCTGGATTTGTTTCAGCCGGAGTTTGTGAGAGTGAGGGATGACATGACTGAAGTGTCTAAGATCCTGAATGGTTTGGTAAGGAGGACGTGGAAAGGATGTTTCCTCTTGTGGGTCATACGTGAACTGGAGAGAACTGCTTTAAAATTTAATTCACCCTTTCAGGACAGAGATGAGGAGGTTTATTTCCTCACAGAGGGCTGTGCAACTTTGGAACTCTCTGCCCCAGAAGGTGGGCTCAATGAATATTTTTAAGACACAGGTTGATAGATTCTTGCTAAGGGACGTTGGGGGAAGATGGAACACAAATCACTAACAGACCAGGCCTGGCCTTATTGAATGATAGATTGGACTTGAGGGGCTGAATGGTCACCTCCTGCTTCTTTCTCACATGACCCAGGACTAAGAGCTTTGTTGAAAATTCGTTCACTGGATGTAGGTGCCACTGGCTATGGGCAGCATTTATTACCCAGAGGGCAGGTAAGAGTCAACCACATTGCTGTGGGTCAGGGGTCACATGGAGACTAGATCAGGTAAGGATGGCAGCTTCCTTCCCTAAAGGACATCAGTGACCGAGATGGGTTTTTCCTGACAATCGAGAATAATTTCATCAATTTACTCATAATTCTAGATGATTATTGAATTCAAACTCCTGAAACTGACTGACCATGTGGCTGTCAGTGAAGCCAACACAAGTGAATGGAAACATTGCTCAGAGTCTGGTTCTGGAACATTCAACACAACCAGGAAATGGAAAGTGAATAATTAGCTGAAAACAAGGCCACTGCTCTGTTAGGAACAAAACCATTCAATGTTCAGTTATTGACCATTATTGACTCACAGAATATTCTAACCTGCAGAATCACAGTAAAAGGGAAAAGTAAACAACATTCTTGGCAAAGACATAATGAACCAACTGCTTGTATAAAACAGCTCTGAACAAAGGGGCTGAATCCTCCACAAACTGACAAATCAGATTTGTAGATAGAGATTGGAAATCTTTAGGAAAAAAACCCTTCCTTGCCTATGGTGTGTGCTAGAACCCATTCTCAGAGTGATCTGCCACTTATTTCCTTTGAAGAGAATCTGTTTCCCCTCACAAAAGGAGGTGTGTTGCTCACCTCAGTTACAGACTGACTTACAGACAAAGGAAACCTGATCAGGGACTCGCAGCTTAATTAAGCTATTAGTGACAGTCCACTGCACACAACAAGAGCTCAGACCACAACAGATTGTAGTGAAACCAACAATGCAATGAAAAAGGCGAATTGCTCTTTATAATCATGCAGCCTCTCTCAATCAAATAATCCCAGTCAACTTCTAAACATTTTAAAACTATTAATATCAATGAATATATATTTATTTCCATTCCTAATTTCCTCCAAAAAATGCATCTGATTATTCTCTTCAAAATATATTTTAAATGGTGAATTCCAAATCACAATTCATTTTCAATTATACTTAGAGCAAAACAACTTGCAAACTAAAATAGTTTTCATGTCAATAATGACACTGGATACTTTGTTATGTAGTTTAACCGTATGTCCAAATATTGTATTGGTTCATTATTGTAGTGAAGCTAAAATTAAAGTCTATTTATTTTCTCTGATATCCTTCCATTACTTTATTCCCTAATAACAATGCATGACGTAATGAGTGACAAGCTTTAAAATAAAATCGAATTTTCAATGCAAGAACTGGTACAAATAATCACATATTATTCAGTTCATTCATTGTCGTTGATTATCAGAGTTATTTTCATTGTATGATCACGTTAAATTCACTTAAATAATCACAGTACAATTTTCACCTCTATAGATAAGTGAAGTGAATGTCAAATTATTAAAATTTCAAGTCAAAACAAATTCACATTTTGTTCTGTTTTATTCAAGGAATGATGGAATATATTACGTTATTATGAGAAACAGGAACAAGTGAAGGTGGTAGCTCTCAGATATGAAGCCTTAAATCCAAAGGGCCAGGTGGTAGTTACAGTGGGGGAGGTACCTAGTCTCTCTCTCTCGTCAGAAAGCAGTGAGGATGGTGACACTGGCAGGAACGGGTTAGATGACAAAGCGCCTACGTATGGACAGAGGGACGGCAATGGGTGGGATGACCCACCGCCCTGTAAGGCCCAGAAGGCCATGTCTATAGCATTGCTGGGCATCAAAGCTCAAACTTGGACAGACAGGAGGTGGGGGGGGGGGGGGCAACAAAGGGAACTGACAGAAACTAAACCTGAACCGTTCACCCGCTGAAAGACAGATGTTGGTGAATGAACACCCAGCCTGATAGAGAAATAGTAATAATGGGCCTTATTGGGACAATATGGATGAATTAGTAGACGTACACAGTCTCACTGAAGATGATGTATGGGCCCTCCCTCGGGCCAAGATGCCCTGAAGTGTACAACAGAAATTGTCCCTGCAATGAGAGGATGGGGTACAAGCCGGTTCCTCCCAGAGTACAGCCGATCAGTGTCTCCAGGCATTAACAGATATTGCAGGGACACACTGGGGACGGGACAGGCTGAATGGGCTAAAATAACCTTGGTGACTCAGGGGCCCAAGGATAATATCGAGGATTATACAGAGAGGAAGCCTGAGGTGTGTGGGGACCACGGGGGATTACCAAACCCCAACCTGTAATGATGAAATAGGTTTGATGTATTTAAAAGATGACATGGGATTCTATTTAACTGTAATTATAAACATGGGATTCCCAGTGGGAGATAATTCTAACCACACTCTGAATTGCGTCATGAGAGCTGAGGCAAATGCAGAAACACAGGGGAATAGCTGCAGTACAGGGAGGGTAATCAGACCCACAATGTTACAAGGGAAGCAGGAAAGGGCACATAGACAAGGAACGTAGGCACAGAGATGGAGATAGGTGTTCATATTGTGAGTGGCCTGTGTTCATCTAAGTATATGCATAGCCCATGAATATTCATTGACGCGCTGTTGAAGGGCCAAAACTGCATGATGCTAACACCGGAGCATCTTTGTCAGTTACCGATAAGCATTTACCCCTCACCCCTTCAATCACTAAAATGACAGCAGTCGGAGAGGGAACCTAGGAAGCTGGATGAAGCAAACCTGCCCCGATGTAGACTGGGAGTATGACAAAACGTATTCAGATATGGAGGTGTGAAACTCAAGAAGGGACCTTCTGGGAGTTGCTCCTATTTATTCTAAAATGGCAACTATTGACATCAACACCCGAATTTAAACATGGGGATGCTCTGGCCAGGACTGGGTCAGAAAGAAAAGGAGAGGCAACCTCTCCGGAGTAGCTACATTGCAGGGAGACTGGGACAATCAGAGAATCTGGTGGGTTATAGCTCGGACGAACTCAGCAGTGTGCGTAACTCAAACAGGAAAGTGGGTTGTTATCTATCGACCCTGTAGAGATCGACGGCCCTCTCACTCCCCACACAAACAGGATCTCAACAAAACTGGGGATGAGGGGGCAATAATTGTGAGAGTGACAGATTGACAGAAGCTGGAAATAGTCTGGGTCCATACCTGTGGACATTGAATGGCAGATGAAAGTGGTGTTTACTGACTGAGGAGAACAGGCGACCAGGATACTATTACCTCAGGGATCCTGCAATATTCCAGTATATCCCACCGATGTGTGTTTGATGGATTTAGTCACACTGATCTTACCAACACGTCATCACCTCAAACAGTGACAAAGAACATATCCAGATATTATACAGAGTATTGAATCAGGTTAGCCAGGCCAGGCTTAAAATTAATGCACAGAGAGTGCAACTGGGAAGGTAGGGAGAGATGGAACTGGGACATCATATTGAGGAGATTAAATCACGAATGGAGAGGGGGTAGTCCCAGCGGGAACAAAAACTATGATTATAAAACTATCCACCCGCACACTGTAAAGGGATCAAGCAAACTTTAGGATTGTTTAATTATTGTGGGAATTTTGTGAGGAATTATCCAGAAATAGAGAACCATCACGAGCCCTGGCAGAAGCGCGGACATTAACCAGGGGTGAGGGAGGCAAAATGCACACAGTCAGCATGCCTTTGGTATAATTCAGGACTGGGCTCGGTGAAGGTACATCACTCTGTCTGGGGGCCACATTGAGCATGAAGAACAGGTCAGAGAGTTAGTGGAAGCAGCTAACTTTCCCAGTGAAGCAGCAATAATGAAGATTAGAGCTCACAGGAAAGTAGAAAGCCCACACCAACGGGGTAGTGAGCATGGGTGAGCATACTTACTGAAACAGTGCAGACATTTGAAGAGGATGCAGTGGCAGTAGCTTCAGAAGCGAGAAAGGAAAGTTGTAAGACATTTCCAGAAACAGTCCCACAGCAGGAGAAACAGGAATGGGAAAAGGGTGGGGCAGTAATAGGACAAGACAGAGTCTGGATGATCCAGCAGTGCCACTGTATAAGACAAACATTATGAAAAACATATCATGGGCTGGCCCATATTGAGCAGGATAAAATGCAATATCGGATGATCAACTACAGGGGTGTTCTGGAACAAGAAGGTTTTGTTGAAGGGGTGTAGTCTGTACACAGTGTGAGCCAGGGAAAACAATCAGGATAAAATGCAGGAAGCCACAGGGACCCAGGGGCCCACGAGAACAATTACAGATGGATTTTACGTACTCCCCATCCCAATCCCAGGGAAGGAGATCCTGCTGGGTCTTAATAAACAGGTTTACTCAGTGGGCGGGAGCATTCCCCTGCCGATTCTGACCAAGGGACACATGTTCCAGGAAACAAAGTTAAGCAGCTCTGTGGCCTGTTTGGTACTGAGCAGAAATCCCATCTCACATACCACCCCCAGAGCTCAGGGACAGTAGAAGGAATGAAGCAGACACTGAAAACTAGTCTGACTAAGGCCCTGACAGAGACAGGCAGGGATGGGTTAGTGTACTCCCCACAATCCTAATGAAACTGACGTCAACCCCAGCAAAGGGAACTGAGCAATCCCCCTTTGAATTAGTGACCGGATGGACTATGCAGCTGCCAGAGGGTATGGTAATGGGAGGGGAGGAGATGTACAATGGCAAGGATAGGGTGAAACAATTTGTGAAAGAACTGACAAAGCAACTGCATGAGCTGAGAGGGGAAGTTGCAGACGGACAGAGAATCAGAGACTGGGAAAGGGAGCTCATAAACATCCGAGCTGACATCCCGAACCCAGGAGATCGGGTCAGGGGAGAAATATTAGTGGAATGTATGAAAGAAACACATCAAAATGCTGGACTTGGCTGGGGGAGCCACAGAATTCCAGAAAGGGAACTCTTCCATCATGCATTAGTAAGGAGCTCTGAATAAACATTGGTCATGCTGCTCAGCACAGAACTCAAGGCTCCTCTTTGATACTTCTCCCCGCAACAGTTGTGCTGGGGTATGTTGCCGGCTGGAGGTCTGTGACCAGTGCCTCTGTTCCACAAGGGTCAGAGCTGGGACATCTGTTGTTTGTAATACATATAAATGATTCGCCTGAAAATGTAAACGATTTAATTAGCAAGTTTGTAGATGGCACAAAGTGAAGAAGTTGTGAATCGTGAAGAATGTTGTCAAAGGAAACATCAAGGACGCGATCAGTTGGAATGTTATGCAGAGAAATTGCAGATAGATTTTAATTCAGACAAGTGTGACGTGATGCGTTTTGGGCGGCTCATTGTAAGAGGAATGTATATACTAAAAGGAAGTGCCCTGAGCAGCATTGATATACAGAGGTGCAAGTTCACAGCTCCCTGAATGTGGTGAAGGAGGTGGATGGCAGGCTTGCCTTCTTCTGTCAGGGGACTGAATATAAAACTGTCATTAGGCCATCTTTGTGGTATTGTGAGCCGTTTTGATCACCGCATAAGGAGGATGTGGAGGCTTTGGAGAGGTTGGAAATGGGTTTAACAGGATGTTGCCTGGATTGGGAGAGGTGGCTGTTGAGTGATCCGAGAGGCACAGACAGAGTGAATAATCTGAATATTTTTCCAAGTGGAAATTACCAATTCCACAGGCCATAGATTTAAGGGGAGAGGGGGCAAGTTTAAAGGGAATGAAAACCGAAAGAACAGCAGGTGTTGTAAACCACAAAGAAAAACAGAAAAACAGAAGTTTGTGAAAAAGCTCAGCAGTTCTAGCAGCATCTGTGAAGAGAAATTAGTTAACATTTCTGAGGAAGGGGGACCGGACCTGAAACATTAACTGATTATTCTTCACAGATGCTGCATGACCTACTGAACATTTTCAACAACATCTGTGCAAGTTAAAAGGGAGTTGTGTCAGACAAGTTTCTTATGCAGGAGGTGGTCAGTGACTAGAATGTACTTGCCTGACAGATGGTAAAAGCAGAAACAATCACAATGTTTAATAGGCATTTGGACAGACAGATAAGCAGGCCTGGGTTGGCAGGGATATGGATCATATCCAGGCAGATGAAATCAGATTGGAATAGCATCATGGTCAGCACAGACATGATGGGCCGATTGTTCCGGTGCTGTACTGTTCTGTTTTCCAGGGGGGAGAATGTGTGGAGCGAGAGAGAATATTTTGAGTACAATATGTCTCTTCTTTAGAACACACAGTAAGTTGATGCATTTTGAGAGAAGCAATGTATAAAGACAATATATATTTGAATGGCACAGACATAGAGAGCAGGACAGCAGGAATGCGGGACAATGTGTACAAATCTTAAAAGGAGAGAGAACGTAAAGTGTTTTGAGTAAACGTACAGGATGCTGGGCTTCATTAATAGAGGGAATGATAACATACTCATGGAAAGGATGCTGACCGTTGACAAAGTTCTAGTTAGGTCGCAGTCAATCATTGCATCCAATTGTGGTCAACAGATTCCTGGTCAGGATGAGGAAGTTAAAATACCACCGAGGGACCTATTCCATACTTTGCTTCTCTTTCAGGATGCATTGGCGACTCAAGGGTTAAACATTCTCCTGCCAAAGGTCTTCTTGCCGTATTGTAAGAGTACAAGGCCTGTACTCTTCCAATACAGACTGAACACCTCAGTAGGGGTGAGGCAGACCGTATCTTCGAAATAGAACCTCTTGGAGCCACACATGTGGATTCCACCATAACCCCAGACAGAGCAATTTGCCCTTTCCAGACAAAACTGAGAGCCCTGGGCACAACCCTGTTAAACTGCCTCCTGCTCCCATTGTCTCACTTCCCCTCCACATTAGCATAGTTAAGTGAATCCCCCATTTACTGAAAGAAGAATCCTTCTGCCTTAATCTCTTCCCGTCAACACATAATCATGGACAATACGATACTCAGTTTCTGTAATCCATCACACATTATCAGAGGACATTGGCATTCATCAAGCTTTGTAAATTCATAATTACCAGCTTTAAACTATGTAATGGCAATCGCCCATGTGACTGATATGCCTTTCTGGATTAGTGGTGCTCGAAGAGCACAGCAGTTCAGGCAGCATCCAAGGAGCTTCGAAATCGACGTTTCGGGCAAAAGCCCTTCATCAGGAATAAAGGCAGTGAGCCTGAAGCGTGAAGAGATAAGCGAGGGGAAGGCGGGGGTGGGGAGAGAGTAGCATAGAGTACAATGGGTGAGTGGGGGAGGAGATGAAGCTGATAGATCAGGGAGGAGAGGGTGGAGTGGATAGGTGGAATAGAAGCTCGGCAGGTCGGACAAGTCCGGACAAGTCATGGGGACAGTGCTAAGCTGGAAGTTTGAAACTAGGATGAGATGGGGCAAGGGGAAATGAGGAAGCTGTTGAAGTCCACATTGATGCTCTGGGGTTGAAGTGTTCCAAGGCGGAAGATGAGGCGTTCTTCCTCCAGGCGTCTGGTGGTGAGGGAGCGGCGGTGAAGGAGGCCCAGGACCTCCATGTCCTCGGCAGAGTGGGAGGGGGAGTTGAAATGTTGGGCCACGAGGCGGTGTGGTTGATTGGTGCGGGTGTCCCAGAGATGTTCCCTAAAGCGGTCTGCTAGGAGGCACCCAGTCTCCCCAATGTAGAGGAGACCACATCGGGAGCAACGTATACAATAAATGATATTAGAAAGATGTGCAAGTAAAACTTTGATGATGTGGAAGGCTCCTTTAGGGCCTTGGATAGAGGTGAGGGAAGAGGTGTGGGCGCAGGTTTTACAGTTCCTGCGGTGGCAGGGGAAAGTGCCAGGATGGGAGAGTGGGTTGTAGGGGGGCGTGGACCTGACCAGGTAGTCACGGAGGGAACGATCTTTGCGGAAGGCGGAAAGGGTTGGGGAGGGAAATATATCCCTGGTGGGGGTCTGTTTGGACGTGGCGGAAATGTTGGCGGATGATTTGGTTTATGCGAAGGTTGGTGCGGTGGAAGGTGAGCAACAGGGGCATTCTGTCCTTGTTACGGTTGGAGGCGTGGGGTCTGAATGGGGAGGTGCGGGATGTTGACGAGATGCGTTGGGCGGCATCTTTAACCACGTGGGAGGGAAATTATGGTCTCTAAAGAAGGAGGCCATCTGGTGTGTTCTGTGGTGGAACTGGTCCTCCTGGGAGCAGATCCGGCGGAGGCGGAGGAATTGAGAATACGGGATGGCATTTTTGCAAGAGGTAGGGTGGGAAGAGGTGTCATCCAGGTAGCTGTGGGAGTCGGTGGGTTTGTTAAAAATGTCAGTGTCAAGTCGGTCGTCATTAATGGAGATGGAGAGGTCCAGGAAGGGGAGGGAGGTGTCAGAGATGGTCCAGGTAAATTTAAGGTCAGGGTGGAATGTGTTGGTGAAGTTGATGAATTGCTCAACCTCCTCGCAGGAGCACGAGGTGGCGCCAATGCAGTCATCAATGTAGCGGAGGAAGAAGTGGGGAGTGGTGCCGGTGAAATTACGGAAGATCAACTGTTCTACGTAGCCAACAAAGAGACAGGCATAGCTGGGGTCCATACGTGTTCCCAGGACTCCCCCTTTGGTCTGGAGGATGTGAGAGGATTCGAAGGAGAACTTGTTAAGGGTGAGGACCAGTTCGGCCAAATGAATGAGAGTGTCAGTGGAACGATACTATTGGGGACGTCGGGAGAGGAAAAAATGGAGGGCTTGGAGGCCCTGGTCATGCTGGATCGGGGTGTAGAGGCATTGGATATCCATGGTGAAGATGAGGCGTTGGGGGCCGGGGAAACGGAAGTCTTGGTGGAGGTGGAGGGCGTGGGTGGTGTCTCAAATATATGTGGGGAGTTCCTGGACTAGGGGGGATAGGACAATGTCGAGGTAGGTAGAGATGAGTTCAGTGGGGCAGGAGCATGCTGAGACAATAGGTCGGCCAGGGTGGTCAGGCTTGTGGATCTTGGGAAGGAGGTAGAACCGGGCAGTTCGGGGTTCCCGGACTATGAGGTTGGAAGCTGTGGGTGGGAGATCTCCTGAGGTTATGAGGTTCTTTATGGTCTGGGAGATGATGGTTTGGTGATGTGGTGGTGGGGTCATGGTCAGGGGGGGCGGTAGGAAGAGGTGTTTGGCGTTTGGCTTCAGCGGTGTAGTGGTCAGTGCGCCAGAGTACTACTGCGCCCCCTTTATCTCCTGACTTGATGGTGAGGTTGGGATTGCAGCAGAGGGATTGGAGGGCTGCGCGTTGTGAGGGTGAGAGGTTGGAGTGGGGGAGGGGTGTAGACAGGTTGAGGCGGTTAATATCCCGGCGGCAGTTGGAAATGAAGAGGTCGAGGGCAGGTAATAGGCCAGCGCGGGTTGTTCAGGTGGATGCAGTGTGTTGGAGGTGGGTGAAGGGGTCCTCAGAAGGTGTGTGGGAGTCGTGATTGTGAAAGTAAACTTGGAGGAGGCGGAAGAAGTGTTCGACGTCACAGCGTGCATTAAAATCATTGACGTGTGGACGGAGGGGGATGAAGGTGAGGCCTTTGCTGAGAACTGATTGTTCGTCCTCAGTGAGGGGAAGGTCTGGAGGGATGGTGAAAACTCGGCAGGGCTGGGAGCTGGGATCTGGTGTGGGTGTGGAGCTGGGAGTGGGGCGGAGCCTGTAACTGGAGTGGGGGAATGGATGTTGAGTCATGAGCAGGGTTCCACCCCCATTCCCCAAAGCAGACGTCATTATCCTTGGAAAAATACTTCCATTGTCTACCTTTCTTATCCTCTGATCATCTTGTATGTCTCTATCAAATCCCTTTTAGTCTTATTCTTGCCAATGAGAAGAGTTTCAAATCTCTCAGCCTTTCCTCACAAGACCTTCTCTCCAGACCAGGCAACGTACTGGTAAATCTCCTCTGCACCTTTTCCAATGTTTTGAGATCCTTCCGGAAATATGGGCACCAGAACTGAACACAATATTCCAAGTATGGCAGCACCAACGTTTAGGATAGTTGCAGTATGGTATTTCAACTTCGGAACTCAATTCCTCCACTAACACACCGTTTTCCTTCTTAACAGGACTATCAACCTGGGTGGCAACTTTCAGGGATCTTTGTACATGGACTCAAAGATCCCTCTGCACACACACACTACCAAGAATATTTCCATTGACCCAGTATTCAGCCTTCCTGTTATTCTTCTCAAAGTGCATCACTTCACATTTAGTTGCATTGAACTCTATTTGCCACTCCTCAGCCCAATTTTGCAGTTTATCCAAGTCCCCTTGCAACCTGTAACATTCTTCTACACTGAATTTAGTGTGGTCTGCAAATTTCCTAATCCATTCACCTATACTTGCAGTAGTCTCAAAACAGATCCTGGTGGCACATGACTAGTAACTGGACTCCAGGCTGAATATTTTCCATCAACCACCACTCGCTGCCTTCTTTCAGAAAGCAAGTTTCTAATCCAAACTGCGGAATCACCCTCATTCTATGCCTCTGCAACAGCCTACCATGAGGAATCTTGTTAAAGACTTTACTTTTGTCCATGTATACCACGTCAAATGCCCTACCCTCATCTACAAGCTTGGTGACCTTCTCAAAAGACTCACTGAGGTTTGTGAGACATGACCTGCCCTTGACAAAACCAAGTTGACTATCTGAAATCAAATCGATGTTTGCCAGATGATTATAAATCTTATTTCTCATAATCCTTTCCTAAACCTTTGCTACAACAGAAGTAAGGCTCACTGGTCTATCATGACCTGGGTCATCTCTACTGCTCTTCTTGAACAAGGGCACAACATTTACAATCTTCCAGTCCTCTGGTACCAAATCTGCAGACAATGACAACTCAAATATCCAAGCCAAAGGCTATGCTACCTTCTCCCTAGCTTCCCAGAGAATCCTCGGATAAATCCCATACAGCCCATGGGACTTGTCTATTTTCACTCCTTCCAGCATTGATAACACCTGTTCGTAACTAACCTTGATAATTTCTAGTCTAATATCTCATACCTCATTGTCCTCCTCTACAATATTCTCCTTTTCCTGAGTGAAAACCGATGAGAAATGTTCATTTACCATCTCTCCGATCTCCACAGGGTCAACACTCATCTTCCCATTCTGTCTGTGATTGGCCCTATTCCTACCATAATCATGTTTTTATTCCTCACATACCTATAGAAAGCTTTAGGGTTCTCCTTTATTCTATTTGTTAAAGACTGCTCGTGTCCTCTCTTTGCTCTTTTAAACTCTCTCTTTAAATCCTTCTTAGCTGATCTGTAATTCTCCATCGCCTCATCTGAACAAGCTTGCCTCAACAACACCTAAGCCTCCTTCTTCTTCGTAACAAGAGATGCAGTTTCCGCAGTAAACCAAGGTTCCCTTACCTTATCACTTCCTCCTGCCTGACAGGGACATACCAATCAAGGACACGCAATATCTGTTCCTTAAACCAGCTGCACATTTCCATTGTCTGCATCCCCTGCATTTTGCTACCCCATTCTGTGCATCTAATTCTTTCCTAATAGCACTATAATTGCCCTTGCCCCATCAATAACTCTTGACCTGTGGCATGTACTTATTCCTTTCCATCACTAAACTAAACTAAACTGAATTATGGTCACTCTCTCCAAAGTGCTCACCTACAACTAAATCAAACACCTAGTCTGGTTCATTACCAAGGACCAGATCCAATGTGGCCTCCCCTCTTGTCAGTCCTTCATCATACTGTGTCAGGAAACCCTCCTGTACACATTGGACAAAAACTGGTTCATCCGACGTATTTGAGTTATAGCATTTCCAGTCAATGTTGGGGAAGTTAAAGACCCCAAAATGACCACCCTGTAACTTTCACTCCTATCCAGAATAATTTTGCTAATCCTCTCTTCCACCTCCCTGGAACTCTGCGGAGACCTATAAAAATAAAACTCCAAGCAGCGTGACCTCTCCTCTCCTGTTTCTAACCTCAGCCCACACTACCTCAGGAGACTAGTTCTCATCAAAAGTTCTCTCAGCCACCGTTATACTCTCCTCGACTAATATGACATGCATGGACCCATTGCAGAGCTTCAAACTCCATGAGGCAGCCATACTCTCTGACAGACAGACTCAGTCTGGAACCTCCTCTGTCCTTAAGACCTTATGCACTGCCTGTGCTCCTCCATTTTTCCTTTGCACGTTCCCTTTCCATCCCACTCCAGCTGCATCACTCCACGAATGGTGCTGTCAAGGGCAGAAGTCTGTGGAATACCCTCCCTAACCTTCTCTATCCTCCTTTAAGATGTATTTTAAAATTATTCTCTTTAATCAAAGTTTTGATCATCCATGAAACACCTTAGGAGATTTGCCATTGTGAAAGATTCCATACAATGCAAGTAGTTGTTGTTATTGCCGTACATTAGGAGAAACAGGAAAGATGCATTCAAAATTCTAACAAGAAAGTCATTGACATGTGTAGTGTGCAGGCCACCAAATAATAACATCACATTGGGATGGGCAATAAACAAAGAAATAACTATTGCCTGTAAAAATAGTATAGCTATTACCATGGGTGATTTTAATCTACATGTAGATTGGTCGAACCAGCTCAGTCAAAGTAGCCTTGAGTTTATTAAGTATATCCATTATAGTTTTCTTGAACAGTACGAAATGGAACCGACAAGAGAGCAATCTATCCAGGATCTGGCCCTGTGCAATGAGACAGGAATAATTAATGACTCAGAGTTAGGGATCCTCTTGAAAGAAGTGATCACTGTATGGTTGAATTTAGAATACATATGGAGAGTGTGAAGATAAAATCTAATACCTGGGTCCTGTGCTTCAACACAGGGAACTACAATAGAATGAGCGAGAACCTGGATAAAGTAGACTGGAAACAAAGATTTTCTGGTGGGACAGTTGATGAGCAGTGAAAGATTTTCAAATGCACTTTACAAAGTGCTCAGCAAGGGTATACTCCAGTGAAAAGGAAGGACTGTAAGAAAAGACATACTCTGCGATGGGTATCTAAGGAAAGCGATCAAATTGAAAGAGAAGGCATGCAAAGTGGCCAAAACCAGCCTGACACGAGAACTGGGAAAACTTTAAAGGTCAACAGAAAGCCACAGAAGAGCTATAAAGAAACGTAAGATAGAACATGAGAAAAATAAACTAGCATAGACTATAAAGACAGATAGCAAAATTTTATATTGAATGAGAAAAGAGTGGCTAAAGTAAATGTTGGTCCTTTGGAAAATGAGTAGAAACATTTAATTATGGGGTATCACAGTGGAGGAAACTAATATCTTGCCAATAATTAGCAAAGATAGGCGAGGATTTGGAAACTATCATTATTACGGAACAGCTAGTGTTGGACTGTTGGAGGTAATTGAGCTAAGACAGAAAAGTCTTCTGACCCTGATGGAATGCATCCCAGGGTACTAAAGGAGACGCCAGGAGAAATAACAAATGCACTGGTAGTAATTTTCCAAAATTCACTGGACTCTGTGGCAGTCCCAGCAGATTGGAAAGCAGCAAAAGTGATGCCACGTTTTTAAAAAGGAGGTGGACAAAAGTGGGGAATTATACACAAGTTAGCTTATTCTCTGTAGTGGGAAAGCTGCTTTGGTCTATTATCAAGGAAGAAATAGCAGGGAATCTCGATAGAAATTGTCCCATTGGACAGACAGAGCATGGGTTCATGTAGGGCAGGTCATGCTTCACAAATCTTTTGGAATTCTATGAAGACATTTCGAGCAAGGTGGACAACGGGGACCAGTGGATGCGGTGTACCCGGATTTCCAAAAGGCCTTCAACAAGGTGCTGTGCAAGAGGCCGTTGCATAATTTAAAGGTGCATGGCGTTAGGAGTAGAGTATTAGCATGGATAGAAGAGTGGTTGACTAACAGGAAGCAAAGTGTGGGGATAAATGAGTATTATTCTGGCTGGCAATCAGTGACTAATAGTGTGCCTCAGGGTTGGGACTGTGATTATTTAGAATTGATACAGATGATTTGGAGTTGGCAACTACATGTAGGGTGTCAAAGTTTGCATATGACACTAAGATGAGTAGCAGAACAAAGTGTGTGGAGGACTGTGAAACTTTGCAGAGGAACATAAATTCATTGAGTGAGTGGGCAATGGTCTGACATTTGGAATAGAATGTTCATAAATGTAAAGTCCTACTGTTTGATTGGAGTAACATTAAAAAAGAGATTATTACTTGAATTTTTAAGAATTGCAACATTTGCTATGCAGGGGCACCTGAGTAACCTTCTGCATGAAGATTGGTCACCATTAACAACAATCAATTCAAAAAGCAAATGGAATTTTGGCCTTCATTGCAGAGGTTGTATTCCAGCTATAATGGGTGCTGGTAAGGCCACACCTGGAGTACTGCATGTCGTTTCTGTCTCCTTGCTTGCTCAAGGATGTATCGGCACTAGAGGGGGTGCAGAAGAGGTTAACTAGGTTGATTCCGGAGTTGAGGGGGTTGGCTTAACAGAGACTGAGTAGATCGGGATTATATTCATTGGAAATCAGAAGAATGGGAAACATATAAAACAATGAATGGAATGGATAAAATAGAAGAAGAGAGAATGTTTCCACTGGCAGATGAAGCCAGGACAACAAGGGCATCACCGCAAGATTAGAGGCAGCAAATTTAGGACTGAATTGAGAAGGAACTTCTTGATGTCTATGGAATTCATTGCCCAGGGAAGTAGTTGATGCTAGTTCAGTCAACGTTTTTAAAGCTAAGGTAACTTTTTTTTTAAAGAAATAACTAATTAATTAAGAGATATGGTGAGTACGTTGGTAAATGGTTCTGCGTCCATGATCTTAATGAATGGCAGAGCAAGCTCAAAGGGCGGGACAGCCTTCTGCTGTTCCTAGTTCTTTTGTTGTTATATTTTGTTGTTGACTTTCAGGTGCTGGTGTTGGATAGGATGGACAAAATTAAAATTCACAGAACACCAAGTTATAGTCCAACAGGTTTATTTGGAAGCACTCGCTTTGCAGCTTCTACATCAGGTAGTTGTGTGATTTTTTAACTTTGTGCCTCACTCTTGTAACTGATAAATAGCAACAAAAGCCATGAAGCAGTGCGCATGCTCCAAGCAACAATGGGCCCCGGTGATTGATGTCAGCGGAAGACCAATGGAAAGGCAGGGGCAGGGCTGGAGGACCTGGCGGGGCAATTGGTCCTCCGACCAATCAGAGTGAATGAGGGACGGGACTAGACTATACCACGTGATTATCCTCACGGTGGCCGCGGATGTGCGGGACGTGTGGAAGGAGAGCTGTTGGTAAAGAAAGAAATAAACAGCAGGAAGTGGGAGGGAAATGGTGTTGGTATGGGCTGAGAGGTTTTACATACATTTGGTGCACATCGGAAAATACAAATTTGAAACTTACAGTCCTGTTTTTGCAGTAAACGGGAAAATAGCCTAATCGTGTGATCGCCGCCATCTTTATTTGGGGCAAATATTCACTGGACACGTGGGCGGCCGCCAGCTTTGTCGGGGGCAAAGTTCAGAGGTGTGTATGTGCAGCCCTCCCTGGTAGAGAGACATAGGGCAGGATTTACCCAGAGCACATTCAAACCCAGAGAAATGGACGTTTTATTTCTAGATTTGTTTCTTCATCCATTTAAATGATTTGGATGTGAATACAGCCGGTACGGTTCGTAAGTTTGCAGATGACACCAAAATTGGAGGTATTGTGGACAGTGATAAAGGTTGTCTCAGAATACAATGGGATATTGATCAGATGGGCCAATGGGCTGCGGAGTGGCAGATCAGGTTTAATTTAGATAAATGTGAGGTGCTGCATTTTAGCAAAGTAAATCAGAGCAGGACTCACTCTGAATTGTAAGGTCTTGGAGAGTCTTGCTGAACAAAGAGACCTTGTAGTGCATGTTCATAGTTCCCTGAATGTAGAGTCACAGATAGATAGAACAGTGAAGAAATTGATTGGGATTCTTCCCTTCCTTGATCAGAGCATTGAGTAAAGGAGCTGTACAGGACATTGGTTAGGCCACTTTTGGAATATTGTGTGCAATTCTGGTCTCCCTCTTATCAGAAAGAGGCACTGAAACATGGAAGGTTTGAGAATTGATTTTTTTTAAGGATGTTGCCAGGGTTCGAGGATTTGAGTTGCAGGGAGAGGCATAATAGGCTGGGGCCATTTTCCCTGGAGTGTCATAGGCTGAGTGTGATGTTGAAGAGGTTTATAAAATCGTGAGAGGAATGGATAGCGTAAATAGACAAGGTGTTTACCCTGGGATGGTGGAGCCCTGAACTAGAGGATATAGGTTTAGGGTGAGAGGGGAAACTTCAAAAGGAACCTAAAGAGCAACCAAACTTGTAACATTTAAAAGGCATTTGAATAGGAAGGGTTCGGAGGAATGTCGGTCAAGTGCTGGCAAATAGGAATAGTTTAGGTTAGAATATCTGGTTTGCAAAGATGGGTTGGACTGAAGAGTCTGTTTTTGTGCAAGACATCTCTGGCCGTGGGATCATAAAAGTGAACACTGCTCTGATTCACCTCTGGGCTCCTTGATGTCCACTTGTTCGTTATCTAGTTTCCTCAGTCTCACATGTATTTTTGCCATGTTTAGATTTTACTACTACGTTCACAGACCTTTTTGGAAATGGATTGTCCACTGCTGCCCGACTCCTGACCGTATGCTGCTCCATTATCAGGTTATTTTTTCCACAATATCGTTGACAGTCAAGAATTCTTTTTTCCAAAAGTGAGTGAATTTTTCTTCCATTTCTGACAGTCAAATTCTGCACCATTTTCATTCCCTATAATTCATATTGCACTTCCTGAAACATCATGTGTATTTGTCCTTCCACAGATACCAGTGATCATTGGCAAAGCCCTGTTGCCTGTGGAGAGGATGATGTTTGACTTCCTTGTACAGCTGCAGTTTGAATGGTGAAGGCACTCCCACAACGTGGTTGGGTAAGAGTCATTACAGATTATTCACTCAGCGATAGTGCAAAGTAGAAGATATCTGTACAAATCAACATGTTTTTAATTTCACAAAAATAATGAGAACTTTTGACATAAGGGCACAGCTCGAGAATATTATGTCCAGTGACCAAAACCATTGCCAAATAAGCAATTTTTCTGGAATGCCTGAAAGGAAGAAAGCAGATCTTAGAGGGTGGGAATTCCAGACCGTGTTGCCTTGGAATCGATAGAAACAGTCACACAGCTGAACTCAAAAATAAACATATCATTGGGAGTCTAAACTAAAATGAGTTATTGAGATGTGAAAGGGTGTGTGGTGCAGGAAGATAGGAATGATTACAGCCAGGAATTAAGTCAAGGGTGTGAAAGTAAATTGTTGTTGCTTATAAATGGGAACCTTTTGATGGATCAGCATGTTCTGGTACAAGTGAACACTTGGGCGGTAGAGTTTTCAATATTCTGAAGACTATAGGGAGGGTGCTTGTGGGATTCTGGCCAGGGGTGGGTTTAGATAATGAAATCTAGAGTTAACAAAATGAATGAATGAGAGTTTCAGTAAATGAGCTGAGACTGTGGTGAGGTCAGGTGAGATCACTGAAGTCGAAATAGTGGTCATGGAGTGGGACTGGGCTATACCCTCACCTCTCCTCTGGAATTCAGCTGTTTGTCAGTTTGTGAATCGAGTCTGTGACAAGATCAGGAACTGAGTGGCCCTGGCAGAACCTAAACTGGGTGTCACAGAAGGTTATTGCTGAGCAGCTGTGTTACAGCACTGTTGATGACACCTTCCATCACTTCACTGCTGAGCGAGTGTCGACTGATGGAGGGAAATTGTCTGGGTTGGCTCTGTCCTGCGTTTTTGTGTTGAACATCCCTGGGAAATGTTCCACAATGTCAGTAGGTGCTAGTGATGGACTTGTTTTGGTGGGCAGCAATTTCTGGAGCACAGCCATCAGTATTATTGCCACAATGTTGGTAGGGCCGACAGCCTTTACACTACTTCTCCATTTCTTGATCTGATTTGAAATAAGTTTTCAACCAAGTTGATTCACATCTGTGATGTCAGGGACCAATATAGAAGGCTCATCCACTTGGCACTGCTGGCAGAAGATTGCTGCAAATGCTGTTGTCTTGTCTGTTGCATGGATGTGTGAGACCCTTCCATCAGTAAGGGTGGGGATATCTGTGATGCTTCCTGCAGTGAGTTGTTGAATTGCCCATCATCATTCCTGACTAGTTGCGGCAGAACTGCAGAGCTCAGATCTGATCCATTGGTTGTTGGATCACATAGTTCTATTTGGTGTTGCTTGCGCAGTTTGGCATGTAGGTTGGGTAGCTTCACCAGGTTGGCACCACATTTTTAGGTATGCCTGGTATTGCTCCTGGCATGCCCTGCGGAACTCTGCATTGAACCAGGGTTGATCCCCTGGCTTGATGTTAATAATTGAATGGGGGATATACCAGGCCATGAGATTTCAGATTGGGCTGGAGTACAGTTCTGCTGATGTTGGCACACAGTGAGACAGAAGTTGCAGTGTCAAGAGGGCTGATTGTGTTGTTGTATTTTCCAGTGCATTGGTAGATGTAATGTGGTCCGTCCAGTTTCATTCTTTTGTTGAGACTGTATTAATCACTGCACAATGAGTAATTTGATGGGCCACTGACGGGAATACAACTTTTCAAAAAAGGTTTTGTGATTTACACATGAAAGAAGTGAAACTACCATGGTATTTGAACAGATGAAAGACTCAAAAGACAATCAAGGTATTTTTCAATGGGATAATTTCAGTTACATCACACTAAATTTTTGCTCTAAATTCTGTGCCTTAGAATTGTGCCATCCACAATCACCTGATGAAGGAGTGGCACTCCGAAAGCTAGTGTGCTTCCAATTAAACCTGTTGGACTATAACCTGATGTTGTGTGATTATTAACTGAGAATATTACAGCACTACTAACAGGGCTGCATGTAAACAGGATCAGTCCAGTTAATCAATACATTCGGAAGGATTTCCTCCAAGTTTGATGACGCAATATTCGTCAAAACCGTCAACTTCAACCTGCAATGTTGTTATTAACAAAAACTTCAGGTTGACACAAAGCTCCCCACCCCACTGCAAAGTGGTAACTGGGCCCGGCCCACGAATTGGAACTGGGCCATTTGTGGACTGTGATCTCAAAGGAAGCGAGCAAACGCAATTCTGACAGAGTAGTCCTCAAAGATGAGTAGCAGGTTTGAGACAAGGCAGGTGGTATATCATCTTGCACTTGGCTTAATTGCATTTCTTATTTACAGTCATGTTTTGCAAAGTATAAAGAACTATGTGTCTTTTTTTCATGGGTGGGGAGTTTTATTCTAGTTGATCACAATTGCTGCCTCTCGCTCCCCAAGTCAAATCATAGGATCGATAACAAAACAATAAACTGCAGGTGCTGGAGATCTGAACCCCAGAAACAAAGTGCTGGAGAAACTTAGAAGTTCTGAGGGCATTGGTGAAGAGAAAAATAATGTCACATTTCAATTTTGGTGACTCTTCGTCTGAACGAACAAATGGTCATGAGAAGGGCCTGTGCCCGAAACGTCGAATCTCCTGTTCCCTGGATGCTGCCTGACCTGCTGTGCTGTTCCAGCAATAAAGTTTCAACTTTGATCTCCAGCATCTGCAGACCTCACTTTCTCCTCATGAGACTTGGAGCTTACAATGCTTTATTCCCCTCCGAGATGCTGCTGGACCTGCGGTTCCCCAGCACTGTGCTTTTTATATTGAACTTTATTTACAAACAGATCGGAAAAATACTAATCTCCAAAAGTGAAAGGTTCATAGCAAACATGAGCATAGTTTCCACACTTGAGTTACACAAACACGTCTCAGTTTAAAAACAAGATTTAACTCCAAAAAGTATTCCATCTCAAAATTAGCTAAGTTACACCAGTAATAAAGCTCACTCACCCAATGAGGCACTTCAGCACAACATCCTGCAGTGTTGCACACAGCCACCTTTAGCAAAGAATAATCACATGTCACAAAATTGAAAGCCAAGAGCATGTCTGTTTAAAGCAGCTGAAGTCAAACTCAATTTTTGGAAGGATTGCATTAAACCTGATTGAACATTTAAATCTCAGAGCATAATCTTTGCTTTTTTAAACAAAGTGTGTGGGAAACATCCCACATCTTGCTAAAGGTTCAGTTCAGTCTGATACCGAGACCCAAAGGTCAAGCAAACATCACACTTTCCATTCACTTCTCCAAAGGGCTGACATCACATTTCTTCAGGATTTAAAGTATTTTATAAATTGTTTGTAAAATCATTTGTCACATCAAAGAACTGGACAATAAATGTCATTGTATACAATAAGAGTGAAGCCTGTGACAGCAGATTTAGCTTTGGAGGGCAGTTTATGTGCTTTCTAAATTCTGGGAGCACTTTGGGAGACTGCTCCCAGATGGTGATAGTGAGCATATCCGGAATATACTGTTTATATTTGGGAATCCATGGAAAATAATCTGTGGTTTCACTAATACTTGGCTTGCGTTGTTGGTGTACAGTAAGCAATTCATAAAGTTACTTATGTATTGTTGTTGACTACCTGAATGGTATTCAAATCTGCCAGGTTGCCTTCAATAGTGTGAATGCATCTATTGTAAATATTTGGAATATTCCAGAACTGTCCAGTGCTTGGCAAATTCAGGAGGACAAAAAAAATCACTGAGTAATTTGAAATTATGAATCCAAGAGGATGTAACCACTGAAGTATACAATTCAAATAGTTAAATGGAGTGCACACATCTAAAATACCTGTTATCCATGGGAATGGATGGACTGACAGAATTGGGATCACATTCCTGGCTGCGGAGTGTGAAATGCGCTTTGATAAAGTCACCTGCATTTACCAACAATAATTTGGCAAGCTCGGAAATTTAAAAAAAAACAATATGAGCTTCATTGCTGCTCCAGTCGGGTCCCAAGCTCTGTGAAAAAAAAACAATGTTCAGGTTTATTGCATACACTCTGAAACACGTGTTCCTTCTACAGATCCTGCAAGTTTCCCCAATGAGCATAGTCCATCCACATGATTTTGCTAACTTTGGCCAACTCATTTCTTTCCGAGCCTCTATAACCTGAAGAGTGACCAGAAGCAATTACTCCACATATGTGGGAACATTACCGACGAGGATTTTTTCCTTCAGAATTGACTTCCATATATTCAGTGCCCAGAACAGATAAAAAGATTGTTACCTTTTATAGAGCAATGATTCAGTGGGAGAAAAACACCAACATTTTCTTGCTTAATAATCACACTGCCTAAATTTTAAACATGAACACTTCTTAATAGTTCACTAGATCCTAACGAAATATTTTGTGCGAAACAAATCACATGATACATAGTTATTCAGATAATAAAACAAGTTTGTTCATTGAAGAATCCAGAGGAAAAGGTCATGAAACAATGTGAGTTTGATAAACCTCAATCATCGTTTCAAGTGCACTCTCTGCATAAATTCTCCTTTTCCTCCTGGAAGTATTCAACTTCTTGAATAATTGAGAGAATGAAGTCACAGTTGTACAACACAAAATCAGACCCTTCAGTCCAACTTGCCCATGCTGACCAGATATCAAAAATTAATCTAATCCCATTTGCCAGCATTGGGATTAAACCCTTTCTACGGATTATCAGTTTATTTTACTATATCAGCACTTGAAATACTGACATTTTTTTCTCCCAACATTGGTTAAAGAAATCATAAGTTCATTCATCCAGGTTAGTTTTGTAAACGTTCACAAAGAAACAAGTGAGAACAACATATAGCTGAGTGCAAATCAAAATACTGCAGCTGCGCGATATCTGGGAACACTCTAAACGTGAGGCACTGATACTGCACAAGTTTGTCAGCACGGTTTCAATTACTGACAATAATTTAGTAATGTCTTAGCCTTCGCATTGTTAAGGTAAATGTGAGATATCTGAATTTCATGAATTGGTTCCTATTGCACTTTGAGAAGATTAAACCAAGAATATTTTTTGTTGATCAAAGGAGAAAGTGATGACCAAAGAAGCTGGACATTGGAGTCGAAAAGTGTCATGCTGGAAAAGCACAGCAAGTCAGGCAGCATCCGAGAAGCAGGAGAG
Organism: Chiloscyllium plagiosum; assembly: GCF_037043375.1. Lineage (NCBI taxonomy): Eukaryota > Metazoa > Chordata > Chondrichthyes > Orectolobiformes > Hemiscylliidae > Chiloscyllium > Chiloscyllium plagiosum. Next base: position 70,547,483 of record NW_028270180.1, on the reverse strand, counting down.
TTGATGTTTCGGGCATAAGCCCTTCATCAGGAATCACAGGCTTCAGAAAAATAACTGGCATAGACTGATGCCAATGCATATGTAGAAGGGTCAGAACATGTTACTATCAGATTAGAGAGTAATTTCAGATTTGGTACCATTCAGTGCAACATTTCAGTATGATATTTACATATGTACCTAAAGGGGAAGTTGTCTAAAATTATAAGCTCTAGAATGATTATACGATTAAACCTGGAAATAAAGCTGGTGAACAAGAATCGCAAAGTGAAGTCCCATCAGTATCACCTTGGGCAGTGTCAAGTAAGAATTTGAGAGCAGAGTTGCCACTTTGGTGTAACCTACAGTCTGGCCAAATTGCAGCAAACATCTGTTCAATTTTATCGGCAAACTATTGAATGCAAAATCCTCCTTGCACAATAATGAGCATTCTGGGATGTCATTTTTAAAATATATTATTTTCAAAGTTACTCACAATTCAGAGTGATCACTTGGTGCTGTCTGCATAACACAGTACGAAAAGGAATTAACAAAAAAAAATTATAACCCAAATTCAGAGTCACTAATCCATTGATATTGCATGTGTCCAGCATTTATAAGTAATCAATTTTAAAAAATAAACACAGATACATTTAATAAATATACTGAAGTACAGTGAAGTTTCTTACTGAACAGTGACGGGATTGGACAGAGTCCGCATGGATTTAAGAGAGATGAATCATACTTAGCAAATCTACTGAAAGAATCTACAAAGTCAAATATTAAAGACAGAAATTGCAGGACATTTAGAAAAGCTTATGATTAAACATGGTAGACTGGGTTTTGTGAAAGAGAAACTATATTTGACAAATTTACGACAGTTCATCGAGGAGATAACAATCAGGGCTGATAAAGGGCAATCCAATGATGTTCTGTATTTGGATTTTAAAAATGTAAATGATAAGGCGCTACATAAAAGGTAATTGAACAATTTAGGAGCTCATGATATCGGGGTAATGTATTAGCATGGACTGAGGATTGGTTAACCACACTGGCTGTTGCTGAGTCCTCACTTGGAGTACTGTATACAATGTTAGCTCCCATATTTAATAAAGGATAAAGTAACATCGGAGACCATTCAAAAAAGATTACTTAGCTGCTTTGAGGACAAAAGGGTTGACCTATCAAGAACAGATAAGCAGGGTTGATCTTATGGAAACAGGATTCTGAGGAGCTTGACAGAGTAGATGTTGACGAGATCTTCTAGCACCAGTGGAGTCTCAAACCAGGGGACATTACATAAGGGAACATTCATTTTAGAAAAAGTAAATAATGTTTTTTCTCAGTGAATGGCTAGAATTTTCCCGCCCAAACAATTGTGAAAGTTAAATGTGGGAGGGAAATGGTTGGGTTACTCTTCGGAGGGTTGTTCTGGCTTGTTGGGCTGAAGGGCCTGTTTCCACATAGTAGGGAATCTGGGATTCTATCTCAAATTATTTTAAAAGAGGGCAGATAGATTTTTGAAATATTGAGCAGTTGAGGGCTATGTGGATCAAGCATAAAAGAGGTGTTGAGGTCTGGGTTGATCAAGCCATGATCTGATAGAATGGGGGAACAAGCTGAAGGCGATGAATGCCCTCCTCCTGCTCCAATTCCTTGAGGTTCCATTTCATGCTTTTTTGTCTCCAAAGAAGAGAGTGATACAATGTGCTAAAGATCTCAGATGTTGTGAAAAGGAGTGAAAAAGTGGTGTTTATGTACTGATTCAGATGGCATTGATTCATCATGAGTAGGAAGGCAATTCCCTCCATGAATAAAGGAAATCTACTGCAGAGCTCACACAAAGGGAATTCTTGCCCTCAGCAAACTCTCCCATCACATTACCCAACAAATCAGCTTAAGCAGGACACACTGCGCATGTTCTCGCCAACAAAGGACTCCGGGTAATTGATGTCAGCACCGGACCAATGAAAGGACGGTGGGCGGTATTGGATGACCTAGCGGGATGTTGGTCCTCCAACCAATCAAAGTGAATGAAGGGCGGAGCTAAACTAAACCATGTGATCACCCTCGCGTGCGGCGCGCACAGTCGCTGTAATGAATGCTCGGGAAGTTATGGAGAGAAAGGATACGGTAAGGAAAGAAATAAACAGGGAAATGGGAGAAAAACTGTGTTGCTATTAGCGGAGAGGTTTTACAAACAAATTGTGCACGTCGGAAAACACAAATTTGAACGTCCAGTCCCGTGTTTGCAGTAAATGAGGCGTGAGCGCCGCCATCTTTATTCGGGACAACGATTCACTGGACATGTGCGGAGCCGCCATCTTTGTAGAGGGCAAGGTGCAGCCAGGCGCATGTGCAGCCTTTCTCCAGTATAGAGTCATTGTGATCATAGCAGCCAATACTGCTCTGATTCATCTCTGGGCTCCCTCATCACCACTTTGTCAATATCTAGCTTCCTCAGTCTCGAACCATGGGTGTATTTTTGGTCTGTTTACTACTGTATTATGACTTTTATAGACCCTTTGCAAATGAGTTTTTCATTGCGGCCCAGCCCCTGACCATGTACTGCTCGATTATCAGATTACTTTTTTCTTGAATATTTTTGACAGTCAAGAATTCTTTTTTCCAACAAGCAAGTGTCTTTTCCTTCCATTTCTGACTATCAAAACCTGCACCATTTTCATTCCCTGTAATCGATTTTGCACTCCCTGAAACATCAACTGTGTTTCTCCTTCCACAGATACCAGTGATTAATGCCAAAGCCCTGTTGTTTGTGGAGAGGGTGATGTTTGACTTTCTTGTACAGCTGCAGTTTGTGTGGTGAAGGTGCTCCTACAATGTGGTTGGGTAAGAGACATTATAGATTATTCATTACAGCAACAGTGATGATTTGAAAGTAGTGTCAAATCAACAACAGTTTGTATTTTTATTATCATGCTTATAATTTCACAAAAATACTATTGAGAACTTTAGACAGAAGGCCAGAGATGGACATATTAGGTCAGGTGACCAAAAGCAGGTTTTGAGGGATGTCTTAAAGGTGGAAAGCAGACCTGTGAGATTTTGGCTGCGACTTTCAGACCATGCTGCTTCAGCAACTGTAGAAACAGTCACACAGATGAAGTAATGAATTAACAAATGGTTGGGAGTCTCAAAGAAAATGGGTTGTCGAGGTCTCAAAGTGTGTGTGGTGCAGGGAGCTAGGGATTATCACAGCCAGGAATTAAATCAAGTGTGAGAAATTTAAATTGAGGGATATTGGCCACATGCTGGTAGGTGAGACTAGATTGGGTTGGGATATCTGGTTGGCATGGATGGATTGGACCGAAGGGTCTGTTTCCATGCTGTACATCTCTATGACTCTATGTTGTTGCTTATGAATAGGAGACTTTTGATGAATCAACAAGCAGATATTTAGATGTTCTTGAGATTACAGGGAGGTTGAATGTGGGAAGCTGGCCAGGGAGTGATTTTGGATAATGAAGTCTAGAGATAACACAATGTGGATGAAAGTATATGAGCTGAGACAAGGGTGAAATCAGCTAGAAATAGTGATCTTGGAGTGGGACTGAGCTATCACCCTCACCTCACCTCTGGGATTCAGCTGGTTGTCAGGTTGTGAATGAGGGCAGTGACACAATCGGGAGCTGAGTGGCCCTGGTGGAGCCTAAAGTGAGTGTCGCTCAGCTGGCTGTTGCAGAGCAGCTGCTGCTTGGTAGCCCTGGTGATGACATCTTCCATCACTTTACTGCTGATCGAGTGTGGACTGATAGATGGAAATTGCCTGGGTTGGATTGTCCTGTGTTTTTGTGTTTAACATTCCTGGGCAATGTTTTGCATTTTTGGTAGATGCCAGTGCTGGAGCGGTACGTGGCTCGATGGGTGGCAAGTTCTGGAGCACAAGCCATCAGTATTATTGCCAGAATATTGACAGGGCCCGTAACCTTTGCACTACTTAACCATTTCTTGATGTTATTCAAACTGAATGGAACTGGCTTAAAACTCACATCTGTGATGTTAGAAACCACTAGAGAAGGCTGAGATGGATCATCCCATTTTGCACTTCTGGCTGAAGATTGCTGCAAATGCTGTCATCTTGTCTGGTGCATGGATGTGTGAGGCCCCTCCATCAGTAAGGGTGGGGATATCTGTGATGCTTCCTCCAGTGAGTTGTTTAGTTGTCCATCACCGTTCACAACTGGGTGTGGCAGAACTGCAGAGCTCCGATCTGTTCCATTGGATGTTGGATCACTTAGCTGTGTTGCTTGCTGCTGATGCTGTTTGATATGCAGGTAATTCTGTTTGATAGCTTCACCAGATTAGCACTTCATTTTTAGGTCTGCCTGGTGCTGCTCATGGCATGCCCTCCTTTACTGTCCATTGTGATGGATGAGAGCAGGATTTACAACCCCATGAGATTACAGATTGTGCTGGAGTACAGTTCTGCTGCTGTTGATGTCCCACTGTACCTCATAGATACCCTGTTTGAGATCCTACATCTCTTTGTAGTCTGTCCCATTTAGAACGGTGATAGTGCCACTCAACACAGTGGAGGTTTTCTCAACTTTAAGGCAAGGCATTGTCTCCAAAAGGAACATGTGATGGTCGTTCTTACCGATACTGTCATGGCCAGACATATCTGCAGCTGGTCAATTCATAACAATGAGATCAAGTATGTTTTTTACCTCTTGTTGGTTCCCTCAGCACCCGCTGCAGACTCAGTTGAGCAGCTGTGTCCTTCAGGACCTGGCCAGCTCAGTCAGTAATTCTGTTGCAGAGGTAGTCTCGATTGTGGACATTGAAATCTTGTACCCAGAGTACGTTTGACACCATTTTGTTGCCTCAGTGCTTCCTTCAAATATTGTTCAACACGAAGGAGAACTGATTCATCAGCCAAGGGAGGACAGTACGTGGTAATCAGCAGGAGCCATGAGACTCCCAGGGCGAATCCTCCCTGTCTGTACACCACTGTGCCACCACCTCTGTCTGGTCTGTGCTGCCGGTGGGACAGGACATATCCAGAGATTTTAGGAGAAATTGAAGACTGCAGATGCTGGAGGTCAGAGTCGAGAGTGTGGTGCTGGAAAAGCACACCAGATCAGACTGATGAAGGGCTGAGGCTCAAAACATCGATTCTCCTGCTCCTCTGATGCTGCCTGACTTTTGTGCTTTTCCAGCACCACACTCTCGATATCTAGGATGGTGATGGTGGTGTCTGGTCATTGTCTGGAAGGGATGATTCCGTGAATATGACTATGTCAGGCTGCTTCTTGACTAATCTGAGGTACAGCTCTCCACATCTTGGCACCAAAAACTAGATGTTAGTGAGGAGGACATTGCACCATCGAGAGGGCTGATTCTGTGGTTGTAATTTCTGGTGCCTTGTTAGATGCCACATGGTCCATCCAGTTTCATTCCTGTGTTGAGACTTTGCAGTGATTAGTACAGTGAGTAGCTGGATGGGCTGCTGTCAGGTTGGCAGGATTTTATTTACCATTGACAATGGTTTCATGGAAATCAGGAGATTCCTAATTCCAGTTATTTTTTCGTGAATTCAGATTCTACCATCTGCCAAGATGGGATTCGAACTAGGACTTCAGTCGTTTGTTTTAATATTCTGGATAAAAGCTAAATACATCAGGTTTGTTCACTCATTTTAAATATCACTTACCCTGGATTTGTTTCTTGTAAAACACTGTCCATCATCCTGTCTCTTCTATCCTCCCCTCCAATAACATGAGTGAGGAGCACATGGAGTTTCTCTGTCACCATGACTGAGATAATCCGATCTGCTGCTTCCCTCCCTCACACTAGCCCACTGAGCCAAACTGCCTCACGTGGTGTTCCTGGTTTTTGTCCTAAACCTCCATCGTTCTCCAGTCTCTTGTTAAGCCTTATCAGAGCTCATATTTACAATTTACCCAAGCTTGCTAAATCACAGACTTTCCAACACTCTGTCTCCTCCTCCTCCTCACCGATTCACAGATATTGTTCCTTGTTCTGTCTGTCTGTCTTTTCTGGTTATGCCCTTCTCTCCCCTTCTTTGAAAAACTTCCTCTTGACCTCACGGTTTTTGGAAAATCCTGCTCCATTTCCACTCTCTCTTTCCTTTCTGAATTCCTTGCATTTGGTGTCCCTCATGGATCTATCCTTGCTCTCTCCTGTATCTCACCTACATATTGCCAGGAGTTGATATTGTGAAAAAGCACCATGTTAGGTTTCACATGTACACTGACACTGTCCAGCTCTCCCTCCCCACCATCCCTCTCCATTGTTCCACTGTTACTCAGTTACCAAACTGCTTATCACATTCCCACTATTCGATTAGCTGCAGTTTCCTCCAATGAAACATTGTAATGGTTAAACCCATTGCCTTCAGTTGTTATTCTAAATTTCTTTCTCTTACTGCTGAGCCTCTCCCTCTCCCTCTCCCTGGTAACTGTCTGAGGCAGAAATACGTTCTTCACAATATTGCTGTTATATCTGACCCCAAGGTGACCTTCTGATCAGTCATCTGCACAATCCCAAACACCAGGAATTCCAATCTCTTAAACATTGTTTGTCTCCTCCTCACCCCAGCTCCATTGCTACTGAAACCCCTTACCCGCCTCTGTGTCGCCTTAAACTTGACGAATCTGAAGTAGAGCCCTTGATTCCGTGACTGACCCGGAATCTGGTTCCAGACTTCCCTCCCAGTATTTACCCTCAGACACATCCATTCAGTATTTATCCTGTCAAACCCCTTAAGAATCCCATCTGTCTCAATGAGATCACCTCTCTTTCTCCAAAATCCAGTGAGTAGAGTCCCAACCTGTTCAGCCTTTATTTAAAAGATAACCTCTCCAAACCAGGGATCATCCCAGTGAATCTTCCCTGCTGAAAAATGTGTTGCTGGAAAAGCACAGCAGGTCAGGCAGCATCCAAGGAGCAGGAGAATTAATGTTTCGGGCATAAGCCCTTCTTCAGCTCATGCCCAAAACGTTGATTCTCCTTCTGCTTGGATGCTGCCTGACCTGCTGCGCTTTTCCAGCAACACATTTTTCAGCTCTGATCTCCAGCATCTGCAGTCCGCACTTTCTACTAGTGAATCTTCCCTGAAATGCCTCCAATAAAGTGACACATTTCCTTATCTAAAGGGACCAAAACTGCTCACATTACTCCAGATATGGTGGTCTCACCACCACTTCCTCACGTTACTCTCAGGTATATACTCCAAACTCTCATACTGAAAACCCTCTAAACAAAACATTCCATTCCCCTTCCTGATGACCTGTTGTAACTATGTACAGTAATCCTGCGCCAGGAGGAGGGGATGGTGTGGGTTTCTAACTTGAACTGAGAGTGACAGATTTTATAAACTTGTATTACAGGATATTACAGGTGGACATTCAGATGGTAATCTCAGTAAATGTTCTGCCAAACTCTGAATTACTCAGTACATCAGGACCTGGATATTCGCATTGTGAGTATTGCGTTCCAGATCAATCCTATTTGCTGCTTAAAAATTCTCCTTTGAATCATCACATTCTCTCAAAAGGTCTCCCCAAACCATCATGTGTTATGTAATCCTTTTATAATGATGTGATGAGTGTAAGGTTTATTATTCGAATGTGTAATTTTTGTACAAGGATGCCTCGGAGAGGGAGCAGAATATTCTTAAAGGGGAGAATAACCATTTTGAGGGGAGGCTGTTGTTTATTGGTATCAATGACATAGGAATAGAAGAGTTCACATTGTTGGATCATTCAAATCTCTTGTGGGGTAGAATTGACCTTCATCAGAAGGATGGATTGTACCTGCACTGAAAGGGAAGAGTTGCTAGTTCTATTCAGGAGGCATTAAACCAGTGAAGGAATGGAGGTAAACTCAAAAGAGTGAGGAAAGAGCCAAGTCTGCGGCTGGTACAGTTCAGGCGTCAAACAGTCAAGGCAGGCAAGGGCAAGGCACAGAATGAGGTAGGACTGAGCAGTTACACTGCATTTATTTCAATGCAGGAGGCCCGATAGGTCGGGCAGAGGAGCTCAGGGTATGGTTTTGAACATGGCACTGGGATATTACAGCAATTACAGAGGTATGACTTAGGAATGGTTAGGACCAGCAGCTTAATGTTCCAAGGTGTCGATGCTATAGCAAGGATAGAAAGGGGGCAACAGAGCAGGGGGGTGAGATGGTTTTGATGAGGGATAACATTATGGCTGGGTTTCAGGAGGATAATCCTGGAAGTACATCCAGGCAAGTTGTACAGGTGGAACTGAGAAATAAATAGTCAGCCGGGAATTGAGAAGCAAATTTACTAACAGATCACTTATCTGTAAGAATAGTATGATTGTATACAAGACTTGACCTTTTTTAATTCATTCACAGGATGAGGGTGTCACTGGCTGGGCCTCAAGGGCAGTTAAGATTCAACCACGTTGCTGTGGGTCTGGAGTCACATGTAGGCCAGACCAGGTAAGGATGGCAGATTCCTTCCCTGAAGGATATTAGTGAATCTCATGGGTTTTTTTTTTTGCAACAATCAACAATGGATTCATGGTCTTTAATAGATTCTTACTTCCACATTTTTATTGAATTCACATTCCACTGTCTGCTGTGACGGGATCCAAACTCTGAGCCCCAGAACGTTATCTGGGTGTCTGGATTATCCATCTAGTGATAGTATCACTAGACCATTGGGCAGGGTGAGTGACTGAGGTATCAGTGGGGCAGCACATCAGCACCAAATATCCCATGGTCTCTGTGGAAGGGCTGGGGAGGGAAATATATCCCTGGTGGTGGGGTCTGACTGTAGGTAGCGGAAATTGCAGAGGTTAATGCGCTGTATCTGGAGATTCGTGGGGTGGCAGGTGAGGACCGGTGGATTATATTCTTATTGTGGTTGGAGGGGTGGGGGGAAGGTGGAGGTACAGGAAGTGGAGGATATGCATTAGAGGGCATTGTTGATCACGTGGGAGGGAAATGCAGTCCTTGAAATAGGAATCCTTTCTGGGATGTCCTGGAGTGGAATTGCTTCTCCTGGAAGCAGATATGGCAGAGGCGGAGGAATTGGGAGTACAGGTTTATGTTTTTACAGGAATATACTCGAGGGAAATCAGATGAGCAAAAAGGGAACATGAAATATCTCTAGGAAATGGTTTAAGTAGAATCCAAAGCGATTCTACAAATATATCAAGGATAAAAGAAAAAACAGACAAAGAATACAACTTCTTAAAGATCAAGAAGGCCATCTGTGGAACAACAGGAGGTGGGAGAGATACTATGCTACTCTGTTCTAGAGAGTTTGGAGAACTTGATAGTTACCAACAGTGATAACTTGAAAAGTGTCCATGTTACAGAGGAGGTGGTACTGGATGTCTTAAATGGCATCAAGGTGGATAAATCCCTAGGTCCTGATCAGGTGTATCCCAGAAATTTGTGGAAAGCTAGGAAAGCAGTGCCCCTCCCTGAGGTATTTATATCATCGTTTGTGACAGGTGAGGTGCTGGAAGACAAGTGTTGTTATTTTAAAAAGGTGGTAAGGAAAGGCCAGGGAACAAGAGAACAGGCAGCCTGAAGTCAGTGGTAGGCAAGTTGTTGGAAGGGATTCTGAGGGATAGGATTTATATGTATTTGGAAAGACCAGGAAAGATTAAGGATAGTCAACATGACTTTGTGTGAGTAATTCTCTCTTTCTAACTTGATTGAGTTTTTTTGAAGATGTGACAAAGATGATTGATGAAGGCAGACTGTGGACGTTGTCCATGTGGACACTGAACTATGTTCCACAAAGCAGACTGGTTAGCAAGGTTAGATAACATGGAATGTTGGGAGAACTAGCCATTTGGATACAAAACTGGCTTGAAGGTACGAGGCAGAGGATGGTGATGGAGGGTTGCTTTGAGGACTGGAGGCCTGTGAGCAGCATTGTCCTGCAGGAATGGATATTCGGTCCTCAAATAAATGACTTGGATGTGAATATATGAGATATAGTCAGTGGGTTTACAGAAGACACCAAAATTGGAGGTTTAGTGGACAGTGAAGAAGGTCAGTTCAGAATACAACAGGATCTTGATCAGATGGGCCATTGGAGCAAAGAATGGCAGACGGTGTTCAATTTAGACAAATGCGAGGTGCTGCATTTTGGAAAGGCAAATCAGGGCAGGACTTCTACACTTAATGGTAAAGTCCTTCGCAGTGTTGCTGAACAAAGAGACCATGGAGTTCAGATTCATTGTTCGTTGAAAGTAGAGTCGCAGATAGGCAGACTAGTGAAGGTGGTGTTTCGAATGCTTATATTTATTGGTCGATGCATTGAATACAGAAGCTGGGACATCATATTGTGGCTGGACAGGAAATTGATTAAGCCATTTCAGGAATTCTGTTTTAAGTTCAAAATCCCCTGTTCTGGGAAGGATGTTCTGAATCTTGAAAGAGTTCAGACAAGATTGACAAAGACTTTGCCAGGGTTGGAGGATTTGGGCTACAGGGAGAGGCTGGGGGTAATTTCCCTGGAGAGTCAAAGATTGAGAGGTGACTTCATGGAGATTTGGAAAATCATGAGGGGCATGGATAAGGTGAACAGCCAGGGTCTTTCCCCCCCAGGTTAGGTGGTTCCAAAACAAGATCACATGGGCTTTAGTCAAGAGAGCAAAGATTTAAAAGGGATCTGAGGAGCAAAGTTTTCAAGCTGTGTGTGGTGTGTGTATTGGATGAGCTGCCAGATGAAGTAGTGGAGGCTGATACAATTACAACATTTGAAAGGCATCTGATTGGGTACATGAATAGGAAGGGTTTCGAGGGATACGGATCAATAGCTGGGAATAGGATTCCATTCGTTTAGGATTCCTAGTTGGCATGGACAAATTGGACCAAAGGTCTGTTTCTGTGCTGTACATCTCTATGACACGAATAAATGAAAATAAGATGTGTTCCTCTTTTGTAGAGAGCTAGCAGAAGCACAGATAATTGTATTTGGAGCTGAGAAGGTTAAGCAGTGAGTTTGACCAGCTGCAAATTTGAGTCTAGGATATTTAATTTGCAGAGAGAAGGGAATTGTTAACAATGTCACAATTTTAGTAACTATTTTCAGGTAATTGGCAAATAATATGTGAACATTATTTTATTCAGTAAGTTCTGAGTATCTGGAACAGTCTGATTGGCAGCTGGACACAGACTCAGCAGTTATTCATAAACAGATTTGGAATTTTACTTTTCAGGGGAAGATTTGGGGGGGCTATGGGCAAATGGGAAGGGAATTGGGACAGATGTGCAACATCTCCAGAGGGAGAGAGTACAGTCCCAACGGGCTGAATAGCCCCCAGCCCCTGTGCTCTGTGATACTGCCCCATTCACTGTGAATGATGAACCTCATCCCATGGCAGATAGAGGGAGGATCCCACCACTCACCTCATAATGGGTCTCTTGTGATTGATGTCAGCGCAGGCCAATAGGGGGCAGAGAGCAGTACTAGAGGACCAGGTCGTACCAGTTTGTCTTCCAACCAATCGGAGTGAATGAGGGCATCCTCAAGGCTGGAACGAAAGAAAGGCACATGTCGCAGAGATCTGAGAAACTGGGGGACATGAGATAGGAAGCGTTCTGTGGCTGGTGAGGAATTATGTAAATAAGGAAGAGTTGTGAGGCTGGATGAAGTGACAGTGATCGGGAGAGTTGAGGATGGAGGAATTTAGAGTTAGTGAGGATTAGAGTCATAATGTTATACAGCAAGGAAACAGGCCCTGTGGTCCAACCAGTCCATGCCAACCATAATTCCAAACTGAACTAAGTGTACTTGTCCACATCCATCCAAATATTTCCTAATTATGTACTAATCTTTTAAATATTGTAATTGTATTCACAGCTACCACTTCCTCTGGAAGTTCATTTCACACGTATACATTTTAAAAAAAAACTTAATGTCTTTTCTGAAACCTTTCTCATTTCTTCTCAAAATGAATGCACCCGAGATTTGAATCCCCTTCTCCCTCGTCCATTCACCTTATCTACACTCTTTCTGATTTTATAAACCTCTAATAAGGTCACCCCTCAACCTCGTGCACGCCAGTGAAGAAATTCCAGCCTATCCAGCCTCTCCTTAGAACACAATCCCTCCATTCATGGCAACATGCAGGTAAATCTCTCCTGAACCTCCTCCAATTTAATAATATCCTTCCTATAACAGCACAACCAGAACTGGACAGTGTGTTCCAGAAGAGGCCTTTTCAACGTCCTGTACATCCTCAACATAACGTCCCAACTCCTGTACTCAAAGGTCTGAACAATGAAGGTAAGTGTGCTACGCACCTTCTTAGCTGAAACTTTATTGCGGGAACAGCACAGCAGGTCAGGCAGCATCTAGGGAACAGAAGATTCGACGTTTCGGGCACATGCCCTTCTTCAGGAATGAGCAGAGAGTGTTCAGCAGGAGAAGATAAAAGGTAGGGAGGAGGGACTTGGAGGAGGGGCGTTGGAAATGTGATAGGTGGAAAGAGGTCAAGGTGAGGGTGATAGGTCGGAGTAGGGTGGAGGCGGAGAGGTCAAGAAGAAGACTGCAGGTCAGGAAGGCGGTGCCGGGCTGGAGGGATTCGGCTGAGACAAGGTGGGGGGAGGGGGGATGAAGAAACTGGTGAAGTCCAAGTTCATCCCCTGTGGTTGGAGGGTTCCCAGTCGGAAGATAAGACGCTCCTCCTCCGACCGTCGCGTTGTTGTGGTTTGGCGGTGGATGAGTCCAATGACCTGCATATCCTCGGTGGAGTGGGAGGGGGAGTTGAAATGCTGTGCTACAGGGTGATTGGGTTGGTTCGTCCGGGTGGCCCAGAGGTGCTCTCTGAATCGCTCCGCAAGTAGGCGGCCTGTCTCCCCAATATAGAGGAGGCCACACCGGCTGCAGCGGATGCAGTAGATAATGTGGGTGGAGGTGCAGGTGAATTTTTGGCGGATATGGAAGTTTCCTTTGGGGCTCTGTGGCGGATATGGAAGTTTCCTTTGGGGCTCTGTGGCGGATATGGAAGTTTCCTTTGGGGCCTCTGTGGCGGATATGGAAGTTTCCTTTGGGGCCTGTGGCGGATATGGAAGTTTCCTTTGGGGCCTGTGGCGGATATGGAAGTTTCCTTTGGGGCCTGTGGCGGATATGGAAGTTTCCTTTGGGGCCTGTGGCGGATATGGAAGTTTCCTTTGGGGCCTGTGGCGGATATGGAAGTTTCCTTTGGGGCCTGTGGCGGATATGGAAGTTTCCTTTGGGGCCCCAAAGGAAACTTCCATATCCGCCACAGAGCCCCAAAGGAAACTTCCATATCCGCCACAGAGCCCCAAAGGAAACTTCCATATCCGCCACAGATTCACCTGCACCTCCACCCACATTATCTACTGCATCCGCTGCAGCCGGTGTGGCCTCCTCTATATTGGGGAGTCAGGCCGCCTACTTGCGGAGCGATTCAGAGAGCACCTCTGGGCCACCCGGACGAACCAACCCAATCACCCTGTAGCACAGCATTTCAACTCCCCCTCCCACTCCACCGAGGATATGCAGGTCATTGGACTCATCCACCGCCAAACCACAACAACGCGACGGTCGGAGGAGGAGCGTCTTATCTTCCGACTGGGAACCCTCCAACCACAGGGGATGAACTTGGACTTCACCAGTTTCTTCATCCCCCCTCCCCCCACCTTGTCTCAGCCGAATCCCTCCAGCCCGGCACCGCCTTCCTGACCTGCAGTCTTCTTCTTGACCTCTCCGCCTCCACCCTACTCCGACCTATCACCCTCACCTTGACCTCTTTCCACCTATCACATTTCCAACGCCCCTCCTCCAAGTCCCTCCTCCCTACCTTTTATCTTCTCCTGCTGAACACTCTCTGCTCATTCCTGAAGAAGGGCATGTGCCCGAAACGTCGAATCTTCTGTTCCCTAGATGCTGCCTGACCTGCTGTGCTGTTCCAGCAATAAAGTTTCAGCTTTGATCTCCAGCGTCTGCAGACCTCACTTTCTCCTACGCACCTTCTTAACCACCCTGTCTACATGTGACACAAACTTCAAAGACATGAACCCCTTGGTCTCTTTGTTCCCATATCACTACTCAAGGCCGTACCTTTCTTGAGTGTAAGTCCTACCCTCGTTTGTTTTGTCAGGGTGTTATATTTTGCATTTATTCCAATCCAAAAAATTTTTGAGTATAAAGGCAGTAGGAGTATAATTAATAGGGAAATCAGGAGGCAAAAAAGGAACGTGAGATAGCTTTGGCGAATAGGGTTAAGGATAATCCAAAGGGCTTTTGTAAATATATGAGGAACAAAAGGCTAACTAGGGAGAAAATAGAGACCCTCAAAGATCAGCAAGGCAGCCATTGTGTGGAACTGCAGGCGATGGCCGAGATAGGGAAACAAGTATTTTGCATCAGTGTTTACTGTGAAGAAGTAAATGGGAGATATAGAATGTGGGGAAATAAATGGTGACATCTTGAAAAATGTCCATATTACAGAGGAGGAGGAGGTGCTCAATGAGTGGCTAAGGAGCTGGTGCAGGGGAAAAGGATTCACGTTTTTTGGATCGTTGTGATCTCCTCTGGAGTAGAGTTGACCTGCATACGAAGGATGGATTGTACCTGAATTGGAAGGTGTCTAATGTCTAGGCAGGGAGACTTGCTGGTGATACTCGGGAGGCATTAAACCAGTGAGGGAGTGGGTATAAACCCAAGAAGATAGTGAGGAAAGAGATATGTCTGAGGCTGGTACAGTTCAGAAATCAAATAGTCAAGGCAGGCAAGGGCAAGGCACAAAATGAAGTCGGACTGAGCAGTTGAACTGCATTTACTTCAATGCAAGAGGCCTGACAGGGAAGGCAGATGAGCTCAGGGTGTGGTTTTGAACATGGCACTCGGATATTATAGCAATTACAGAGGCATCACTCAGGGATGGATAGGCCTGGTAGCTTAATGTTCCAGGGTATAGATGCTATAGGAAGAATAGAAAGGGGGACGAGAGAGGAGGGGGAGTGGCATTTTTGATTTGAGATAGCATTATGTTTTTTCTTAGGGAGGATATTCCTGGGAGTACGCCCAGTGAAGTTATTTAGGTGGAACTGGGAAATAAGAAAGGGATGATCATCTTATTAGGGTTTTCTGCATGGATTTCGTCTGGTCCCTCTGGTTTCCTCCCACAGACCAAAGATGTGCAGGTTGGGTGGATTGTCCAGGCTGAATTGCCCATAATGTTCAGGGATGTGTACGTTGGGTAGCCCTGGCAAATGCAATGTTACAGCGGGAGGTTAAGAGGCTCTCAGGGTCAGTATCAATGTGATAGGCTGAATGACCTGTTTCCACACTGTTGGGATTCTCTGATAATTCTACTATTTTTAAAATAGTTATAGAAAATAATATATCAGATCTAAAAGTTAAGGTTCTGAATTGGACAAAGGCCAATTTTGATGGCACAAGGCAAGAACATTCACCTGCCCCCTCAAGCCTGCTCTGCCATTCAACAAGATCAGGGCTGATCTTCTCATGGCCTCAGCACCACATTCCTGCTCTCTCACCATAACCCTTAATTCTTTTCCTGTTCACAAATCTACATTTTTCCTTAAAGGCATTCAAGTTAATAACGTCAACTGCACTCGGCAGGGAATTCCACAGATTCACAACCCTTTAGCTGAAGAAGCTCCTACTGAACTCAGTCCTAAATCTGCTCCCCCTTATTTTGAGATATTGCTCTGTAGTTTGACCCCCCCCCCCCCAGTGGAAATAGCCTCCCTGCTTCTGTCTTATCTACTCCCTTCATAATTTTATTGTTTCCTCTCCAACCTCCCATTCTTCTAAATTACAATGACTATAGAACCAGTTTTCTCAATCTCTCCACATACACCAACCCTCTCAACTCCCAACTCAAACTAGTGAACCTCCTCTGTACTCCCTCCAGTGCCAGTCCATCCTTCCTGAAGTAAGGAGACCAAACCTGTACACAGTACTCCAGGTGTGGCCTCCCCAGCACCCTGTATAGCTGCAGCATCACCATCCCTCCAGCAAGGAAGGACAATATTCCCTTCACTGCCTTAATTACCTGCTGCACCTGCAAACCAACTTCCTGTGATTCATGCACAAGGACACCCAGCTCCCTCTGCACAGCAGCCTGCTGCACGTTTTCACCATTTCATCATCCAGTTTGTTGTTAGTCCGACCAAAATGGATGACCTCACATATCCCAACATTGAACTCCATCTGCCAGATCCTTACCCACTCACATAACTGATCTGTATCCCTGTGCAGACTGACAGTGGCCTCTGCAGACATTGCTCTACCTCATCTTTGTATCAAATGTGAACTCTGACACCGTACACTTGGTCCTCAACTCCAAAACATTTGTGTAAATTGCAAACAGTTGTAGTGCCAACACCAATCCAAACACCCATTTATCCCCATTCTTTACTTTTTGTTGGTTAACTGATCCTGTATCAATGATAATTACCCACAATGCCATGCATGTTTACCTTATTCAGCAGCCTTTTATGTGGCAACTTATCGAATGCCTTCTGGAAATCCAGGTACACCACATCCACCGAGTCCCCCTTGTCCAACGCACTTGTTGTATCCTCAAGTAATTCTAATAAACGCGTTAAACGTGACCTGTCTTTCATGAATCCATGCTGTGTCTGCTCAATGAGACAATTTCTACCCAGATATCTCACCACTACTTCCTTGAGAGGTTCAAGCATTTTCTCCACGACAGAAGTTAAGCCATCGGATCCTTTTTGAAAAATAGTGGCACCACATTGGCAGCTTCCAGTCTGTCAAAACCAGACATCCAACAAATTTTAGTGAATTATCACGAGGTCAATGTGTTATTCTCTCTCTGCCGCCCCCCCCCCCCCCGGCCAAACATCTCTTTTAGACCCTGGGATGCATTCCATCAAGGCCAGGACACCCAACTACCTTTAGGCTGTTATCTTTCCCAACATTACCTCTTTACTGAGAATGATTGCTTCTCTGTCCTCATCTGCCATTGCCTCCATAGGCCTGCGACAATGAGAGTAAATAGACAGTATGTTCCTGTTAAGGCCAAGGCTGGTAGGTGTAGAGAATGCTGCCTGACGAAAGAAATTGAGGGCCTGGTCGTGAAAATGAAGGAGGGATATGGCAGGTACAGAGAGCTGTTTCTGTGTGAATCCCTAGAGGAGTGTAGCGGCAGTAGGAGTATACTCGAGGTAAACTAGGAGGGCAAAAAGGAGACATGAGATAGCTTGAGGAAATAGGTTTAAGGAGCATCCAAAGTGATTGTACAAATACACTAAGGACAAACGAGTAACCAGGCAGAGAATAGGTACCCACAGCAATCAAGGCTGTCTGTGGAACTGCAGGAGGTGAGAGCGATTCTGTATGAGCGGAAAGGTTTTACAAACAAAATGTGCACGTCGGAAAACACAAATTTGAACGTCCCAGTCTCGTGTTTTCAGTAAACGGGGAATTGCCTCAGTGTGGCTGCAGGCATGAGTGCGCGCCACCATCTTTATTTGGGGCAAAAATTCACTGGACACGTGCGGAGCCACCAGCTTTGTAGGGGGCAAGGTGCAGCCAGGCGCAGGTGCAGCCTGTCTCTGGTACAGAGTCATTGGGCAGGATTTACACAGAGCACATTCAAACTCAGAAAACGGATGTTTATTTCTGGATTTGTTTCACCATTCATTTAAATGATTTGGTATCGTAAATGAGTTTGCAGGTCATACAAAATTGGAGGTATTGTAGATAATGAAGAAGGTTACCTCAGATTACAATGAGATATTGATCAGATGGGGTTTAATTTAGATAAATATGAGGTGCTGCAGTTTGGAAAAGCAAATCAGAGCAGGACTTTCACACTGAATGGCAAGGCCCTGGAGACGTTTGCGGAACAAAGAGACCTTGGACTGCAGGTTCATAGTCCTTGCAAGTCAAGTTGCAGGTCGATAGGATGATGAAGAAGGTGTTCAGTATATTTTCCTTCATTGGTTCGAGCATTGAGTATAGGATGTGGGAGGTCATGTTGCTGTACAGGACATTTGTTAGGCCACTTTTGGAATATTGTGTGCAGTTCTGGCCTGCCTCCTATCAGAAGGGTTCTGTGAAACTTGAAAGGTTTCAAAAAAGAATTACAAGGATGTTGTTGCGGTTGGAGGATATGAGCTGTAGGGTGAGGCATAAAAGGCTGGGGCTGTTTTCCCTGGAGTGCCATAGGCTGAGTGGTGATGTGATGGAGGTTTATACAATCATGAGGGGCATGAATAGAGTAAATGAACAAGGGATTTACCCTGGAGTGGTGGTGTCCAGATGTAGAGGGCATTTAGGGTGAACGGAGAAAATTTCAAAGGGGCCTAAAGGACAACTCTTTCATGCAGTGGGTGGAATGAATGCCAGAGGAAGTGGTGGAGGCTAGTACAATTAAAACATGTTAAAGGCATCTAAATAGACACATGATATGATTAGGAAGCGTTTACAGGGATATGGGCCAAGTGCTGGCAAATGGGAATAGATTAGGTTCGGATACCTGGTTGGCATGAATGAGTTAGACCGAAGGGTCTGTGTTGGTGCTATACATCTCTATGTGGGATCATAACAGCTTATACAGCTCTGCTTCATCTCTGGGCTCCCTCATGACCACTTTGTCAATATCTAGCTTCCTCAGTCTCGAACAATGCGTGTATATTTGGTCTGTTTAATATTTTACTATTACTTTTACAGACATTTTTGTAAGTTTATTTTTCACTGCCGCACAGCCCCTGACCATGTGCTGCTTATTAATTTTTTTCTGGAAAATCTTTGACAGTCAAGAATTCTTTTTTTCCAATAAGCAAGTGCATTTTCCTTCCATTTCTAACTATCAAATTCTGCACCATTTTCATTCCCTGTAATCCATTTTGCACTCCCTGAAATATCAACTGTGTCTCCTTCCACAGATACCAGTGATTAATGCCAAAGCCCTGTTGCCTGTGGAGAGGGTGATGTTTGACTTTCTTGTACAGCTGCAGTTTGTGTGGTGAAGGTGCTCCCACAATGTGGTTGGGTAAGAGACATTACAGAGTATTCATTACAGCAACAGTGATGATTTCAAGATAATGTCCAATTAAAGAACAGTTTGTAGTTTTGTTATCCTGCTTATAATTTCACAAAAATATTATTGGGAACTTGAGACATAAGGCCAGAGAAGGATGATATTAGGTCAGGTGACCAAAAGCATTGCCAAATAAGCAGGTTTTGAGGAATGTCTAAAGGAGGAAAGCAGATCTGTGAAGTTTTAGCTGTGAATTTCAGACCTTTTTGCTTTGGCAACTGTAAAAGCAGCCACACAGGTGAAGTAATGAACTAACAGATCATTGGGAGTCTCGAACAGAATGGGTTGTCGAGATCTCAAAGGGTGTGTGTTGCAGCGAGCTCGGGATGATCACAAGCAGGAATTGAATCAAGAGTGAGAATTTTAAATTGAGGGATGTGGGCCGGATGCTGGCAGGTGAGACTAGATTGGATTGGGATACCTGGTCGGCATGGACGGGTTGGATTGAAGGGTCTGTTTCCATGCTGTACATCTCTGTGGCTCTATGTTGTTGATTATGAATAGGAGCCTTTTGATGGATCGACAAATTTTGGTACGAGGGAGTACTTGGGCAGCAGAGATATAGTGTTTCTTGAGATTACAGGGAGGTTGAATGTGGGCAGCTGGCCAGGAGTGTGTTTGGATAATGAAGTCTAGAGATAACACAAGGTGGATGAGAGTATATGAGCTGATACAACGGTAGAATCAGCTAGAAATAGTGATCTTGGAGTGGGACTGGGCTGTCGCTCTCACCTCACCTCTCGGATTTAGCTGGTTGCCAGATTGTGAATCAGGCGGTAACACCATCGGGAGCTGAGTGGCCCTGGTGGAGCCTAAAGTGAGTGTCGCTCAGCTGGCTGTTGCGGAGCAGCTGCTGCTTGATAGCCCTGTTGATGACATTTTCCATCATTTTACTGCTGATCGAGTGTGGACTGATAGATGGAAATTGGCTGGGATGGATTGCCCTGTGTTTTTGTGTTGAACATCCCTGGGCAATGTTCCACATTGCCGGTAGATGCCAGTGCTGGAGCGGTACGTGTCTTGGTTGGTGGCAAGTTCTGGAGCACAAGCCATCAGTATTATTGCCAGAATATTGGCAGGGCCCGTAACCTTTGCACGACTTAACCATTTCTTGATGTTATTCAAACTGAATCGAACTGGCTTAAAACTCACATCTGTGATGTTGGAAACCACTGGAGAAGGCTGAGATGGATCATCCCACTTTGCACTTCTGGCTGCAGATTGCTGCAAATGCTGTCATCTTATCTGGTGCATGGATGTGTGAGGCCCCTCCATCAGTAAGGGTGGGGATATCTGTGATGCTTCCTCCAGTGAGTTGTTTAATTGTCCATCACCGTTCACAACTGGGTGTGGCAGAACTGCAGAGCTCCGATCTGTTCCATTGGATGTAGGATCGTTTAGCTCTGTTGCTTGCTGCTGATGCTGTTTGCAAATGGTCCTGTTTGGTAGCTTCACCAGGTTGGCACTTCATTTTTAGGACTGCCTGGTGCTGCTCATGGCATGCCCTCCTTTCCTGTCCATTGTGATGGGTGAGAGCAGGATTTACAAACCCATGAGATTACAGATTGTGCTGGAGTACAGTTCTGCTGCTGTTGATGTCCCACAGTGCCTCAGAGATATCCAGTTTGAGATCCTACATCTCTTCGAAGTCTGTCCCATTTAGAACGGTGATAGTGCCACTCAACACAGTGGAGGTTTTTCTCAACTTTAAGGCAAGACTTTGTCTCCGAAAGGAATGTGTGATGGTCGCTCTTACTGATACTGTCATGGCCAGATGTATCTGCTGCTGGTCAATTCATAACAATGAGATCAAGTATGTTTTACACTCTTGTTGGTTCTCTCACCACCCGCTGCAGACTCAGTTGAGCAGCGGGATCTGACCAGCTCTGTCAGTAAATCTGTTGCAGAGCTAGTCTCGATTGTGGACATTGAAATCCTGTACCCAGAGTACGTTTGACACCATTTTACTTCCTCAGTGCTTCCTCCAAATGTTGTTCAACATGAAGGAGAACTGATCCATCAGCCAAGGGAGGACGGGACGTGGTAATCAGCAGGAGCCATGAGACTTCCTGGTCTCCGGAGCCAATGCTGTGTACTCCCAGGGCAAATCCTCCCTGTCTGTACACCACTGTGCCACCACCTCTGCCTGGTCTGTCCTGCCGGTGGACAGGACATATCCAGAGATTTCAGGAGAAAGTGAAGACTGCAGATGCTGGAGATCAGAGTCAAGAGTCTGGTGCTGGAAAAGCACAGCAGGTCAGGGTGATGAAGGGCTGTGTCTCGAAACGTCGATTCTCTTGCTCCTCGGATGCTGCCTGACCTGTTGTGCTTTTCCAGCACCACACTCTCGATATCTAGGGATGGTGATGGTGGTGTCTGGTCATTATTTGTAAGGGATGATTCCGTGAATATGACTATGTCAGGCTGTTCCTTGACTAGTCTGTGAGACAACTGTCCACATTGTGGCACCAAAAACCATATGATAGTGAGGAGGACGTTGCACCATTGAGAGGGCTGAATCTGTGGTTGTAATTTCTGGTGCCTTGTTAGTTGCCAACTGGTCCATCCAGTTTCATTCCTTTGTTGAGACTTTGCAGTGATTAATACAGTGAGCAGCTGGCTGGGCCACTGTCAGATTGGCAGGATTTTTTTGGCCATTGACAATGGTTTCATGGAGATCAGAAGATTCCTAATACATTGTTTTTTTTTCTTGAATTCAGATTCCACCATCTGCCAAGATGGGATTCGAACTAGGACTTCAGTCGTTTGTTTTAATATTCTGGATAAAAGCTAAATACATCAGGTTTGTTCACTCATTTTAAATATCACTTACCCTGGTTTTGTTTCTTTGTAAAACACTGTCCATTATCCTGTCTCCTCCATCCTCCCCTCCAACAACGAGTGAAGAGCTCATGGAGTTTCTCTGTCACTAAGACTGAGATAATCCGATCTGCTGCTTCCCTCCCTCCCACCCACTAGCCCACTGAGCCAAACTGCCTCACGTGGTGTTCCTGGTTTTTATCCTAAACCTACATCTTTCTCCAGTCTCTTGTCAAGCCTTATCAGAGCTCACCTTGACCCTTTACCCTAATCTCGGTAAACTCACTTTCCAACTCTCTTTCCTCCGCTGCCGCCTCATCACTCCCCTTCGCCAATTCATAGATATTGTTCCTTGTTCTGTCTGTTGGTATTTTTTGGTTATGTCCTTCTCTCCCATTCTGTGGAAAACCAATATTTGACCTCACCGTTGTTGGAAAATCCTGCTCCATCTCCACTCTCCCTTTCCTTTCTGAATTCCTTGCATTTGGTGTCCCTCAACGATCTATCCTTGGTCTCTCCTGTATCTCACGTACATAGTGCCAGGAGGTGATATCGTCCAAAAACACTGTGTTAGGTTTGACATGTACACTGACGATACCCAGTTCTCCCTCCCCATCATCCCTCTCCATTACTCCACTGTTACTCAGTTACCAAACTGCTTACCACATTGCCACTACTCGATTAGCTGCAGTTTCCTCCAATGAAACATTGTCACGGTTAAACCCATTGCCTTACCTTTACCTTTCTGCTGAGCCCCTCCCTCCCACTGGGAACTCTCTGAGGCAAAATGACACTCTTCACAATATTGCTGTTATATCTGACCCCAAGGTGACCTTCTGATCAGACATCCACACAATCACAACACCAGGAATTCCAATCTCTTAAACATTGCTTTTCTCCACCTCACCCCAGCTCCATTGCCACTGAAACCCCTTACCAGCGTCTGTGTCGCCTTATCTTGATGAATCCAAAACAGAACCCTTGATTCCATGACTCAGAATCTGATTTCAGACTCCCCTCTCAGTATTTACGCTCAGACACATCCTCTCAGTATTTATCCTGTCAAACCCCTTAAGAATCCCATCTGTCTCAATGAGATAACCTCTCTTTCTCCACAATCCAGTGAGTAGAGTCCCAACCTTTCCAGCCTTTATTTAAAAGATAATCCCTCCAAACCAGGGATCATCTAATTGAATTTTCCTTGAAATGCCTCCAATAAAGTGACACATTTCCTTATTTAAAGGGACCAAAACTGCTCTCGTTACTGCAGATATGGTGGTCTCACCAGCACTTCCATATGTTACTCTCAGGTATATACTCCAAACTCTCATACTGAAAACCTTTGAAACAAAACGTTCCATTCCCCTTCCTGATTCCCTGTTGGAACTGTGTGGTAGCTTTCTGTGTTTCCTGAACAATTACCCCTGGTCCCTTTGTTGTGCAGCTTTCTACAGTTTCTACCATTTAAATAGTACTTTGTTCTTTTATTATCTCCTCCAAAATGAGCAACTTCCCATTTTCCCAAGTTACACCCCATCTGGCAACTTGTTGCCCCCTTCTCCTGTGCATCTCTCTTTTCATAATCCTCTTAGACCTTTACAGTTATGCCTTTTCTAGGAGATATTCCCCCCTTCCCATTCATCCAAACGTTTACTGGGAGCACTGGGCAGTGGGAAGCAGGCAGAGTTGCTATCTTTTTAGGGATACGCTTTGGAGTGATTGAGAGGATCTTCCTACCCATTGGTCAGGATGAAGACAACTTGCCCATCGTTAGGCATTAGCATTTCACACCCATGTCTTATTGATGAGGCAGAGCGGCAGCACGGAATGAAAGAAAAGAAAGTCATTCTTGTTCCCCATATCTCACTGACGCTTGGGTCATTTTCTCCAATGTGTCAAAGAACTGCTGTGTTCAGTCACATGAGATCTCAAGTTGGAATCTCCTAGAAACCCACAGATTTCCCCCTGAGTTGACTGCTGATGTCCTCAAGGGTCATATGTACAGTAATCCTGGGCCACGAGGAGGGGATGGTGTGAGTTTCTAACTTGAACTGAGAGTGACAGATTTTGTAAACTTGTATTACAGGATATTATAGGTGGACATTCAGATGGTAATCTCAGTAAATGTTAATAGACAATAGATAAATGTATGGTTATCCACTTTGGTGGCAAGAACAGGAAGGCAGATTGCTACCTCAATGGAATCAATTTAGGCAAAGTGGCAGTACAGAGAGACCTGGGTGTTCTTGTACACCAGTCAATGAAGGCCAGCATGCAGGTACAGCAGGTAGTGAAGAAGGCTAATCGCATGCTGGCCTTCATAATAAGAGGAATTGAGTATAGAAGCAATGAGGTGCTTCTGCAGCTGTACAGGGCCCTGGTGAGACCAGACCTGGAGTACTGTGTTCAGTTCTGGTCTCCAAATTTGAGGAAAGATATTCTGGCTATTGAGGGAGTGCAGCGTAGGTTCACAAGGTCAATTCCTGGAATGGCGGGATTACCTTACACTGAAAGACTGAAGCGACTGGGCTTGGATACCCTTGAGTTTAGAAGACTGAGAGGGGATCTGATTGAGACATATAAGATTATGAAAGGATTGGACACTCTGGCAGCAGGAAACATGTTTCCGCTGATGGGTGAGTGCCGAACCAGAGGACACAGCTTAAAAATACGGGGTAGACCATTTAGGACAGAGATAAGGAGAAACTTCTTCACGCAGAGAGTGGTGGCTGTGTGGAATGCTCTGCCCCAGAGGGCAGTGGAGGCCCAGTCTCTGGATTCATTTAAGAAAGAGTTGATAGAGCTCTCAAGGATAGTGTGATCAAGGGTTATGGAGATAAGGCAGGAACAGGATACTGATTAGGAATGATCAGCCATGATCATATTGAATGGCGGTGCAGGCTCGAAGGGCTGAATGGCTACTCCTGCACCTATTGTCTATTGTCTATTCAATGTGTCATGTAATCCTTTTATGATGACCTGTTGAGTGTAAGGTTTATTATTCGAATGTGTAATTTTTGTGTAAGGATGCCTCAGAGAGAGCAGAATAATCTTAAAGGGGACAATAACCTTTTTTTTTGGGGGGGGGGGGGAGCTGTTGTTTATTGGTATCAATGACATTGGAATAGAAGAGTTCACATTGTTGGATCATTTGAATCTCTTGTGGGGTAGAATTGAAATCCATCAGAAGGATGGATTGTCCCGGCACTGGAAAGGAAGAGTTGCTAGTGCTATTCAGGAGGCATTAAAATAGTGAAGGAATGTGGGTAAACCAAAAGAGAAAGTGAGGAAAGAGCTAAGTCTGAGGCTGATACAGTTCAGATGTCAAACAGTCAAGGCAGGCAAAGGCATGGTAGAGAACGAGGTAGGACTGAGCAGTTACACTGCATTTATTTCAATGCAGGAGGCCCGATAGGTCGGGCAGATGAGCTCAGGGCATAGTTTTGAACATGGCACTGGGATATTATAGCAATTACAGAGGCATGACTCAGGGATGGATAGGACTAGCAGCTTAATGTTCCGGTGTATAGATGCTATAGCAAAGATAGAAAGGGGGCAACAGAGCAGGGGGATGAGGTATTTTTGATTAGGGATAACATTACAGCTGGGCTTCAAGAGGGTATTCCTGGGAGTACATCCAGGCAAGTTGTACAGGTGGAACTGAGAAATAAGGGATGATCTTCTTACTGGGATTGTACTATTGACCCCTCCTCACCCCTTCCCCAATAGTCAGCGGGGAATTGAGAAGCAAATGTATAAATACATCACTTATCTGTAAGAATAGCATGGTTGTATACAAGACTTGACCTTTTTTATTCATTCACAGTATGCGGGTGTCACTGGCTGGGCCCAAAGGACAGTCACATTGCTGTGGGTCTGGAGTCACACGTAGGCCAGACCTGGTAAGGATGGCAGATTACTTCCCTGAAGAATATTAGTGAATCTGATGGGTTTTTTTTTCGCAACAATCGACAATGGATTCATAGTCTTTCATCGATTCCTAATTCCAAATTTTTTATCGAATTCACATTCCACCATCTGCCGTGGCAGGCTTCACACCCAGAGCTCCAGAACTTTATCTGGGTGTCTGGATTATCCGTTTAGCCAAAATATCACTAGGCCATTTGGCAGGGTGAGTGACTGAGGTATCCGTAGGACAGCACATCAGCACCAAAATTCCCATGGTCTCTGCGGACCATAGAAAGGGCTAGGGAGGGAAATATATTCCTGGTGGTGGGATCTGACTGTAGGTAGCGGAAAAGTCGCTTTATCTGGTGATAAGTGGGGTGGCAAGTGAGGACCGGTGGATTAAATTCTTCTTGTGGTTGGAGGGGTGGTGTAAAGGTGAAGGTGCAGGAAGTGGAGGATATGCATTGAAGGGCATTGTTGATCACGTGGAATGGAGATGTGGTGCTTGAAGTAGGAAACCTTTCTGCGATGTCCTGGAGTGGAATTGCTTCTCTTGGGAGCACATATGGCAGAAGCAGAGGAATGAGAGTACAGGATCACGTTTTTACTGAATATACTCGAGGGTAATCAGGAGAGTAAAAAGGGGAAATGACATATCTCTAGGAAATAGTTTAAGGAGAATCCAAAGAGACTTTTCAAATACATTAAGGATAAAAGAATAACCAGGCAGAGAATAGGACACCTTAAAGATCAAGGAGGCCATCTATGGAATAACAGGAAGTGGGAGAGATACTATGCTATTCTGTTCTAGAGAGTTTGGAGAAATAATAGTGATAACTTGAAAAGTGTCCATAATACAGAGGAGGTCGTACTGGATGTCTTAAATCGTAGCAAGGTGTATCCCAGAAACTTGTGGAAAGCTAGGAAAGTGATAGCAGTGCCCCTCCCTGAGATATTTATATCATCGTTTATGATAGGTGAGGTTGGAAGATGTGTGCCATTATTTTAAAAAGTAGTAAGGAAAGGCCAGGGAGCAAGAGGACAGTCATCCTGACGTCAGTGGCAGGCAAGTTGTTGGAAGGGATTCTGAGGGATAGGATTTTCATGTATTTGCAAAGACGAGGAATGATTAGTGATAGTCAACGTGGCTTTGTGTGGGGGAAATTCTCTCTCTCTAACTTGATTGAGTTTTTTTGAAGGCAGACTGTGGACGTTGTCTACATGGACACTGAGCAGACTGGTTAGCAAGGTTAGATAACATTGAATGTTGGGAGAACCAGACATTTGGATACAAAACTGGCTTGAAGGTAGGTGGCGGAGGGTTGATTTGTGGACTGGAGGCCTGTGAGCAGCAGTGTGCTGCAAGAATGGATATGGAGTCCTTAAACAAATGACTTGGATGTGAATATGAGGTATGGTCAGAAGACACCAAAATTGGAGGTGTAGTGGACAGTGAAGAAGGTTAGTTCAGAATACAACGGGATCTTGATCAGATGGGCCAAAGGAGCAAGGAATGGCAGATGGAGTTCAATTTAGATAAATGTGAGCTGTTGTATTTTGGAAAGGCAAATCAGGGCGGGACGCATGCACTTAATGGTAAAATCCTGGGGAGTGTTGCTGAACAAAGAAACCATGGTGTGCAGGTTAATTGTTCCTTGAAAGTGGTGTTGCAGGTAGGAAGGCTAGTGAAGGTGGCGTTTGGTACACTTATATTTATTGGTCAATGCATTGAATACAGAAGCTGGGACGTCATATTGTGGCTGGACAGGACATTGATTAAGCCATTCAGGAATTCTGTTTTAAGTTCAAAATTCCCTGTTTTGGGAAGGGTGTTGTGAATCTTGAAAGAGTTCAGACAAGATTTACAACAATTTTGCCAGGGTTGGAGGATTTGAGCTATCGGGAGAGGCTGAATAGGCTGGGGTTAATTGCCCTGGAGAGTCAAAGACTGAGAGGTGATTTTACGGAGATTTATAAAATCATGAGGGGCATGGATATGGTGAACAGCTGGTGTCTTTTCCCCCCAGGTTAGATGGGTCCAAAACAAGAGCACATGGGCTTAAGTTGAGAGGGCAAAAATTTAAAAGGGATCTAAGGGGCCTCTGGAGATGCTGCAAATCTGTCCCAACTCCCCTCCCATTTGCCCTTAGCCCCCCAAATCTTTGCTTAAAAAGTAAAATTCCAAATATGTTTATGAATAACTGCTGAATCTGTGTCCAGCTCAGCATGGTGTATGTGTGGAATGAGCTGCCAGATGAAGTAGTGGAGGCTGATAGAATTACAACATTTAAAATGCATCCGATTGAGTACATGAATACGAAGTGTTTCGAATGATACGGACGAATTGCTGGCAAACGAGACTCCATTAGTTTAGGATTCCTAGTTGGCATGGACCAATTGGACCAAAGGTCTGTTTCTGTGCTGTACATCTGACACTAATAAATGAAAATAAGATGTGTTCCTCTTTTGTGGAGAGCTAGCAGAAGCACAGATAATTATCCTTGGAGCTAAGAATGTTAAGCAATGATTTCGACCAGGTGCAGATTTGTTTCCAAGGTATTTAATTTGCAGAGAGAGAGAGGAATTGTTAACAGCGTCACAATTTTAGTAACTATTTTCAAGTAATTGGCAACTAATGCAGGGTGAATATGTGAACATTATTTTATTCAGTAAATTCTGAGCAGCTGGAACAGTCTGAATGGCAGCTGGACACAGATTCAGCAGTTATTCATAAACAGATTTGGAATTTTACTTTTTAAGCAAAGGTTTGGGGGGCTAAGGGCAAATGGGAGGGGAGTTGGGACAGATTTGCAGCATCGCCAGAGGGAGAGAGTATAGCCCCAATGGGCTGAATAGCCCCCAGCCCCATGCTCTGTGATACTGCCCCATTCACTGTGAATGATGAAGCTCATCCCAGGGCAGAGAGGGAGGATACCACCACTCACCTCACAATGGGCCTCAGGTGATTGATGTCAGCACAGGCCAATAGGAGGCAGAGGGTGGGACTTGTACACGAGGCAGTACCAGTTTATCTTCCAACCAATCGGAGTGAACGAGGGTATCCTGAAGGCGGGAATTAAAGAAAGGCACATGTAGCAGAGGTTTGAGAAACTGGAGGAGATTAGAGATAGGGAGCGTTCTGTGGCTGGAGAGGAATTATATAAATAAGGAAGAGTTGTGAGGCTGGATGAGGTGACAGTGATCGGGAGAGTTGTGAGGATCGAGGAATTTGGAGACAGTGATAATTGGAGTCCTAATGTTATACAGCAAGGAAACAGGCCTTGTGGTCCAACTAGTCCATGCCGACCATAATTCCAAACTGAACTAATTGTACCTGCCTCCGTTTAGTCCACATCCATCCAAATATTTCCTATTTACATACTTATCTGAATGTCTTTTAAATATTGTAATTGTATTCACAGCTACCACTTCCTCTGGAAGTTCATTTCATACGTATAATTTTTGTTTTAAACCCTAATGTCTTTTCTCAAATCTTTCTCATCTCTTCTCAAAATGAATGCACCCGAATTTTGAATTCCCCTCTCTCCCGGCCATTCACCTTTATCTACACTCTTCATAATTGCATAAACTTTTTAATAAGGTCACCCCTCAACCTCCTAAACTCCAGTGAAAAAAGTCCCACCCTTTCCTGATAACACAATCCCTCCATTCCCATTAACATTCCAGTAAATCTCTTCTGAACCTGCTCCGATTTAATGATACCCTTCCTATAACAGCACAACCAGAACTGGCCTCACCAACATCCTGTACAACCTGAACATAACGTCCCAATTCCTATACTCAAAGGTGTGAACACTGAAGGTAAGTGTGCGTGAACACTGAAGGTAAGTGTGCTTGAACACCTTCTTAACCACCCTGTCTACATGTAACACGAACTTCAAAGACATGAAGCCCTCGGTCCCTTTGTTCCATATCACTACTCAACGCCTTACTTGTAATGAGTGTAAGTCCTGCCTTCGTTTGTTTTATCAAGATGTAATATTTTGCATTTATTCCAATCCAAAAATCCTTTGAGTATAAAGGCAGTAGGAGTATAATTAAGAGGGAAATCAGGAGGCAAAAAAAGGGACGCGAGATAGCGTTGGAAGATAGGGTTAAAGATAATCCAAATGGCTTTTATAAATACATGAAGAACAAAAGGCTAACTAGGGAGAAAATAGAGACCCTCAAAGATCAGCAAGGCAGCCATTGTGTGGAGCTGCAGGTGATGGGCGAGATAGGAAACAAGTATTTTGCATCAGTGTTTACTGTGAAGAAGTACATGGGAGATATAGAATGTGGGGAAATAAATGGTGACATCTTGAAAAAAAGTCCACATTACAGAGGAGGAGGAGGTGCTGGATGAGTGGCTAAGGAGCTGGTGCAGGGGAAAAGGATTCACATTTTTGGATCATTGTGATCAACTCTGGAGTAGAGTTGACCTGCATAAGAAGGATGGATTGTACCTGATTTGGAAGGTGTCTCATATCGAGGCAGGGAGATTTGTTAATCCTACACGGGAGGCAGTAAACCAGCGAGGAGTGGGTGTGATCGCAAATAGATAGTGAGAAAAGAGGTATCTCTGAGGTTGGTACAGTTCAGAAGGCAAATAGTCATTGCAGACAAGAGCAAGGCACAGAACAAGGTGGAATTTAGCAGTTACACTGCACTTATTTCAATGCAAGAGGCCTGACAGGGAAGGCAAATGAGCTCAGGGTATGGTTTTGAACATGGCACTGGGATATCATGGGTATTATAGAAAGGACTGGCAGCTTAATGTTTCTGGGTATAGATGCTATAGGAAGAATAGAAAGGAGGACAAGAGGAGAGGGAGTGGCATTTTTGATTAGGGACAGCATTATGGTTGTGCTTAGGGAGGACATTCCTGGGAGTACGTCCACTGAAGTTATTTGGGTGGAACTGGGAAATAAGGAATGGATGATCTCCTTATTGGGGTTGTCTGCGTGGGTTTCATCTGGGTGCTCTGGTTTCCTCCCACAGTGCAAAGATATGCTGGGTAGGTTCGATTATCCTGGCTGAATTGCCACAGTGTTCAGGGATGTGCAGGTTGGGTGGATTATCCAGGCTGAATTGCCCACAGTGTTCAGGGATGTGCAGGGTGGCCCTGTCTCTGAGGGTCAGTGTCGATGTGATGAGATGAATGGTCTTATTCCACACTGTCGGGATTCTCTGATAATTCTACTAGTTTTAAAATAGTTACAGAAAATAATAGACCAGATCTAAAAGTTAAGGTTCTAAATTAGACAAAGGCCAATTTTGACAGCACAAGGCAAGCACTTTCAAAATTTGTTTGCGGGAGGTTATTCCCAGGGAAAGGGACGGCTGGAAAGTGGGAACATAAGAACATAAGGAATAAGAGCAGGAGTAAGCCATCTGGCCCCTCAAGCCTGCTCTGCCATCCACAAGATCAGGGCTGATCTATTCATGGCTTCAGCTCCACATTCCTGCTCCCTCACCATAGCCCTTTATTCCTTTCCTGTTCACAAATCTACATTTTGCCTTCAAGGCGTTCAAGTTGATAACGTCAAATGCTGCACTCGGCAGGGAATTCCACAGATTCACAATCCTTTAGCTGAAGAAGCTCCGCCTGAACTCAGTCCTACATCTGCTCCCCCTTATTTTGAGGTTATGCTCTAGTTTCACCCATCCCCAGTGGAAATAACCTCTCTTCTTCTATCTTATCTACTTCCTTCAAAGTTTTATTTTTTCCTCTCCAACCTCCCATTCTTCTAAATTACAATTACTATAGAACCAGTTTTCTCAATCTTTCCACATACGCCAATCCACTCAACTCCCAACTCAAGCTCGTGAACCTCCTGTGCCAGTACATCCTTGCTAATGTACGGGGACCAAACCTGTACCCAGTACTCCAGGTGTGGCCTTGCCAGCACCCTGTACAGCTGCAGCATAACCATCCCTCTAGCAATGAAGGACAATATTCCCTTCACTGTCTTAATTACCTGCTGCACCTGCAAACCAACTTCCTGTGATTCTTGCACAAAAACACCCAGCTCCCTCTGTACAGCAGCCTGCTGCAGGTTTTCACCATTTCGTCATCAGTTTGTTGTTCGTCCAACTAAAATGGATAAACTCACATTTCCCAACATTGTCCTCCATCCACCAGATCCTTACCAACTCACTTAACCGATCTGTATCCCTGTGCAGACTGACAGTGGCCTCTGCAGACATTGCTCTCCCTTATCTTTGTATCAAATGTGAACTCTGACACCGTACACTTGGTCCTCAACTCCTAAACAGTTGTAGTGCCAACAGTAATCCAAACACCTATTTATCCCCATTCTTTATTTTTTGTTGGTTAACCGATCCTGTATCAATGATAATTATCCACAATGACATGCATCTTTACCTTATACAGCAGCCTTTTGTGTGGCAACTTGTCGAATACCTGCTGGAAATCCAGATATACCACATCCACCGCGCCCCCCTTGTCCAACGCGCTCTTCAAATAATTATCTTCAAATAATTTCAGTAAATGTGTTATACATGACCTACCTTCCATGAATCCATGCTGTGTCTGCTCAATGAGACAATTTCTACTCAGATATCTCACCACTACTTCCTTAAGAGATTCAAGCATTTTCTCCACTAAAGAAGTTACGCTAACGGGTCCTTTTTGAAACATAGTGGCACCACATTTGCAGCTTCCAGTCTGTCAAAACCATCCCAGAATCCAACAAATTTTAGTGAATTATCACGAGTTGTATTAGCTGTTCCACCCCCCCCCCCCCCCCCCCCCCCGCCATTTCTTTTGTTTCCCTTGGATGCATTCCATCAAGGCCAGGAGACCCATCTACCTTTAGGCTGTTATCTTTTCCGACATAAACTCTTTACTGAGAATGATTGCTTCTCTGTCCTCATCTGCCATTGCCTCTATAGGCCGGCGACGATGAAAGTACATAGACAGTATGTTCCTGTTAAAGCCAAGGCTAGTAGGTGTAGAGAATGCTGCCTGTCGAGAGAAGTTGAAGGCCTGGTCAAGAAAATGAAGGAGGGATATGGCAGGTACAGACAGCTGGGTTTGAGTGACTCCCTAGAGGAGTGTAGGGGCAGTTAGAGTATATTCGAGGTAAACCACGAGGGCAAAAATGGGACATGAGATAGCTTTAGGAAATAGGTTTAAGGAGAATCCAAAGTGATTGTACAAATACACGAAGGACAAACGAGTAACCAGGCAGAGAATAGATACCCGCTAAAATCATCAAGGCTGTCTGTGGAACCGCAGGAGGTGGGAGAGATTCTATATGAGATTCTTTTACTGAAAGAGGATGTGGCAGCTAGAGTGTTGGGAGAAATAAATAGTGATAACGTGATAAGTGTCCATGTTACAGAGGAGGGGGTACTGGATGTCTTAAACGGTACCAAGGTGGAATAATCCCTGGGACCTGCTCAGGGGTAACCCAGAACTTTGTGGGAATCTAGGGAAGTGTTTGCTGGACCCCTCGCTGAAATATTTGTGTCATTGATAGTCACAGGTGAGGTGCTGGAAGATGGGCACAATTATTGGAGAAAGATGGGAAGGAAAGGCCAGGGAACAATAGACCAGTGAGTCTAAAATCAGTGGCAGAGAAGTAGTTGGATGTGATTCTCAGGGACATGATTTACATGTAATTGGAAAGGCAAGAAGTGATGAGGGAGAGGCAGCATGGCTTTGTACATGGAAGTCACTAACTTGGACTCCAGGAAGACACAAGGTTCTACATAACAGACCGGTTAGCAAGTTTGAGACTGTAGAATACAGGGAGGACTAGCTATTGAGATACAGAATTATCTAGAAGGTCATAGAGATGTATAACATGGAAACAGACCCTTCAGTCCGTACCGTCCATGCCAACAACTTACCCAACCCAACAACTGTGTGAGAAATATGCTGTCAGGATGGGTGCTGGGTCCACTGCTTTTTGTCATTTTATATCAATGATTTCTATGTGAATATATGAGGTATGGTTAGTATGTTTACATTAGACACCAAAATTGGAGGTGTAATGGACAGTGAAGAAGGTTACCTCAGTACAATGGGACTTCAATCAAATGGGCTAAGAGGTGGCAGATGGGTTTAATTTCGATAAATATGGATTTCTGCATTTTGGAAAAGCAAATCAGAGCAGGGCTTGTACACTTCATGAGGAGGACCTGGGGAGTGTTGCTGAACAAAGAGACCTTGGAATGCAGGTCACACTTCCTTGAAAGTGGGAATCTTAGGTAGGCTAGTGAAGAAGGTGTTTTGTTTTGAGTATAGGAGTTGCGACATTATTTTGGGGCTGTACAGGGCATTGATTCAGCTACTTCTCGAATTCTGCTTTCAGTCCTGGTCTCCCCGCTATAGGAATGATGTTGTGATACTTGAAAGGATTCAGAAAAGATGCACAAAGATGTTGCCAGGGTTGAGAGTTTGAGATATAGGGAGAGGCTGAATTGGCTGGGGCTGTTTTCCCTGGGGCATGGGATGCTGAGAGCTGACCTCAGTGGTTGATACACTCGTGAGGGACATGGTGAGGGTGAACAGCCAGGGTCATTTTTCCCACGTTAGGTGGGACCAAAACCAGAGAGCACAGGCTTAAGGTGTGAGGGAAAAGATTTAAAAGGGATAAGAGGGGCAATGTTTTCAAGCTGAACATGGTATGTGTATGGAATGAGCTGCCAGAGAAAGTGTGGAGGCTGGTACAATTGCAACATTTAAAAGGCATCTGATTGGATATGTGATCAGGCAAGTTGGAGAAGGATATGAGCCAAGTCCTGGCAAATGGGATGAGATTAATTTAGGATATCTGGTGGGCATGGACAAGTTGGACCAAGGGGTCAGGTTCTGTGCTGTACATTTCTATTACACTAATAAATTAAAATTAAGATCGGTTTCTCTTTTCTGGAGAGTTAGCAGAAGGTCAGAAAATTCTCCTTGGAGCTGAGAAGGTTAAGCAGTGATTTCAACGAGGAGCAGAATTGTTTCCAGGAAATTTAATTTACAGAGAGACAGTATGAGAAATTGTTCACATTGTCACAATTTTTATGTACTACTTTCAGGTAACTGGCAAGTAATGCAGGGTAAAAACGTGAAGATTATTTTACTCAGTAAGTTCTGAGCATCTGGAACAGTTTGATCGACAGCTGGATGCAGATTCAGTAGTTATTGTCAAAACAAATTTGCAATTTTCCTTTTTAAAGGAAGGATTTGGAGGGTTATGTCCAAATGGAAGGTGAGTTGGGACTGACTGGCACCATCTCCAGAGGGAGAGTGTACAGCCCCATTGGGCTGAATAGCCCCCAGCCCCTGTGCTCTGAGATACTGTCCCATTCACTGAATGACAAAGCTCATCACAGGGCAGAGCCATAGACATGTATAGCATGAAAACACACTCTTTGGTTAAACTGGTCTATGCCGACCAGATATCCCAACCTAGTCTAGTCCCATTTGCCAACACTTGGCACATATCCCTTTACTCTCTTACTATTCATATACCCATCCAGATGCCAAATGGTATAATTGTACCAACCTCCTCCACTTCCCGAGAGAAGATTCCATCCACGCACCAACTCCACTGTGAAAGAATTTGCCCCTCAGATCCATTTTAAATCTTTCCCTTCTCATCTTAAACCTATGCCCTCACGCTCTGGACTCCTCCATCCCAGGGAAGAGACCTTGTCTATTTATCCTACCCATTTCCCTCATGATTTAATAAACCGTTGAGGTCACCTCTCAGCCTCTGATGCACCTGGGAGGATCCCACCACTTCTGTCACAATGGAGCCTGGCTGATTGACACAGCTTCAGACCAATAGGACAGTTGGCGTGATCCTCCAGCCAATGGGAGTGAATGAGGGGTGGGTCCAGCGGGTCAACACCTGACCATGAGCTTTGCAGGCGCAGTGTCACTGTGAGGGGTCTCAGTGAGTGTGAAGGGACTGGGAGGGTTGATTTGCACTGTTTCAGTCTGCTAGACCTGAAAAAAATACTCGGGGTAAATTAAAACCAAAAGAACTGCGGATGCTGTAAATCACACACAACAACCAGAAGGTACTGGAAAAGCTCCGCAGATCTGACAGCATCTGTGAAGAGAAATCAGTTTGCATTTTGGATCCGGTGACCCTACCTCAGGTACTGATATTACTGAGAAAAAACTATTGGTTTATATGGAGAAGGTAGGAGTTAAGGAGTAAATGATAGGTGGGGATAGAGTCCAAAGAGAGAGAGAGAGAGGAGCAGTTGGACAAAGGAGTGGATATTAACCTGGCTGGGGGAGGGTAAATAGCTGTTTGTGGGGACTGTTCGTGGCTAACCATAGGTCGTGTGTAATAGCAGGCTCTGTAATAACAAGGCCTGATATGTGGGGTAGGGGGCAAAGACACTAGAACGTGGGAGAGTTCAGGACCTAAAATGATTGAATTCGATGTTGAAGACAGAGGATTGCAGGGTCCCCGAGTGGGAGATGAGGTGTTGTTCTTCCAGCTTGCTTTAAAGTGTGGAACTGGAAAAGCACAGCAATTCAGGCAGCATCCAAAGAGCAGGAGAATCGACATATTGGGCATATAAGCAAATCATCAGAAATGTGGGAGTGGGGGCAGCGGGCTGAGCGATAAATAGGGAGGGGTGTGTGAGGTTGGGGGGAAGGGAGCTACGAAGAGACTAGGTAGAGGTAGATGGGGTAGTGGTGAGAGGGTGGAATGGATAATTGTGAAGGAAGATGGACAGGTGGGACAGTTCAAGAGGCCAGTGCCGAGTTGGAGGTTTGAATCTGTGATGAGGTGGGAGAGAGGAAATGAGGAAACCTTGATGCTGTGTGGTTGATAAGTCCCAAGGTAGAAGATGAGGTGTTCTTCCACCAGGCGTTAGGTGGCTCTGATTTGGGGGTGGATGACACCCAGGAATTGCATGTCCTTGGCAGCGTGGCGGCGGAGGGGGGTAGCTGAAGTGGTTGGCCACAGGGCAGTGAGGTTGGTTGGTGCATATTCCCTGAAATATTCCACAAGTTGGCATCCTGACTCCCCACTGTAGAGGAGACCACATCGAGAGCAAAGGACACAAAAAGTGAGGTGTTTGGATGTGCAGGAAAATCTCTGCTGGATGTGGGAGGACCCTGTGGTGCCCTGAATGGAGGTGAGGGGTGAGGTGTGGGCACAGGTGGCAAGTGAAGGTGCTGAGAGTGGAGGATAGTTTGGTGGGTCGCATGGATCTAATGAGGAAGTCACAGAGGGAATGGTCTCTGGAATGCTGAAAGGGGTGGGGAGGGAAATATATCTCTGGTGGTGAGGTCTGATTGTAGTTGGTGGAAATGGCAGACGATGATGCATTGTATCTGGGTGGAAGGTGAGGACGAGGGGGATTCCATCCTTGTTGCAGTTGGAGGTTGGGTGCCAAGGGCAGTTGTGTGGGAAGTGGAGGAGATACACGGGAGGGGAAATTGCAGTCCTTGAAATCGGAGGCCATTTGGTATGTTCTGAAGTGTTCTGCCAGCTTGCATCAAGCTTCACTGGAACACTGCAGTAAGCATGAGACAGAGATGTTGGCCTGGAAACAGCCTTGTGTGTTAAAGTAGGGGGCAACTGGATGCTCCAGGTCTTTTTTGCAACAGAACGTAGATCATCAGCCGCCATTTCCACCACCGCTACTGAGATGCTACCAGGTTCCTGTCTCCTCTATTAACAGCTTTCCGCCCTCCCAGCCGGATCGTTATCCACTCTTTTGTCTTTCCAATTTTTCCAGTCTCTCTTTGGGCTCTGTCCCCACCTATTATTTACTCCTTACCCCTTATCTCCTGTAGTCCAAAGATGTGGAGATTAGGAGAATTGGCCCAGCTAAATTTCCCGTAGTGTTCAGGGATGTGCATTAGTCCGGGGAAATGGTGAGTGATAGGGTATGGGAACGGGTCTGGGTGAGTGTGGAATTGTTGGGCCGAAGGGACTGTTTCCTGTGGGGATTCTAATTTTCCCAGCTGCCATCGGTTCTGAGGAAGGGTCACTGGACTCGTGATGACCCTTAGTGTGTGCAGGAGGAGGAAACGGGAAATGAGAGAGTGGCAACAGAAACTGGATGAAATGTATCAGTGTCGACTGGGAGGGTTTAGTTACACTCTGTGCAGGTCGTTAATCTGAATTAGAAACTCCTGGTCCCACGTTTGCAGCAAAGTGGAAGATGGCTTGGGAGAGGTGCTGGGTTATGGCTGCCATCTTTATCTGGGGCCAAGGTACAGCAAGGAGCATGCACGTGTCCTCTTCCTGGGTGGGGGCGGTGCGATTTGAAGAGGAGCATCCAACACATACCAAAAGAAGTGTTTGCCTTCACTATTCATCTTGCACTGACTATGAGCTTTGTTTTGTGAATTCATTTTATAGGATAGTAATTGAGAATCATTGAGACTGGGATCTCAAAAGCAAGTTTCTACAGTCCACAGAGTCATCACGACCTAAATATCATTGGCATTTAACTGTGAAAGGAAAAAGGTTTGTCTGTTCTGTCTGTGGAAAAATATTTTCAATATTTTTGTCAAGCAAAAAGCAGAAAGATGTTCAAGTTCATGGTTGGATCACCCTTTGGGTATGTGTTTAATTCTTGGCCATGCAGCTGTGGAAGGAGGTATTGGCCTGAGAGAGAGCACAGATTTATCCATATTACACCTCGTCTCTTTGCAGGAACTGTCAGATTTAGTCCCAATCATCCACTTTATGATGTTAACCTGTAAACTCCCTACTTCCAATTCCCTGCAAGTTTCTCATTGAAATTCCTCGTGCACTCGAATTCCAGCACCATTTCAGGTGGGATGATCCAGATTCTGACAACTGTCTATTCATTCAGAAACTGCTGAAGTCCATTTTGACTCTGCGGTTACAAAGGGCGGAATTGAAAGATGAGATGCTGTTCCTGAGTTCCCATTGAGGTGCATTGGAACAGTACAGGAGGCTGAGGGCAATGTAGGTGTGAGCAGACAATGAAGATGACAGGGCTGCACTGTGAGTGCTGCTTGGATCAATGAAAGTGTTTTTGAGTTGGATGTAAACAGAGTGAGATGAGACAGGGAGAAGGTGAAGCTGAAACTCCGTTTTACTTCGGGCCATTCAGAAATTCACAGTCCCAATGGGAATAGCCAATTTGTCAGTGATACCTGCGGAGTATTAAAGGTTTTTAAAATACGACATATCAGCTTAAGTAAAGATTTTTTTATTATAATTGGCATGTTTGAAGTGAAGGAAGGTTGCTCACTCATTTAAATTCTCTTAATGGGAGTAACTGGATGAATGTAGTGAGATGTTGTTACAGGAGACCTCAGACCCGTGGGGTGCTCCTCTTGCACAATGTGGGACATAAGGGACGCTTCCAGTGTCCCTTACAGCTATGTGTGCAGGCAGTGTGCCCATCTGTAGCTACTGAGAAACTGTTTTTCAGACCTGGAGCTGAGAGTGGACTCTCTGTGGAGCAATACTGAGAATGTTATGGACAGCACGGTTAGTGAGTTCGTCACACTGCAGGTGAGAGTTATACAGGCAGAAAGGGAATGTGTGACCATCAGATCAAGTAAAAGGCTCAGGAAGGAAGTGCAGGACTCCCCAGTGATCATTCCCCTTCTCAAACGGAAATTGTGCACCGCTTAGGATTCTATAAGGGGGGAACAGGTGGGGTGGACTCTCGGGGGAAATCAACAGCCAGGTTCATGACACCACAGATAGCACCGCTGCACAGAACTGGAGGAAGGAGAATGGCAGAGCTGTAGTGACAGGGGATCCAGTAATCAGGGTCAGAGACAGGTGTGTCACAGAAATGAATCCAGGACAGTGGAATTGAACCCAGGTCCATTTCTTGATAAGTGCACAGACCAATAAAGGTCAGCGTCCCAAATGCAACCTTCAGCACTTGACCACCCTGAAGCTCTACTTTCCAGGGACTATGCACTTGTTCTGAGCCCTTCAGAGGGATTGAAGGGGACAGAGAGAAAACAGGAACAAGGTTGTGTTGCAGATCTATAAAATAACTGTCTCCCACGTCTCTCGGTTTCTCCCCCTGCCTTAGTCTCCCACACCCCTCGTGCCTCCTCCCCCACCGCAGGGAAAAGACCTTGTCTATTTACCCTATCCATGTCCCGACTAATTTTATAAACCTCTATAAGGTCACCCATCAGCCTCTGACGCTCCAGGGAAAACAGTGTATTCAGCCTCTCCCTGTACCTAAGATCCTCCAACCCTGG
The DNA here is from genome assembly GCF_037043375.1 of Chiloscyllium plagiosum. Classification (NCBI taxonomy): domain Eukaryota; kingdom Metazoa; phylum Chordata; class Chondrichthyes; order Orectolobiformes; family Hemiscylliidae; genus Chiloscyllium; species Chiloscyllium plagiosum. The sequence continues at coordinate 70,507,517 of NW_028270180.1, read as the reverse complement.
CAACATGCTTGTAATTCTTTTCTGAACCCTTTCAAGTTTCACAATATTGCTTTGATAGGAAGGAGACCAGAATTGCACGCAATATTCCAAGAGTGACCTAACCAATGCCCTGTCCAGCAGCATTTCGACCTCCCAACTCCTATGACTTCCCAACTCCTGTACTCGGTACTCTGACCAATAAAGGAAAGCATACTAAACACCTTCTTCACTATCCTATCTACCTGCGATTCTGCTTTCAAGGAGCTATGAATCTGCACTCCAAGGTCTCTTTGTTCAGCAGCACTCCCGAGGACCTTACCATTAAGTGTTTCCACCCTGCTAATATTTGCTTTTCCAAAATGCAGCACCTCATATTTATCTAAATTAAACTCTATCTGCCAGTCCTCAGCACATTCGACCGTCTGATCAAGATCCTGCTGTAATCTGAGATAATCCTCTTCACTGTCCACGACACCTCCAATTTTGGTGTCATCTTACTAACAATACTTCCTATATTCACATCCAAATCATTTATATAAATGATGAAAATTAGTGGATCCAGCACCAATACTTTGTGACACTCCACTGGTCACAGGTCTCCAATCTGAAAAGCAACCTTCCACCACCACACTCCGTCTTCTACCTTTGAGCCAGTTTGGTATCCAAATGGCTAGTTCTCTCTATCGTCCGGGAGATTTAACCTTGCTAAGCAGTCAACCATGGGGAACCTTGTTGAACACCTTACTGACGTCCATGTAGATCGTTTCCACCGCTTTGCCCTCATCAATCCTCTTTGTTAATTCTTCAAAAAAAATTGACTCATGTTCATGAGAGGTGATTTCTCACACACAAAGCCGTTATTAATATCCACGACTTAACACTGTACATTGGGGTCTGCATCACCCAATTCTAGGTGTTAATATTCTGGATAAAGTTCACATTCACCAGCTTTGTGTTAGTGACTGTGTGTTGAGTCTTGTTAAAAACACCAATGCCGGTTAGTTACTTTTGAAAGGCAGTCCTTTCCGTCTGCTCTGTCTCCTCCATCCCCACCGTAGAGAGTAAGTGGGAGGAGCTCATAGAGTTTCCATGTGAGTGAGATTGAGAAAATCTTCCCTTCATTCCACTAGCCCACCAGGAAATGGTGGTAGTCTCCTTACCTCTGAACCACGAGGTTTGGGTTCAAAGTTGAGTAACAGCATCTTTGAAGAGGCTGATTGGAAAACATGCCCAAGCTCCCAACTGTCCCTGCCTGAGCATCCAAACATAATCTTCCTGTAGTTTCTCTCCTGTCAGACTCTCCCATTGCTCAGTTTGTCCAGGATCCCCTCCTGCTGCTGCACTGCTCCTGGCCCTCACTGAGCTGTCCATCCCCCAGTGTCCTCCGCATTCATTCATTGTTTACCATCCCATTGTCCCAGTACTCCTGTCCTCCAGCCCCGCTCCCTCCACCCTATTGGGCAGCAACTGCTGTCAATCACCCAGGGTCCTATGTGATCTGGAGCATGCTCTGTAGGAGGGGCAGACAGTTCACGGGCGCAGTGCTGGCCAATTGTTGGCGTATGTGCAGTATGGGTCAGTGCCAGGGAGGCTGTGCGTGTGTGGGATTAATCTGGGCAGCTCACTCCTTTCCTCCTCTGGGAACAGGACCCAGGGGAATGGTCCCAGCCCTGGTATCGTGACAAGTGGTCGGCGTATCAGTGGGGGGAGCATTTTGCAGAAAGTTATCAGAACTCGTGTGAAGATTCAGGAATGTTATGGAAAGGAACAAGGATGGGCCTGCAATTAAAGTTCTAATTTGGTTCATTTTAGTTCAACCAGATATGATTTGGCCAGTGTGTGCAGGATGGTTCTCATCAGAGGGTCGGTGTGGGGAAAATAAATAAGAGATTCCAGATTGGGGAAAAAAATCAGTTTGGGTCTGACCAGGAAGGAAACCCTGGGAGGTGGGAGGAGGATTCACCAACACCCAGGAGGCTCTGAGTCAGATTATTAGACTTGATTAGATTAGATTTCCTACAGTGTGGAAACAGGCCCTTCAGCCCAACCAGTCCACACCGTCGGAAGAGTAACCCACCCAGACCCATTTCCCATGGCCGATTCAACTGACTTGAGCATCTTTGGATTGTGGGAGGAAACCGGAGCACCCGGAGGAAACCCACGCAGACACGGGAGAATGTGCAAACTCCACACAGACAGTCACCCAAGGCTGGAATCGAACCTGGGACCCGAGTGCTGAGGGGCAACAGTGCTATCGTGCCACCCCCTTTTTTTTGGTCCTTAGCCGACAGGCAGGAGCTCGGAAGCTGAATCCAAGGAGAGGAGAGAGAGTGTGAGAACTGGGTGTGGAGGAAAGGAGTGAGGAGATTGGTTAACGAGAGTGTGAGAACTGGGTGTGGAGGAAACGAGTGAGGAGATTGGTTAACGAGAGAGAATTTGTGAGACTGAGATTTAAAGCTTTGGGGCAACAAGGAAACTACAATTTAATACTATCATTGTCTTATAAAGATCCATCCGGTATCTTGTTTTCTCTGTACGGTACTGAAATGGCGGATTTGCGGATGAGAAATTCAAATTGAACTTCATGTTCAGTTTTGATAGTTACTTGATCCGTGCCGATCTGGATATCATTGACCTTTTCATGTGGAAGGAAAGGTGAGTATTCTGTCCGTGGGTGAATATTTCAAATCTCTCTGTGACTGGAAAAAAATGCTGAGACACAGCCAAGTCCATGTTACCGTGGTGACTGTGGAGAGAGATTTTGTTTATTTTTAAAAGTCTGAAAAACATGGCACATTTTCCAGGAACAATTAAGCTACAGATTTGTTTTGTATGAGGACAAGGCTTTAATTAACCAAGCAACCAGAAAGAGACCAGGATACCTGTACCATGGAACAAACGATGAAAACGGGATTGTTGTAAAGGAGTTAATTATCGATCATGGCTTGTAATCCATTGGCGTTGTCACGTCGGTTCCAGCGCCGTGGGGAAATACTGGAAATGTGATGGATGTCATGTAGGTTTCAGTTATTAAACTGTAAAAAGTGCAGAGAAATTTACAAGGATTTTTGCCCACGCTCAGGGGTCTGAGTTATAGGAAGAGGTTGGACAAGCGAGGATTTTTTTTTCTTTGTTTAGAGCAGAAGAAACAGAAGGGAGGATCTTTTCTCGAAGTCTATATGACCATGAGAGGCATGGGGAAGTTGAATGCACTCAGTCTTTTGCCCAGGGAATAACGGACTGGAGGGCATCAGTTTAAGGTTATAGGAGAAAGAATGAAAGGGAACCTGAGGGGCAACTGTTTTACACAGAGGGTGGTATGTATATGGAATGAGCTGCCAGTGGAAGTGGTTGAGGTGGGTACATTAACAAAATGTATAAAAACCATTTGGACAAACACATGGATAGGAAACGGTCAGAAGCATATTGACCAAGTGCATGGAATTCGGGTTAGCACAGATGGATATTTTGGCTAGAATGGGCCAGTTTGGGCCAAAGAGGATGCTTTGGAGCATCCTACATCCTCTGCTGTAGGATGCTCTGACTCCAAGTATATTGACTATTTCTCCTGCTATCTCTGGTAGCACCCTGGGATGTATTTCATCTGAGCAAGGAGACGTGTCCACCTTTAGCTCCATTAGCTTGCCCAGCTCTAACGCTTTTGTGATGATGGTTGTTTCTTGGTCCTCACCTTCCTTAGTCTCCTTATCAATTACTGGCATGTTCTTCGTATCCTCCACTGTGAAGACTGATTGCTGTGTACTCATATTCCTGAACCCTGCTGGTTAGGAATAACTAGGCACAGAACTCTGAGAGGTTTTCTTTGAGTCTTTATTGATGAGACATGGCAGTTACCTGGATAGTGTACATGCAGAACACCTCCAGGCAGCATCAGGTAACTTCCCGCCTGTCCGATGTGCCGCTCCCATTCTTATACCTTTGTGGTTTTGAGTGGAGGCTGTCTCTCAGTATTATCTCCATGGCAACGGCAGTTAAAAAGTCGAGTTCAGCTCAACACTTTGTGGTTAAACGAAATACCCCTCCCCCACACCCCTGTGACTCAGTCAGGTATCTGACAGGCACTTCAGTTTCAGTGGGGCTGTCTATCAGGATTCTGATGTGGAGGAGCCGGTGTTGGAGCGGGGTGGGTAAAGTTAAAAACCACACATCACCAGGTTATAGTCCAACAGGTTTATTTGGAAGTACAGGCTTTTGGAGTGTGCTGTGAGTTTTAACTTGGTCAGGATTATCTCTATGGTAACAGTTAAGTGATTAGATTAGATTACTTACAGTGTGGAAACAGGCCCTTCGGCCCAACAAGTCCACACCGAACCGCCGAAGCGCAACCCACCCATACCCCTACATTTACCCCTTACCTAACACTACGGGCAATTTAGCATGGCCAATTCACCTGACCTGCACATCTTTGGACTGTGGGAGGAAACCGGAGCACCCGGAGGAAACCCACGCAGAGACGGGGAGAACGTGCAAACTCCACACAGTCAGTCGCCGGAGGCGGGAATTGAACCCGGGTCTCTGGCGCTATGAGGCAGCAGTGCTAACCACTGCGCCACCGTGCTTCAACAATTACAGAGGCCATATGTTCCCCACATAAAAGGTTCCCCTCTAGCAGTGTAAACGGCTATTCTGGCCCTGGGGATAGCTGCTCATCACTTTTCTCTCCCAATCCCGTCTAGCTTTCTGTTGATCTTTAAAGTTTTTTCTAATCTCCTAGTTTCTCCTTGGTCTTTGCCAATTTGTATGTTTTCTATTTCAATTTGATAGACTCCCTTATTTCCTTAGCAGATTACTCCTTTTCCTACAGTCCTCCCTTTTCACTGATATATACTTTTGCTGAGCAATTTGAAAAATTCTTTGATATTCCTCCACTGTCTGTCAACTGTCCCACCCTAAAGTCTTTGCTTCCAGTCTACATTAGCCAACTCCTGCCTCATCCTATTGTAGGTCTCCTTTGTTTAAGCACAAGATCTTGGCATTGGATTTAATCTTCCCGCTTTCCTTCTGTATTCTAAATTCAACCAGACTTAACACAAGTCTGTTCTCCGATTACGAGGTGAGGCGATGTTACCTGCGTGTTTGGATTTTTATTGTCAGAGACCTTGGCTTTGTGATAAATTATAGGATAGATATTCACAACAGAGTATTCTGGACGGTGTGAATGTACTACAAAGTCTAAAACCATAAATCACTGTCTCCCCTCAGTTTACATGATTTGGAGATGCAGATGTTGGACTGGGGTGTACAAAATTTTAAAAATCACACAACGCCAGGTATAGTCCAACAGGTTTAATTGGAAGAACACTAGCTTTCGGAGTGTCGCTCCTTCATCATGATCCAATTAAACTTGTTGGACTATAACCTGTTGTTGTGTGATTTTTAACTCACCTCAGTTTAAAATTGCAAAATCATTATCTCCCACATACTTCCTCACTATCTAAGTTTGGAACGCTAATCCACCTGACTATCCTGCTTTTTCCAAAAATCTCCTTTGGCGAAGGTGGTGAGTTTTGGATTCAGCTTTCCAGTTATTACCGTAAGAAGATAATCACTGGGCACAGGAGAGGCAATGTAGCCCTTCGAACCAGCTCCACCATTTAATACCATGATGACTGAGCTCACCTCGGTCTCAGCTGGATTTTCCTGTCTGCTCTCTCTCACCCTTCAACTCATTGCAAATTCAACATCTGTATCTCTTCAGTAAATTTACTCATTGTCCTGGCATCCACCGCATTTTGAATAGGGAATTCCACAGATTCACAGCACATTGAGATAAGTACATTCTTCTTCATGAGAATAGAATAGAGTCCCTACAGTGCAGAAACAGGGTACTCGTCTATGGAGTCCACACCAACCCGATAATGAGCATCTCATTCAGACTCACCCAGTCCCTGTATTTCCCATGGTTAATGGATTAACCTGCACAGGCATGGACACTGTAGGAATTTAGCATAGCCAATCCACTTAACCTGCACATCTTTGGACTGAGAAATGAAACTGGAGCAACCAGAGGAAATTCGCACAGACACGGGGAGAACGTGTAAACTCCACACAGTCGCCTAAGGCTGGAATCAAATCCAGGTCCCTGACGCTGTGAGTCAGCAATGCTAACCATTGAGCCACCTCTGCTTAAAATCATCTCCTCCTATTAAGCACCCCATGCCCCAGTTGGCTGAATCTATATTCCTTACAATCAGAAAATCAGGTTGTGGAAGCAGATGTCTCAGTAAAACCCAGTGACAGTCCATATGTGCTGTGTGTCTGAATGGGGATCCTATACACAACACCCTCCAGTCCACACTTTTCATTTTCTTTCCAGAGACAGGGCTCCAGTGGCTTCATGGGGACTACAACTCCCACAATCCCTGAAGCAGGGCCCATACTGTGTTGGGAAACCCGTCACTGTACATGTATAGAATGTGGGGGGGCTTTGGAGCATGTGTTTTGGGTAAGTATGCTTTGCGGAAAGTATTTCACACTGTGTGATTGGCTGGTGGAGGAATGCATCTGCTTATAGTATTGATCAGTTGGGGGGTCAAAGTGTCACCACATCCATATAGGACCACTCTCCATCCCCAATTCATTGTAATAGTGGGAATCAACCAATGGGAAACAAAGAAGGATCTGACCCATTCTCCCAGACTGAAGGTTCCTCTTCTGTCCAGAATCTGCCACCTCCCTTTCTGTTCCCTTTTGTTTCATTCTGCTGTTACATTATTGACTTGCAGCAACTGAAGGGAAAGAAAGTGAACCCAGAAAGGGTGCAGAGTCTAACCAGGGACGGGAAGTGGTGGTTTATCAATAACTCCCGTGAGAATGGGGAGGGTGTACATTAGGGGTAGCAGAGTCAGAATTGTGGGAGGGAGTAAGTGGGGGGAAGAAAGAGGAAAAATATTCCAGAGAAACGAGAATTGTCTGCTCTGAATTTCTAATCTGTACATATTCCTTTATACAGGGTGCTAGATGGTGAAGATTTGCAGACTCAAATCTCAACATCATGTGCAGATTATGATAAAGTTAACCAGCGTTTGAAGAACCAAAGATGGAGAATCACTCGGCCAAAATCCTGCAACACTCTCCCTCACGGCATTATCGGTCGATCTGCACCAAATGGACTGTGAATGGCACAAGACAGCAGCTCACTACCATCTTCTCAAGGGTAACGAGAAATGGGGAATAAATGCTGGCTGAGCCAGTGATGCCCATATCCTGGAAACGGTTTCTATCTCTAGTTGCTGAAACCCAATTGATGTTACTGCAGGATGATGAGGGACGCTGAGTGCATCCTCCAGGAAGAGCACCATCACATAACCCCTGCCTATACGCACACAGTAACACAGCAACGTAACTGGAACAAAAGGCAGTGAAGCCAAAGGAGGACTTAGATATAGTTCTTCGAGATAAAATCATCAAAGGGGATTGGAACACAGCAGGAACAGGAGACTGAGCTGGATGGTCAGCTGCTTCCCAATGAATGCTGGAGCAGGATCGAAAGGTTTGCTCCTGCTGCTATCTCCCAGGTATGTACATAACCATGTTGCCCGGGTAGGAAGAAGTAGGCAAGGCAGGGATTCTCCAGGCGATTGCACTTCCACATCAGTGTTCAGTGAGGGATGGTTTGATGGATTTTATTTAACATTTAGGTCTTTCACACAAGGTTTGTGACTTTGTTTTGCTTTAAATGTAAACGTTTATTCCACAATAAATAAATCTAAAAGAAAAGACACGGAATATCTAAATATAAAAGTTTTAATATTTCAAATGCCCTTTAGAACAAAATCGTGTCTACTCCCGTACACCATCACTACCCAGTTACTCACACTCCAGGGAAACATTCCCTCCCTTTCTGAACCTTTGTTTTGCTTTAACCGCTTTTCAGTTCGCGTTCTCTGTGCTGTGAAGCGTTCTTTTTTCTCCTACACAGAAGTGTTATCACATACGGCGGAGCAACCTTCCCACCATCAACATCATCATTCCACCGTTTTGGTTTTTGTTAATATATAATCACCGGCAGTAAACCATTTGTAAACCAATTGAATATTTCCAAACAAAGCCCATTACGGGCCAAGCAAACCATTACAAGTGACAGAATGGGAAGAGATTGTATCAAAGTAAAGTTGTGGGGATGGGACAGCGGTGGAGATAAAGCACTGTATCCCCTGCAGTGCTCACCTCTATCTAAAGGCATCGAGACCATTGACACACACCACGTGCTCCTTCTCCAAGGACACCCTGCGGTGTAGCCTTTATCCTCAATCATAGAATAGAATCCCGACAGTGTGGAAGGAGAGCATTGGCCCGTCAAACCCCACCGACCATCTGAAGAACATAACACTCAGAGCACTCTATCCCTGTAATACTGAATTTCCCATGGCTATTCACCTTGTCTGCACATTCCTGGATCCTGTGGACAATTTAGCACAACCGATCCACCTGAACTTCACATCTTTGGACTGTGGGAGGAAACCAGAGCACCTGGAGGGGACCCACACTGTCATGGGGAGAATGTGGGAACTCCACACAGGTCGTTGGCCAAAGCTGGACTCCAAGCTTGTACCTGATGCTGTGAAGCAGCAGTGCTACAATCACAATTTAAATCAAAACAGATGATACCTGCTCATTGTCACATTGCTGTTTGTGGAGACTTATGCCCAGAGAGACATCCTGAGATTCATAAAGTAGCAATATGAATTCAGTCAACTCCAGCCCAGTTAATGTTATTAACAGCCACACATCAGTACTCCAACAGTGTCATCATGTACAAGGTCCAGTCCTGACTCTGATGAACAGTAACTGCAGAATCAGAGTCCTGCAGTGATGTGTGAACTCTACCCCACATGGAGAAGGGGGATGACCACTTCCCTGTGTGCACTTACTGGTCTCTCAGTCCTGTTGAAGATGCAGCAAATCCCTTGTCACACAGAGAGGTAAACAGCTTCTACCTAGTGTGGTCTCGCTGTGGTATCAGCAGGCCGGATGAATCACTGAATCCCTTGCACATTGAGCGTTTTAATGGCCTCTCCCCTGTGTGGTCTCGCTGGGGTCTCAGGGGGGAAGGATGAATCACTGAATCCCTTCTCACACACTGAGCATCTGAATGGCCTCTCCTCTGTGTGGTCTTACTGAGGTCTCAGGAGGCAGGATGCATCACTGAATCCCTCTCACACACTGAGCATCTGAATGGCCTCTCCCCCTGTGTGGGCTCACTGGGGTCTGGGGGGAGGGATGAATCACTCAATCCCTTCTCACACACTGAGCATCTGAATGGCCTCTCCCCCTGTGTGGGCTCACTGGGGTCTCAGCAGCTGCGGCATTTGAGTGTGTCTAATCCCACACTGGGAGCAAGTGAATGACCTTTTCCCCTGAGTGAGTTCTCTGGTGTTTCAGCTGGTCAGAGGACTGAGTAAACCCTTTCCCACACACTGAACAGGTGAATGGCCTCTCGCCAGTGGGAATGCACTGATGTCTTTGCAGATGAGAAGAGATTTGAATGAATCCTTTATCATACATGGAGCAAATGAAGGTTCTCAATCCTCTGTGCCCTCTCTGGTGCCTCAGCAGATTGCAAGACCGAGTAAACCCTTTCCAATACGTGAGGCAGGTGAGCAGCCTCTCCGCAGTGTGACTGTGTTGGTGAGTGTCCCACTGGGAGGGGTAGGTGAATTCCTTCCCTCCTTCCCCACATTTACACAGCCTCACGCTGGTCCTGTAATCATGGTGTCTCCCCAGATCACATGACCAGTTAAATCCTCAACCATGCGTACAACATGGGAATGGTTTCTCTGGGCTGGGAATGCTGCTTTCCCTTCCATATTACCCATAATGATCAGGACCTGTGGAATTGGGTGGCTCTCATATCGCTTTCAAATGTGAATTTCCCATCCGTGAATCCTTTGGTAGTAAAACAAGTTTATCTCTGTCCTTATTGCAATAATATTGCAGGAGGAATTGAGAACAGTTCGTAATTTACTCTATTGTTCGTTTCTGATCAGGATCTGATTTCTCTGGTCTCAATGTTGACATCAGTCTGTCTCACACATTGTTTCTATCCCTTTAAATGAGAACAGCAGTGAAGACAGTGTTCCTTTAAACAGCCAGCCTCTGCACATGCTCCAATGGCTCAAATGAGCAACTTAAAGCTGGAGCTATGCTTTCGTGTGTCCATGGGAATGGGGAGAAGCTGGAAAGAGGCTGGATCACTGAAAGGAAGTGAATTTCCCAGGCTTTGGAGAAGCAAAGACAAAACTGCAGGACAGAGTCTGAGTGGAACTAAGTTTTTTTTTATCAATCGCAACGTTTGTTTTTTTTTGTCCCTCTGACACCTAGCTCATCCCACAACGCCTAGCTCCAGCTTTCCCTTTAGTTCTCTGAACGTGGAAAACTTGAACAATGCAATGACCTCAGTTATGTGTCCTACTGTCATCATGATGCTGAAAGTAAGTCAGCAACATTTTAAACAACTTTGTACACTTAACCAGCAGAACTGACACCTCTTCCATTACATACACTTCTTGACCCATGATACCAGCTTCTATGACAGTTATAATTCTTTGACCAATTGGTAAAAGCCAGGTAAGTCAGTTCCAACAACTATTAATAGATCGTATCAAAAGAGGGTGCCCCTCAACTGACATTCATTTCCCAAATGTGTTTTTTTTCTTTGAAAACACTTGACATGGCTGGCAACCTGACAATACAGCATACAGTAAATTGACAGTCTCAGTAGCCACTTCCAATCCATGAAGCAGCCAGTAACATACGCCAGTGAATTGATTTCTAACAGCAGCATTGCCCTCTCAGGAGAGATTGAGGAGAATGAAGCTCTCTTCCTGAGCGTATCTTAACATGAAACACTTGAAATGAATACAATTTTTAAAGAGCTCAATAGGATCGATACAGGAAGGATGTGCTCCCTGGCTGGTGTGTCTGTAATGAAAAAACACTAACTGTGGTATCTTTAACCAGCGTCCCCTTCAGCTGCATCAATGTATTTCTGAGCTCATCCAGTTTCACTCTCTTGAGCATTCCCATTGTTAACTGCTGGAATGTTGGGGGCCATGCAAATTCATGAGATTTGGAATTCTATTCCCAAACCTCAACCGTCTGTCATTCACTTTTACTCACTGAGACACTCCTTCAATTTGCCCTCTTTACCAAACTTTCCTTCACCTGCTCTGATTTTCCCTTATCTGGCTCAGAATTAAGTGACCACAGAAGTTTTATAGTGTAAAAGGAAGCGATTTGGCTCATCAGCTCCCCAAAGAATCCTCTTCCCTCAAACTTTTCTTCTATCTTTTCCCCATTCTTCCTTTTCCGATGTTGAAGGAAGGCATGGTGGCAGAGTGGTTAGCACTGCTACCTCACAGCGCCTACCATCCGGGTTCAATTCTCACCTTGAGCAACTGTCTGTGTGGAGTTTGCACATTCTCCCCATGTCTGCGTAGGTTTCCTCCCACTGTCCAAAAATGTGCAGGTTAGGCGAATTGGCCATGCTAAGTTGCCCGTAGTGTTAGGTGTAAGGGAATGGGTCTGGGTAGGTTGCTCTTCGGAGGGTTGGTGTGGACTTGTTGGGGCGAAGGGCCTGTTTCCGCTCTGTAGGGAATCTAATGTTCACCTCATTGTACCTGGCCCCATTAGCAGTGGATTCCTATTCTCAACCTTTTGCAGAATGAAAATGGTTTATCTAAATGTCGCATGTGCATCGTTGCCAATTACCTTGCATCGGTGCCTCACCATTCTTGATTCTTTCAGAAATGTGAACAGTTGGATTAGGATTCCTTTTTAACAGCTTCCCTTCCATCCGGGCTGCAGGTTATGTTTGCAGTCAGGAGGAGGCCATGGACAGTGTACATATTCACTGTGACAGGTTCTAGCCTCTGTGCAGTTCCCTGAATGGTCAGCTTCCGAACATTCAGTGACATATCAGTTCCATGTTCCTGATCCTGAGCTGTGCACGGTGGAAGCCACAGGGATGTTGAAGGGTCTTCACTTGGTTAAAACTAATCTGTAGAACCAGAATGCACAGCGTGAGAGAGGCGGGTTACTATCTGAACAAGAGTGAGAGGAGAATATGAGAGTCCACTTGGCCCATCAAGTCCACTCTGCCATTCATCAAAGTCATAGCTCACCCAATTGTGGCCTTCCCTTCATTTTCCTGGCAGGATTTGCTTCTTCTCTGTTCATTTGTCTGTGCCTGGTTATCCAGCGAGATGAAGTGAGTGGGGGCAAGCAGTGGACTTGATACCTGGTTATCCAGCGAGATGAAGTGTGCGGGGACAAGCAGTGGACTTGATACCTTCCAGATCTATTGGACCCTTAGGACACAGGGTGTCTAACAGACACGGAGAAACACATTCTGATTAAATTAGACAGCTTCCCATGTCCCATTCCGTTGTTTTGGACTTTGTTGCTGATTTTGGTTTATTTTAAATTATGGTTTATTTTACATTGATTGGATTAAAAATTAAGTGTAGAAAACAGCGAACAAGAAGCCCCTTCAGGTCGCTATACAGAGGCTGTAAGCTCTCCCACTGACTGTATAAAAAGCCAATGGACTGTTCTCAGCCCCTGCCGAGTGCTCTCTCCTTTCACATTGGTGAGGGTGCTGACTGGGTGACAGCTTCCCATCCCTGGTGAACATGAGTGAATCCTTTGGTAATTAAACAACAATCTAATAGGTTTTATGGTCACTATTCCTTACAGACAAACCCAAAAATTACTACATTAATTCCCCCTGATTTCACAAGCTGCCTTTCAGTTTATTCTTTATCTCAAACATTGAAAAAAATTATGTCAATTCTAAAGTGTTTTATAAAATGGACACATGCAGTTAAGAGACAGATCAAACATCACCCCAAGATCAAAGAGAGATACTTCATTTAATATAAAATGAATAGTGCTAGCTTTTAGAACATTTAAAGTGAGGAGAAACTGTACTTATTCTGCATGGTCTGGGCTTCATGTTAATATGTGCCTTTTTGAAACTAAACCAATGTCATATGGACATGAAACTGTGGATATGGCGGGGGGACTGTGGGAAGGCTTTCAATTACCCATCCAACCTGTAAACACATTGGTACAGTCAGATCAGGGAGAAATGTTCACCTGGTCGAAGTGAGGGAAAGCATTCATAAAGTCCACTCACCTCCAGGCTCAGCAGTGACTTCACTCCGTTCTGCTGCTCTGTGTGTGACAAGGAATTCATTCAGACCTCCAGCCTGTTGACACACCAATGAAAGCACACTGAGGAGAGACTGTTCCCCTGCTCTGAATGGGACGAGAAGTTCATTCCAAAACCCCACCTACTGACACACCAGTGAGTTAACACTAGGGAGAGACTGTTCCCCTGCTCTGTGTGTGACAAGGAATTCATTCAGAACTCCCACCTGCAGACACACTAGTATGTCCACATTGGTGAGAGACTGTTCCCCTGCTCTGAATGTGGGAAGAAATGCACTGTCATTCAGGTGAATTAATTACCAGCGAGTTCCCACGGAATGACAATGATTGGATTTTTGATTTTGTTTGTTCACAGGATCATCGCATCCCTTTCTGGGGCAGCATTTAACAACCATTCAAACTATTCCGAGGATATTGAATAATCAACCACATTGTCATGTCTCAGTATTCACATGTCGGCCCGACCAGGTGAAGATGGCAGCTTCCCTTCATGAAAGGGTATGAGTGAAGCAAATGGGAATTCAAACCAATTGACAGGATACCATGAGGCGAACCTTTTTTAAACAAAAGAATTATATTACATGCGAATTTCACTATTTGCAAACTACTGTCAGTTGGAGTTCCTTAACCACACAATTTTACCGGGACAGCAAAGTTTTATTTCAGGCAAAGTTGCATTATTGTTTAAGCAACTTATACTGTTAATAAGGTATAACAGTATACCTGCTTCATTATGTTTAAATATTGTGTGCGTGTTTTTACACTGATTATGGAGCACATGATTACCTGGAGCAGTTGATCAAATGGCACACTCCTGGTCTCGATAGGTGCAGGTTAATAAAAGTTTTGTTGCTATGTATGGTGAGCATGCAGTTTTGTTGATCAGCTCTTACACCAGTAGTTAACTATCCAGATTCTATTTCACATAGCCATGAGACAAGAGGGTTCAAATACTTGATTGACACAGTAACAAACCGGCCTGAGAAGCAGAGTATTTCAGGGTTCAGTCCTGGATATGTTATATATATTTGAATAGCATATAGAAATAGATTGGAGAGCAGGAAGCTGACCTACAATCATAACAAGACTGCCCCATTATTCGCCAACAGCCAGTTTGTCTTCTGTAGCAGTGAACCATTTCCAACTGTCACAATGGGATACTTTCTTCATATATCATTCATTTCTTAATTAGTTAAATGATTCATTCTTAAACTCTATAAATTCTTTGGAAATTGCGATAAATTGCCAACTGCATATCATCAGTAATTTTAATCATGAATCACCTAAAATCAACAAACTCCATATCCCAAAACTGGTCTGAGGTTTTGGATAAACCACACATTAGGAAGGATGGCAGTGTACCTGAGAGGTCGCAGATCACCCATACAATGGAAAGGATAGCAGGGCCCCTGAGAGGGGCAGATCACCCACACATTGGGAAGGATGGCAGAGTCCCTTAGAGGGGCAGATCACCCACACATTGGGAAGGATGGCAGGGTCCCTGAGAAGGGGACAGATCACCCACACATTGGGAAGGATGGCAGGGTCCCTGAGAGGGGACACACCACCCACACAATTGGAAGGATGGCAGGGACCCTGAGAGGGTGCAGTTTATCCACACATTGGGAAGGATGGCAGGGTCCATGAGAGAGGGCAGACCACCTACACATTGGGAAGGATGGCAGAGTCCCTGAGAGGGGACAGACCACCCACACATTGGGTTGGATTGCAAGGTTACTGAGAGGGGGCAGATCACCCATACATTGAGAAGGATCGCAGGGTCTCTGAGAAGGGGCAGATTATCCACACATTGGGAAGGATGGCAGGGTCCCTGAGAGGGGACAGACCACCCACACATTGGGATGGATGGCAGGGTTACTGAGAGGGGGCAGATCACCCATACATTGGAAAGGATCGCAGGTCCCTGAGAGGGACAGATCATCCACGCATTGGAAAGTATGGCAGTATCCCTGAGATGAGGACAGATCACCCACATATTGGGAAGGATGGCAGGGTCACTGAGAGGGGGGGACAGATCACCCAAACATTGGGAAGGATACCAGGGTCCCTGAGAGGGGACAGATCACCCACACAACGGGAAGGATGGCAGGGTCCCTGAGAGGGGGACAGATCACCCTGATATTGGGAAGGATGGCAGGGTCACTGAGAGGGAGACAGATCACCCATACATTGGAAAGGATGGCAGTTACCCTGAGAGGGGCTGATTACACACACATTGGGAAGGATGGCAGGTTCCCTGAGGGGGCGGGGGGGCAGATCACCCATACATTTGGAAGGATGGCAGGGTGCCTGAGAGGGGGCAGATTATCCACTCATTGGAAAGAATGGCAGAATCCATGAGAGGGGGCAGATCACCCAGACAATGTGAAGGAAGGTAGTGTACCTGAGATGGGGGCCGATCACGCACACATTGGGGAGGATAGCAGTGTCCCTGAGAAGGACAAATCACTCACACATTAGGAAGGATAGCAGTGTCCCTGAGAGGGACAGATCACTCACACAATGGGAAGGATGGCAGGATCCCTGATAGGGGACAGTTCACCCAAAGATTGGGAAGGATGGCAGGGTCCCTGAGAGGGGGACAGAACACCCACACAACGGGAAGGATGGTAGAGTCACTGAGGGGGGCTGATTAACCCAAACATTGCAGAGGATGGCAGGGTCCATGAGAGGGGGCACATCACCCACACATTGGGGAGGAGAGCAGTATCCATGAGAGGGGGCAGATCACCCACATATTCGGAAGGATGGCAGTGTCCCTGAGAGAGGGCAGATCACCCACACATTGGGAAGGTTGGCAGGGTCACTGAGAGGGGGACAGATCACCCACATATTCGGAAGGATGGCAGTATCCCTGAGAGAAGGCAGATCACCCACACATTGGGAAGATTGGCAGGTTCCCTGAGAGGGTACAGATCACCCACACTTTGGGAAAGATGGCAGTGCGCCTGAGAGCGGGCAGCTTACCCACACATTGGGAACGATGGCAGGGTCCATGAGAGGGACAGATCATCCACACATTAGGAAGTTTGGCAGTATCTCTGAGAGAGGCAGATCAGCCATACATTGGTAAGGTTGGCAGGTTCCCTGAGAGGGGGCAGATCACCCACATTGGGAAGGATGGCAGGGTCCATGAGAGGGGGCAGATCACCCATACATTGGGAAGGATGGCAGTGCCCCTGAGAGGAGGCAGATCACCCACACATTGGGAAGGATGGCAGAGTCCCTGAGAGGGTGTAGATCACCCACACTTTGGGAAAGATGGCAGTGTACCTGAGAGCGGGCAGCTTACTCACACATTGGGAACGATGGCAGGGTCCGTGAGAGGGACAGATCATCTACACAATTGGAAAGGTTGGCAGTATCTCTGACAGAGGCAGATCAGCCACACAATTGGAAGGATGCCTGTGTCCCTGAGAGGGGGCAGGTCACCCAAATATTTGGAAGAATGGCAGTTTACCTGAGAGGGGGCAGATCACCCACACATTGGAAAGGATGGCAGGGTCACTGAGAGAAGGGCAGCTCACCGACATATTGGGAAGGATGCAGAGTCACTGAGAGAGGGACAGATCACCAACACATTGGGAATGATGGCAGGGTCCCTGAGAGAGGGCAGATCACCCAAACAATGAGAAGGATGGCAGTGTCACTAAGAGGGGGACAGATCACCCATACATTGGAATGGATAACAGGGTCACTGAGAGAGGGACAGATCACCCTCACAATGGGAAGGATGGCAGGGTCACTGAGAGAGGGACAGATCACTCACATATTGGGAAGGATGGCAGGGTCACTGAGAGAGGGACAGATCACCCACATATTGGGAAGGATGGCAGGGTGCCTGAGGAGGGCAGATCACCTGCACATTGAGAAGGATGGCGGGGCCCCTGAGAGCGACATATCATCCACACATTGGGAAGGATGGCAGGGTCCCTGAATGAGGGACAGATCACCCTCACAATGGGAAGGATGGCAGGGTCACTGAGAGGGGGCAGATCACCAACATATTGGGAATGCTGGCATGGTCCCTGAGAGAGGGCAGATAACCCACACATTGGGAAGGATGGCAGGGTCCCTGAGAGAGGGCAGATCACCGACACAATGGGAAGGATGGCAGGGTCCTTGAAAGCGGGCAAATCAGCTACACATTGCGAAGAATGGCAGGTTCTCTGACAGGGGGCAGATTACCCACACTTTGGGAAGGATGGCCCTGTCTCTGAGAGGGGACAGATCACCCACACATTGGAAAGGATGGCAGGGCCCCTGAGAGGGAGCAGATCACCCACACATTGGGAAGAATGGCAGGGCCCCTGAGAGAGACCGATCACGCACATTGGGAAGGTTGGCCGTGTCCCTGAGGGGGACCGATCACCCACACATTGGGAAGAATGGCAGGGCACCTGAGAGGGGGCAGATCCCTCGCAAATTGGGAAGGATGGCAGTGTCCCTGAGAGGAACAGATCAACCACATTGGCGAATTGGAGAGTTGAAGGGAGTTTTGACAGAGCTTATGGGCTGATGATCGGTGTAGATAATGTAGATGAAAATGGATTATTCCTATCAACTGAAGGAAATTGACGATTAGATACAACCGTTAAGATTTTGGAGTGATTGACAGGGTGGATTTGATGAAGTGGTTACGCGGAAGGGATTCTATACCCATTGTATCTTAATGATAGATAGTGGAGCTGAGCATCGTGAAGCGCTGTATTTAATCTCCAGTTTCCGTCAAACCATGGGTTTGAATTATCCCAGTACCAGAACCACAAGTGATGTACGTCACATAGTCACATCGATGGGCCTGGGTAATTTCCAGTTTGTGAATGTTCCTTTTCCTCTGTGTGTTTGCAGACCCCTCAAACTCTCTGACACTCTCGGTGACGAAAGCAGAAAATTGGTGACAGACTCTGAAGACAGTGAGAGCTCCAGCTGTTCACCGCCGTTCAGATCCCCACTAACCTTCCTGCTTTAGAGAAATCGGCATGCCTGGTTGGTGGCAGGCTGTGTGGCTCAAACGGGCAGCAGCGGGCTGCAAGATAAAGGTTGGTAGTTTGAGACCATCCAGGTATGGAGCTTGGGTTGTTCCAGATCAGACTATGGGAATACCACCCTACCTCCATTTAAACCGGAACATCCATGGCAAGATTGAATTGCAACCCAAACCATTGATGATTCTGTGTTTCCTGACCCCACACGGAGTACGATAAGGACAAACACTGCTCTCTCCAGTCCCCCCGCTGTCAACAAAAGGTGGCCACTGCAGCTCCCTGCACAGCCCTGGGACACAGCTTACAGAAACTCCCCCCTCATGAACGGCGCTTCCCGTGTGAAAATTTTACATTTAATACGGTTACGGCTGCAATCCAACCCCTGTCCCCAAGACAGCTTCTAAGCTGCAGGATTTTGTGATGAGAACAGTGTTATGACGTTGAAGGTGTGCCCTCCACCTTTAACTGAGAGTGAATGCTGTTCAGAACTGACAGCTGACAAATATCTGTGATGACCAGCTAGCAGTCTCAGCTTGCCCTGGAAAATTGGAAAGATGTAACATTTGGCTGTGAAACAAATCTGAGTTGGTTTCTAATTAGGAAACAATTCCTATTTTACCAATCAGTTTAAATTATGTCTCAGAATACTAAAATCCAATCGCGCTTCAATTTAGTGTTTAGCAACACTGCAGAACCGAGGACTTCCAGAATGTTGCCTCCACTGATCATTCTCCATGAAACATGCCCAGGTCCTCAGCTGAGGAATTTTGCGGGGAACCTTAGCTCCTTGGCTTTGAACCGGGCCGTCTGCCCAAGGAAAGTAAATGTGGTACTGCTTTTCGTGGAAGGATCAGAGCACGGTAAGTCAACTCTGAAATAGAATGGTCATCAGTGTTGCACACATCTGTGCATATTCAGAACCAGGTTGGAGAAAACCGTAACAATGTTTCACCCAGTAATGAAACAGGATTGCATTATTTTTCACCACTCGAGCATGTACGAGCAAGAAAATTCAAAGTCACGTTTGCTGATATGAACAGCACGTTAGAAAGCTCTGCTCATGTCAGTCTGAAAGGCTGCCATCGGGAATAAGGCTACTCGTGCCGGATTTTGACGCGGGGCGTTTATGTGTTTGAGGTGACCCCAACACCCACCACAAGACAGAAAGCATCCCCGCAAGTAGCTGCTCTTCAGAGTCGTCCAGTGCTAAAATTTACAGCCGTTCAACGCTTCATCTTTATGTTTCCAGGAGCTGGTTGTTCTCCAGCGTAACTGGCATCATTGAAATATTAAGAAAATCACGTGAAATTGCTCACAAAGTATAATTGTCAGGGGCGCAAAGTTTGGAATGTAGGACTAGTCTGAAAATGCTGGGACAACTTTCCTTTCATCGTCAGGCATGACCTTAAGGAAGGTTTGTCAACGGAATACTTAAGTTTTTGCTTTCGGCAATATACGGTGAGTTGAAAACTGGAGAGCATAGGTTTAAGGTGAAATAGGTAAAATATAAAAAGGATTTGAGGCACCTTTCCCACACAGAAGGCTGTGCGTGTAAGGAATCAGCTACCAGAGGAAGTGGTGGAGGCTAGTACACTCAGAAGATTTCAAAGGCAATTGGATGAATTTCTGGATAGGAAGGGTTTAGTGGGATAGGGGCTAAATGCTGAGAAATTGTTTAAAATGCAATTTCAGAGATTTCGAAGCATTAATGCTCGGGGACAGTCCGAGGACAATCAGCCATAAACGACTCCCAGATCCTTCAGCAGAGGAATTCCATATTATGCTCCCAACATATATTGGAATCTGAGTGCACTGTCACCTCCCGAAAAACTCTGAAATGAGGGAAAACAAAGAACCGAATATGAATGAGCCATGAAAAGTGAATATTCCCAAACACAGTCTCGTTTAGATGAGTTAGCCCATCCGATCAACAATGCGGCAGTGCCTGCTGCCCACGTCTCCAGGACAGAAGTGAAGGAAATGAGAGAAATGTAAGACCATATGACATCACAACTAACCGGAATTATTTTCCCATTCGCCAGAACACCAAATAACGAGAAGTAAAGTTACTGCAGGACTTTGTTTCACACCAGCGATGTAATATCAATCTCCGTTCGGTTTCAGCAAAAACAGTGAACAACACAACTTGGCCGGAATATGAAGCAGGAGTGGAACCGTATGAGGCCCGGGCTTTTCGTGTAGCCTCTCTGTAGCCTCTCTGTCGCCTCTCTGTCGATTCCTCCGTTTCAGTTCCAACATGGCTCAGATCTCGGGACGAACCTTAATAATAGCGACGCTATGAAAGCACAAGTCCAAAGGTTCCTCTGAGAGTGTTATTTCTTTCATTGCTGTTGCTGATTGAATGAGTCACTAACGTGCGAACTGCTCCAAAATATGAGACAGGACCTCTGGTGCCAATTCTCGCACGGTGAATAACGACAGACAGCTTCCAAATGAGGTCTTTCAGAGACGACCTTGGGGTATATTTGACAGGCAGACAAGTTCAGGAATTCGTGGTGCGCTGTGACACCAGAGCATCAGCTTCTTCCCAGTCTTTGAACTGAGCCGCCTGCTCAAGGAATGCAAATGCGGCACTGCTTTTCGTGGAACGATCAGAAAGCGGTAACTACACTCTCAAACAGAATGGCATATGATCAGAACCAGGTTGGAAAAAAACTTTACAATGCTCTGCACAGTCATGAAATGAAATTGCATTACATTTCACTGCGAGAGCAGATTTGTTCCAGCAGATTCGAAGGCCGGTTTGCAGATGGGAAAGCATGCAAGAAAGCTCAGCTCTTGTCCATGTAAAAGGCTGCAGTTGAAAAACAAAGCAGTTTCTGCCCAGTTTCAAACTGGGGACCTTTTAGTGTGTTAGGCGGACGCGATGACCACTACACTACAGAAACAACAATAGCCGGCCGTGCTGCGGCTCAGTGGCGTCCAGCACTGAAAGCTGAATCCGTTCTCCGTTTTACCTTTCTGTTTCCAATAGCTCGTTGTTGTCCAGCGTAATTGACATCTTGAAAACGTACAAAAAAGACACGTTAAAGTGATGACAAAATATAGGCAAAGATGTCGTCAATGTTTGTACCGTAGGGCGAGGTGGAATAGGATGGGACGACTTTCCCTTCAGCGTAACAGCTGCGACATGACCTTATGGAAGGGTGGTAAACTGAGTATTTATGTGTTTTACCCAAGTTGGTGTGAGTTGAAAACTCGACAGCATAGCTTTAAGGTGAGTGGGCTGAAAGTGACAAAGGACCTGAGCACATTTCTCACAAAGAAGATTGTGCGTGTTTGGAATGATCTACCAGAGGAATTGGAGGAGGCTATTACACTCAGAAAATTGCAAAGGTAATCTGGTGAGTTTCTGGATAGCATGCGTTTAAAGGGATTGGGGCCAAATGCTGGGGAACGCGACTTGTTTAATTTTGGCTGTGGGGTGAGCATGGACGAGGTCCACCGAAGTATCTTTTTCCACGGTGTACCCCAATAACGTCATGTTGCTTCCACCAGCTTTAAAGGATTACTTTTTAGCGGAGTTTGCCATCGCAGTCTGTGGCACAATCATTTAGTCTGTTCGACTGCTCACGGGAAAGGTAGTATTGTGAAACACTGCAGAAACGAACGACTTCCTTACTTTAGCTCCGACTGACCATACTCTGTGATATTTTCCCAGATCCTCAGCTGAGGATTTTTGCTGCTGGAAGTTACCTCAGAAACCCTGTTAAATCGAAATGTATTGAGCGAATCGCAAAACAGAAAGCATTTAACACAGAACAGAAACAAAACTGGCATACCTCATGCATTTTCAGACACAGAGATGCATGAATGCTAAATGTGAGACAGTCCGGGGGCATGAGTTATAAAGTATTCTCACATCTTCCAACAGGGCAATTCGAAACTACTCTTTCAAACATTTTGGAGCCTGAGTGCACCTCCACTTCCCAGACAATGCTGAAAAGAGAGAAAGAAAGAGCATCATAAGAATTGGCCATAATAAGTGAATTTCACCAATCACAGTCTCGATTAAATTACCTTCCCCTTCCGATGTTTCCAGGACGTAACTGAAGGAATTGGGAGAAATTCAATAATATATGACATCGAAATTCATTGGAGCGATTTTCCCATTGGCCAGAAAACCAAATAACGACGAGTCGAGTCACCGTAAGACTTTGTTTCACAACAGCGGTGAAGTAACTGTCTCCATTCATTTCCAGTAAAAATTCAAAATGCCTGGAACATAAAGCAACAGTAGAGGTGCTGGCGATTTTTCAAACGGGAGGCGAACACGATCATGACAGCACAGATACTTCCCCACACGACAGTTAATTCCCCGGGAAGCAAAGCCATTTTTATTCTGTTTAAACATCAAAACAGCTGGGATCCTCATCGTATTTTTAGAAGCTCCGTCGTTGGAGCTTGTCAGCAGAAATGGCAGCGGTGGGATTCGAACCCACGCCCTTGTCGAGACTGGAAACTTCAAAATTTGGGACAAGATTTGTAGCTCGGGTGCTCGTTGTTGTAGTTTTATTTGCCGTGCTGGAAATTTGCGTTGCAAACGTTTCGTCCCCTGTCTAGGTGACATCCTCAGTGCTCGGCAGCCTCCTGTGAAGCGCTTCTGTGGTGTTTCTGCCGGTGTTTATAGTGGTCTGTCCCTTCCGCTTCCGGTTGTCAGTTTCAGCTGTCCACTGTAGTGGCCGGTATATTGGGTCCAGGTCGATGTGCTTGTTGATAGAGTTTGTGGATGAGTGCCATGCTACGAGGAATTTCCTGGCTGTTCTCTGTTTGGCTTGCCCTATAATTGTAGTGTTGTCCCAGTCGAATTCATGTTGCTTGTCGTCTGCGTGTGTGGCTACTAGGGATAGTTGGTAGTGTCGTTTCGTGGCTAGTTGATGTTCATGGATGCGGATCGCTAGCTGTCTTCCCATTTGTCCTATGTAGTGTTTTGTGCGGTCCTTGCATGGGATTTTGTACACTACATCAGTTTTGCTCATGCTAGGTATCGGGTCCTTCGTTCTGGTGAGTTGTTGTCTGAGAGTGGCTGTTGGTTTGTGTGCAGTTATAAGTCGGAATGGGAGTAGTAGTGTGGCTGTCAGTTCGGAAATGCTCCTGATGTATGCTAGTATGGCTAGTCCTTTGGGTTGCGCATGTCCTCGTTCCGTTGTCTTTCTCTTAGGTATCCGTTGATGAAATTGCGGGGGTATCCGTTTTTGATGAATACATTGTAGAGGTGTTCTTCTTCCTCTTTTTGCAGTACTGGTGTGCTGCAGTGTGTTGTGGCCCTTTTGAATAGTGTCTTGATGCAACTTCGTTTGTGTGTGTTCGGGCGGTTGCTTTCATAATTCAGGACTTGGTCAATGTGTGTGGCTTTCCTGTATACCTTTGTGGTGAAATCTCCGTTCGGTGTTCTCTGTACCATCTCGTCTAGGAATGGGAGTTGGTTACCTTACCAGGTACAACAATCAATTCAGAAAGCAAATGGAATTTTGACCTTCATTGCTGAAGGGATTGTGTTCAAAAGCAGAGTTTATGTTCCAGCTATATTGGATGCTGTTAAGGCCACACCTGGAGTACTGCATGCAGTTTCTGTCTCAAGGATGTACTGGCACTAGAGGAGGTGCAGAGGAGGTTAACTAGATTGATTCCAGAGTTGAGGGGGTTGGTTTAACAGAGACTGAGTAGATTGAGATTATATTGATTGGGATTCAGAAGAATGGGAAACATATAAACTAATGAATGGAATGGATAACATAGAAGTAGAGAGAATGTTTCCACTGGCTGGTGAAGCCAGGATAAGAGGGCATCACCTCAAGATTAGAGGCAGCAAATTTAAGACTGAATTAAGAAGAAACTTCTTAACCTCTATGGAATTCATGGCCCAGGGAAGTAGTTGATGCTAGTTCAGTAAACATTTTTAAAGCTAAGATAACTCTTTTAAAAATAACTAAATAAATAATTGATTAAGGGATATGATGAGAACGTTGGTAAATGGTTCTGCGCCCACAAAATGATCAGCCATGATCTTAATGAATGGCAGGACGGCCTTATCGTGTTCCTAGTTCTTTTGTTGTTATATTTTGCATTCCTCCCTCACTCTTGACTTTCAGGTGCTGGTGTTGGATTAGAATGGACAAAATTAAAATTCACAGAACTGGGACATTTGTGGACTGTGATCTCAAAGGAAGCGAGCAAACACAATTCTGACAGATTAGTCCTCAAAGATGAGAAGCAAGTTTGAGACAAGGGCGGTGGGATGAGACCTTGCACTGAGCTTATTTGCATTTCTTATTTACAGTCGTGTTTTGCAAAGTATAAAGAACCAGTTTGTTTTCAGTGGTTGGAGAATTTTATCCTCGTTGATCACAGTTACTGCCTTTCGCTCCCCAAGTTAAATCATAGGATCTATAACAAAATAATAAACTGTAGGTGCTGGAGATCTGAACCCCAGAAACAAAGTGCTGGAGAAACTCAGCAGTTCTGAGGGCATCGGTGAAGAGAAAATAATGTTACATTATTGACTCTTTGTCTGAATGGAGAAAAGGTCACTGGACGTGAAACTTACAATGTTTAATTCCCCTTAGAGATGCTGCTGGACCTGCGGTTCTCCAGCACTGTGCTTTCTATAGTGAACTTTATTTACAAAACAGATCGGAAAAATACTAATCTCCAAAAGTGAAAGGTTCATTGCAAACATGAGCATTGTTTCCACACTTGAGTTACACAAGCACGTCTCAGTTTAAAAACAAGATTTTACTCAAAGTGACATTCTGTCTCAAAATTAGCCAAGTTACAGCAGTAATAAAGCTCATCCACCTAATGAGGCACTTCAGCACAACATCCTGCAGTGTTGCACACAGCCACCTTTACCAAGGAATGATCACATGTCACAAAATTGAAGGCCAAGAGCATGTCTCTTTAAAGGAGCTGAAGTCAAACTCTCAATTTTTGGAAGGATTTTTATTAAACCTCATTGAACATTTACATCTCAGAGCAAAATCTTTGCTTTTTTAAACAAAGTGTGTGGGAAACATCCCACATTTTCCTAAAGGTTCATTTAGGCCTGATACATAGAGCCAAAGGTCAAGCAAACATCACACTTTCCTATCACCCCTACAAAGGGCTGACACCACATTTCTTCAGGATTTAAAGTATTTTCTAAATTGTTTGTAAAATCATTTGTCACGTTAAAGAACTGGACAATAAATATCATTGTATACAATAAGAGTGAAGCCTGTGACAGCAGGTTTAGCTTTGGAGGGCAGTGTGTGCGCTTTCTAAATTCTGGGAGCACTTTGAGAGACTGCTCCCAGATGGTGACAGTGAGCATATCTGGATTGCACTTTTTAGATTTGGGAATCCTTTAGAGACAATCTGTGGTTTCAATAGTACTTGGCTTGCGTTGTACAGTAAGCAATTCATAAAGTTACTTATGTATTGTTGTTGACTACCCGAATGGTATTCAAATCTACCAGCTTGCCTTCAATAGTGTAAATCCATCTATTGTAAATATTTGGAATATTCCAGATCTGCCCAGTGCTTGGCAAATTCAGGGGGGACAAAAAATCACATTGAGTAATTAGAAATTAAGAATCCAAAAGGACTTAACGACTGAAGTATTCAATTCAAATAGTTAAATGGAGTGCTCACATTTAAAATACCTCTTATCCATAGGAATGGATGGACTGACAGAATTGGGACCAAATTCCTAGCTGGGGCATGTGAAATCTGCTTTGATAAAGTCACCTGCATTTACCAACAATAATTTTGCAAGCTCGGAAATGTAAGAAACAATACAAGGTTCATTACTGCTCCAGTCAGGTCTCAAGCTCTGTGAAAAAATAACAATATTCAGGTTTATTGCATACACTCTGAAATAGGAGTTTCTTCTACAGATCTTGCAAGTTTCCCCAATGAGCACAGTCCATCCAAATGATGTTGCTAACTTTGGCCAACTCATTTCTTTCCTAGCCTCTATAGCCTGAAGAGTGACCAGAAGCAATTACTCCATTACTGACGAGGTGTTTTTCCTTCAGAATTGATTTCAGTGCCCAGAAAATATATTCAGTGCCCAGAAAAGCTAAAAAGCTTGTTATCTTTTATAGAGCAATGATTCAGTGGGAGTAAAACAGTGGGAAGGGATTGAACGTTTTCTTGCTTAACAATCGAGCTGCCTAAATTTTAAAAATGAGCACTTCTTAATAGTTCACTAGATCCTAATGAAATATTTTCTGCGTAACAAATCACATGATACATATGTATTCAGATAATAAAACAAGTTTGTTCATTGAAGAACTCAGAGGAAAAAGTTATGAAATAATGTGAGTTTGATATACCTCAATCATCATTCCAAGTGCTGTCTGCATAAATTCTCCTTTTTCTCCTCGAAGTATTTAACTTCTTGAATAATTGAGGGAATAAAGTCACAGATGTACAACACAAAATCAGACTCTTCAGTCCGACTTGCCCATGCTTACCTGATATCAAAAATTAATCTAATCCCATTTGCCAGAATTTGTTCCATATCAACCTTAAACCCTTTCTACTGATTATCAGTTTATTTTACTTTTTCAGCACTTGAAATACTGACATTTTTGTTCTCCCAACATTGCTTAAAGATGTCAAAATGTCATTCATCGAAGTTAATTTTGTAATCTTTCACAAAGAAACAAGTGAGAACAACATATAGCTGAGTGCAAAACAAAATACTGCAGCTGCGCGATATCTGGGAACACTCTAAAGGTGAGGCACTGATACTGCACAAGTTTGTCAGCACGGTTTCAATTACTGACAATAATTTAGTAATGTCTTAGCCTTCACATCGTTAAGGTAAATGTGAGATTCTGAATTTCATGAATTGGTTCCTATTGCACTTTGATCAACAAAAGTTATTCTTGGTTTAATCTACACAAAGGAGAAAGTGATGATCAAAGAACCTGGACATCAGAGCCGAAAAGTGTCATGCAGGAAAAACACAGCAAGTCAGGCAGCATCCGAGAAGCAGGAGAGTTGATGTTTCGGGCATAAGCCCTTCATCAGGAATTATAGGCTTCAGAAAAATAACTGGCATAGACTTATGACAATACATATGTAGAATGGTCAAAGCACGTTACTATCAGATTAGAGACTAATTTCAGATTTGATACCATTCAGTGCAACATTTCAGTATGATATTTACATATGTACCTAAAAGAGAAGTTGTCTAAAATTACAAGCTCTAGAATGATTCTACGATTAAATCTGGAAATAAAGCTGGTGAACAAGAATGGCAAAGTGAAGTCCCATCAGTATCGCCTTGGGCAGTGTCAAATAAGAATTTGAGAGCAGAGTTGCCACTTTGGTGTAACCTGCAGTCTGGCCAAATTGCAGCAAACATCTGTTCAATGTTATCTGCAAACTATTTAATGCAAAATCCTCCTTGCCCAATAATGAGGCAGCAATTTGGGAAGTCATTTTTAAAATACATTATTTTCAAAGTTCCCCACAATTAAGAGTGATCACTTGGTGCTGTCTGCATAACACAGTAGAAAAAGAATTAACAAAAAAAAACATTATAACCCAAATTCAGAGTCACTAATTTATTGATATTGTATGGGTCCAACATTGATAAGTAATCGATTTTTAAAAATAAATCCAGATAAATTTACTTACTACATTGGAGTACAGTCAAGTTTCTTACTGAACAGTGACTGGATTGGACAGAGTCCGCATGGATTTAAGAGAGGGGAAATCATACTTAGCAAAGCTACTGAAAGAATCTACAGAGTCAAATATTAAAGTAAGAAATTGCAGGACATTTAGAAAAGCTTATCATTAAACATGGTAGACTGGGTTTTGTGAAAGAGAAACTATATTTGACAAATTTGCGACAGTTCATTGAGGAGATAACAAGCAGGGCTGATAAAGGGCAATCCAATGATGTTCTGTATTTGGATTTTAAAAATGCAAATGATAAGGTGCTACATAACAGTTAATTGCACAATTTAGGAGCTCATGGTATTGGCGTAATGTATTAGCATGGATTGAGGATTGGTTAACCACACTGGCTGTTGCTGAGTCCTCATTTGCAATTCTGTATATAATGTTCGCTCCCATATTTAATAAAGGATAAACCAACATCAGAGACCATTCAAAAAAGATTCACTTACGTGCTTCGAGGACGAAAGGGTTGACCTATCAAAAATAGATAAGCAGGGGTGATATAATGGAAACAAGATTCTGAGGAGGTTGACAGGGTTGATGTTGACTAGATCTTCTAGCACCAGTGAAGTCTGAAACCAGGGGATATTACATAAGGGAACATTCATTTTATAAAAAGTAAAGATTTTTTTCTCTCATTGAACGGCAAGAATTTTATCAACCAAACAATTTTGAAAGTTAAATGTGGGAGGGGAATGGTTGGGTTACTCTTCAGAGGGTTGTTCTGGCTTGTTGGGCTGAAGAACCTGTTTCTACACTGTAGGCAATCTATGATTCTATCTCAAATTATTTTGAAAGAGGGCAGATATATTTTTGAAATATTGAGCAGTTGAGGGCTATGCGGATCAAGCATAAAAGAGGTGTTGAGGTCTGGGTTGGCCCAGCCATGATCTGATAGAATGGGGGAACAAGCTGAAGGGAATGAATGCCCTACTCCTGCTCCGATTCCTTGAGGCTCCGTTTCATGTTTTTTTTATTCCAAAGAAGACCGTGATACAATGTGCTAAACATTTCAGATGTTGTGAAAATGGGGTGTTTATGTACTGATTCAGATGGCGTTGATTCATCAATCATAGCTATACAGTCATGAGTAGGAAGGTAATTCCCTCCATGAATAAAGGAAGTCTACTGCAGAGCTCACACAAAGGGAATTCTTACCCTCAGTAAACTCTCCCATCACATAACCCAACATATCAGCTAAAGCAGGACACACTGCGCATGCTCTAGCCGACAAAGTGACCCGCGGGTGATTGATGTCAGCACCGGACCAATCAAAGGACGGTGGGCGGAGCTGGATGATCTAGCGGGATGAGCGGAGAGGTTTTCAAACAAATTATGCACGTCGGAAAACACAAATGTGAACGTCCCAGTCCCGTGTTTGCAGTAAACGGGGAATTGCCTCAGCGCGGCTGCAGGCCTGAGTGAGCGCCGCCATCTTTATTCGGGACAACGATTCACTGGACACGTGCGGAGCCGCCATCTTTGTAGGGGGCAAGATGCAGCCAGGCGCATGTGCAGCCTTTCTTTCGTCGAGAGTCTTTGGGATCACAGCAGCCAATACTGCTCTGATTC
Source organism: Chiloscyllium plagiosum (assembly GCF_037043375.1). Taxonomy (NCBI): domain Eukaryota; kingdom Metazoa; phylum Chordata; class Chondrichthyes; order Orectolobiformes; family Hemiscylliidae; genus Chiloscyllium; species Chiloscyllium plagiosum. The sequence goes on along the minus strand of NW_028270180.1, from coordinate 70,478,058 downwards.
ACCTCTGGGTTCCCTCATGACCACTTTGTCAATATCTGGCTTCCTTAGGTATATTTTTGGTCTGTTTGCTACTATATTATTACTTTTTTAGACCATTTGTAAATGAGTTTTTCACTGCAGCCCAGCCGCTGACCACGTGCTGCTCTATTATCAGATTATTTTTTTCTTGAAGATTTTTGACAGTCAAGAACTTTTTTTTTCCAACAAGCAAGTGTATTTTCCTTCCAGTTCTGACTGTCAAATTCTGCACCATTTTCATTCCCTGTAATCGATTTTGCACTCCCTGAAACATCAACTGTGTTTCTCCTTCCACAGATTCAAGTGATTAATGACAAAGCCCTGTTGCTTTTGGAGAGGATGATGTTTGACTTTCTTGTACAGCTGCAGTTTGTGTGGTGAAGGTGCTCCTACAATGTGGTTGGGTAAGTGGCATTATAGATTATTCATTCAGCAACAGTGATGATTTGAAAATAATGTCCAAATCAGCAACAGTTTGTATTTTTGTTATCATACTTATAATTTCACAAAAGTACTATTGAGAACTTTAGGCCAGAGATGGAGATATTAGGTCAGGTGACCAAAAGCATTGCCAAAAAGCAGGTTTTGAGGGATGTCTTAAAGGTGGAAAGCAGACCTTTGAGTTTTGGCTGCAAATTTCAGACCATGCTGCTTCAGCAACAGTAGAAACAGCCACACAGGTGAAGTAATGAATTAACAAATGGTTGGGATTCTTAAAGAAAATGGGTTGTCGAGGTCTCAAAGTGTGTGTAGTGCAGGGAGCTAGGGATGAATTAAATCAAGTGTGAGAATTCTAAATTGAAGGATATTCGCCAGGTGCTGGCAGGTGAGACTAGATTGGGTTGGGATATCTGGTCGGCATGGATGGGTTGGACTGAAGGGTCTGTTTCCTTACTGTACATCTCTATGTCTGTATGCTGCTGATGATAATTAGGAGCCTTTTGATGAATCAACAAGCAGAGATTTAGACTTTCTTCAGATTATAGGGAGGTTGAATGTGGGAACCTGGCTATGAGTGTGTTTGGAAAATGAAGTCTGGGGATAACACAAGGTGGATGAATGTATATGAGCAGAGACAAGGATGGAATCAGCTAGGAATAGTGGTCTTGGAGTGGGACTGAGTTATCACACTCACCTCACCTCTGGGATTCAGCTGGTTGCCAGATTGTGAATCAGGGCAGTAACACAATCGGAAGCTGAGTGGCCCTGGTGGTGCCTAAAATGAGTGTCGCTCAGCTGGCTGTTGCTGAGCAGTTGATGCTTAGTAGCCCTGTTGATGACATCTTCCTTACTTGACTGCTGATCAAGTGGGGGCTGATGGATGGAAATTGCCTGGGTTGGATGCCCTGTGCTTTTGTGTTGAACATCCCTGGGCAATGTTCCACATTGTCGGTAGATGCCAGTGCTGGAGCGGTACGAGGCTTGGTGGGTGGCAAGTTCTGGAGCACAAGCCATCAGTATTATTGCCAGAATATTGGCAGGGCCCGTAGCCTTTGCACTACTTAACCTTTATAACATTTCTTGATGTTATACAAACTGAATCGAACTGACTTAAAACTCACATCTGTGATGTTAGAAACCACTGGAGAAGGCTAAGATAGATCATCCCACTTTGCACTTCTGGCTGCAGGTTGCTGCAAATGCTGTCATCTTATCTGTTGCATGGATGTGTGAGGCCCCTCCTTTAATAAGGGTGGGGATTTCTGTGATGCTTCCTCCAGTGAGTTGTTTAATTGTCCATCACCGTTCACAACTCGGTGTGGCAGAACTGCAGAGCTCCTATCTGTTCCATTGAATGTAGGATCACTTAGCTCTGTTGCTTGCTGCTGATGCTGTTTGAAATGCAGATGGTCCTGTTTGATAGCTTCACCAGGTTGGCACTTCATTTTTAGGACTGCCTGGTGCTGCTCATGGCATGCCCTCCTTTACTGTCCATTGTGATGGGTGAGAGCAGGATTTACAAACCCATGAGATTACAGATTGTGCTGGAGAACAGTTCGACTGCTGTTGATGTCCCACAGTGCCTCAGAGATACCCAGTTTGAGATCCTACATCTCTTCCAAATCTGTCCCGTTTAGGACTGTGATAGTGCCACTCAACACAATGGAGGTTTTTCTCAACTTTAAGGCAAGACTTTGTCTCCAAAAGGAATGTGTGATGGTCACTGTTAACGATACTGTCATGGACAGATGTATCTGCAGCTGGTCAATTCATAACAATGAGATCAAGTATGTTTTACACTCTTGTTGGTTCCCTCACCACCCGCTGCAGACTCAGTTGAGCGGCTATATCCTTTAGGACCTGACCAGCTCAGTCAGGAATTCTGTTGCAGAACTAGTCTCGATTGTGGACATTGAAATCCTGTACCCAGAGTACGTTTGACACCATTTTACTTCCTCAGTGCTTCCTTCAAATGTTGTTCAACATGAAGGAGAACTGATCCATCAGCTGTGGGATCAACAGGAGCCATGAGACTTTCTGGTCTCCAGTGCCAAATGCTGCGTACTCCCAGGGCAAATCCTCCCTGTCTGTGCCACCACCTCTGCCTGGTCTGTTCTGCCAGTGGGACAGGACATATCCAGAGATTTTAGGAGAAAGTGAAGACTGCAGATGCTGGAGATCAGAGTCAAGAGTCTGCTGCTGAAAAAAACCCAGCAGGTCAGGCTGATGAAGGGCTTAGTCTCGAAACGTCGATTCTCCTGTTCCTCGGATGCTGCCTGACTGTTGTGCTTTTCCAGCACCACACTCTCGATATCTAGGGATAGTGATGGTGGTGTCTGGTCATTGTTTGTAAGGGATGATTCCATGAGTATGAGTATGTCAGGCTGTTCCTTGACTAGTCTGTCAGACAGCTCTCCACATTTTGGCACCAAAAACCATATGTTAGTGAGGAGGACGTTGCACCATCGAGAGGGCTGATTCTGTGGTTGTAATTTATAGTGCTTTGTTAGGTGCCAACTGGTCCATCCAGTTTCATTCCTTTATTGAAACTTTGCAGTGATTAGTACAGTGAGTAGCTGGCTGGGTCACTGTCAGGTTGGCAGGATTTTTTTGCCTATTGACAATGGTTTCATGGAGATCAGGAGATTCCTAATACGTTGTTATTTTTCTTGAATTCAGATTCCACCATCTGCCAAGACGGGATTCGAACCTGGAATTCAGTCGTTTGTTTTAATATTCTGGATAAAAGCTAAATACATCATGTTTGTTCACTCATTTTAAATATCAAAATATCATTAACCCTGGTTTTGTTTCTGTGTAAAACACTTTTCATCATACTGTCTCCTCCATAGAACATTACAGCACAGAACAGGCCCTTCGGCCCACGATGTTGTGCCAAACATTTGTCCTAGCTTAAGCACCCATCCATGTACCTATCCAATTGCTGCTTAAAGGTCACCAATGATTCTGACTCTACCACTCCCACAGGCAGCGCATTCCATGCCCCCACCATCCTCCCTTCCAACAACGAGTGAGGAGCACATGGAGTTTTTCTGTCACTAAGACTGAGATAATCCGATCTGCTGCTTCTCTCCCTCCCGCTGGCCCACTGAGCCAAACTACCTCACGTGATGTTCTTGGTTTTTGTCCTAAACCTACAAATTTCTCCAACCTCTTGTCAAGCCTTATCAGAGCTCATCTTGATCCTTTACCCTAATCTCGCTGAACTCACTTTCCAACTCTCTTTCCTCCGCTGCCGCCTCATCACTTCCCGTCGCCAATTCATAGATATTGTTCCTTGTTCTGTCTGTTGGTCTTTTTTGGTTATGTCCTTCTCTCCCATTCTGTGAAAAACTAATATTTGACCTCTCCATTGTTGGAAAATCCTGCTCCATCTCCACTCTCCCTTTACTTTCTGAATTCCTTGCATTTGGTGTCCCTCAACGATCTATCCTTGGTCTCTCCTGTATCTCACGTACATAGTGCCAGGAGGTGATATCATCCAAAAACGCTGTGTTAGGTTTGACATGTACGCTGACGATACCCAGCTCTCCCTCCCCATCATCCCTCTCCATTACTCCACTGTTACTCAGTTACCAAACGGCTTACCACATTCCCACTACTCGATTAGTTGCAGTTTCCTCCAATGAAACATTGTCACGGTTAAACCCATTGTCTTACCTTTACCTTTCTCCTGAGCCCCTCCTTCCCACTGGGAACTCTCTGAGGCAGAACGACACTCTTCACAATATTGCTGTTATATCTGACCCCAAGGTGACCTTCTGATCAGACATCCACACAATCACAACAGCAGGAATTCCAATCTCTTAAAAGTTGCTTTTCATCACCTCACCCCCACTCCATTGCTACTGAAACTGCTTACCCGCGTCTGTGTTGCCTTAACCTTGAATCCAAAACAGAACCCTTGATTCCGTGACTCAGAATCTGGTTTCAGACTCCCCTCTCAGTATTTACCCTCAGACACATCCTCTCTGTATTTATCCTGTCAAACCTCTTAAGAATCCTATCTGTCTCAATGAGATAACCTCTCTTTCTCCAAAATCCAGTGAGTCGAGTCCCAACCTTTTCAGCCTTTATTTAAAAGATAATCCATCCAAACCAGGAATCATCTAATTGAATCTTCCCTGAAATGCCTCCAATAAAGTGACACATTTCCTTATCTAAAGGGACCAAAACTGCTCTCATTACTGCAGATATGGTGGTCTCACCAGAACTTCCACACGTTACTCTCAGGTATATACTCCAAACTCTAATACTAAAAACCTTTGAAACAAAACATTCCATTCCCCTTCCTGATTCCCTGTTGTAACTGTGTGGTAGCTTTCTGTGTTTCCTGAACAATTACCCATGGTCCCTTTGTTGTGCAGCTTTCTACAGTTTCCACCATTTAAACTTTGTTCTTTTATTATCTCCTCCAAAATGAGCAACTTCCCATTTTCCCAAGTTACATCCCATCTGGCAACTTGTTGCCCCCTTCTCCTGTGCATCTCTATCTTTTCATAATCTTCTTCGACCTTTACAGTTATGCCTTTTCTAGGAGATAACCCCCTTCCCATTCTTCCAAACATTTACTGGGAGCACTGGGCAGTGGGAAGCAGACAGAGTTGCTATCTTTTTAGATATACGCATTGGAGTTATTAAGAGGATCTTTCTCCCCATTGGTCAGGGTGGAGACAACTTGCCCATCGTTAGGCATTAGCCTTTCACACCCATGTCTTATTAATGAGGCAGAGCAGCAGCACGGAATGAAAGAAAAGAAAGTAATTCTTGTTCCCCATATCTCACTGACGCTTGGATCATTTTCTCCAACGTGTCAAAGAACTGCTCTGTTCAGTCACATGAGATCTCAAGTTGGAATGTCCCGGAAACCCACAGATTTCCCCCTGAGTTGACTGCTGATGTACTCAAGGGTAATATGTACAGTCATCCTGGGCCACGAGGAGGGGATGGTGTGGGTTTCGACCTTGAACTGAGAGTGACAGATTATATAAACTTGTATTACAGGATATTACAGGTGGACATTCAGATGGTAATCTCAGCAAATATTCTGCTAAACTCTGATTGAATTACTCAGTATATCAGGACCTGGATATTCGCATTGTGTGTGTGAGTATTGTGTTCCAGATCAATCCCATTTGCTGCTTAAAAATTCTCCTTTGAATCATCGCATTCTCCCAAACCTTCAATGTGTCATGTAATCCTTTTATGATGACCTGATGATTGTAAGGTTTTTTATTCGAATGTGTAATATTTGTATAAGGACGTCTCAGAGAGGGAGCAGAATATTCTTAAAGAGGAGAATAACCATTTTGAGAGGAGGCTATAGTTTATTGGTATCAATGACATAGGAATAGAAGAGTTCACATTATTGGATCATCATTGAATTTCTTGTGGGGTAGAATTGACCTCCATCAGAAGGATGGATTGTACTGGGAGTGGAAGGGAGCAGTTGCTAGTGCTATTCAGGAGGCATTAAACCAGTGAAGGAATGTGGGTAAACCCAGAGAGAGAGTGAGGGAAGAGAAAAGCCTGACGCTGGTACAGTTCAGACGTCAAACAGTCAAGGCAGACAAGGACAAGGCATAGAATGAGCAGTTACACTGCATTTATTTCAATGCAGGAGGCCCGATAGAGGAGCTCAGGTATGGTTTTGAACATCGCACTGGGATATTATAGCAATTACAGAGGCATGAATTAATGATGGATAGGACCAGCAGCTTAATGTTCCAGGGTATAGATGCTATAGCAAAGATAGAAAGGGGGCAACAGAGCAGGGGAAGAGGTATTTTTGATTAGGGATAACATTACAGCAAGGCTTCAAGAGGGTATTCCAGGCAGGTTATACAGGTGGAACTGAGAAATAAGAAAGGTATGATCTCCTTATTGGGTTGGTACTATTGACCCCCCACCCCTACTCCCCAATAGTCAGCCGGGAGTTGAGAAGCAAATTTACTGAGAGATCACTTATCGAAAAGAATAGTATGGTTGTGTCCAAGACTTGACCTTCTTTGTTATTCATTCACAGGATGAGGGTGTCACTGGCTGGGCCCAAAGGGCAGTAAAGAGTCAACCACATTGCTGTGGGTCTGGAGTCACATGTAGGTCAAACCAGGTAAGGATGGCAGATTCCTTCCCTGAAGGATATTAGCGAATCTGATGAGGGTATTTTTTCGCAATAATCAACAATGGATTCATGGTCTTTAATAGATTCTTACTTCCAAATTTTTATTGAATTCATATTCCACTCTCTGCCATGATAGGATCCAAACCCTGGGCCCCGGATTGTTATCTGGGTGTCTGGATTATCCATCTAGTGATAATCTCACGAGGCCATTTGGCAGGGTGAGTGACTGAGGTATCCGTGGGGCAGCACATCAGCACCAAAGATCCCATGGTCTCTGCGGAAGATAGAAAGGGCTGGGGAGGGAGATATATCCCTGGTGGTGGGGTCTGACTGTAGGTAGCGGACATAGCAGAGGTTAATGGCGATTAGTGGGTGGCAGGTGAGGACTGGGGGTTTATATTCTTATTGTGGTTGGAGGGGTGGGGGGAAGGTGGAGGTACAGGAAGTGGAGGATATGCGTTGGAGCGCATTGTTGATCAAGAGGAAGGGAAATGTGGTCCTTGAAAGAGGAAACCTTTCTGGGATGTCCTGAGTGGAATTGCTTCTGCTCTGAGCAGATATGGCAGAGACGGAATAATTGGGAGCACAGGATCACGTTTTTACAGGAATATACTCGAGGGTAATCAGGAGAGCAAAAAGGGGACTTGAAATATCTCTGGAAATAGTTTAAGGAGAATCCAAAGAGATTCTACAAATACATTAAGGATAAAATAATAACCGGACAGAGAATAGGATCCCTTAAAGATCGACAAGGCCCTCTATGGAACAACAGGAGGTGGGAGAAATACTATGCTATTCTAGTCTAGAGAGTTTGGAGAAATAAATAGTGATCACTTGAAAAGTGTCTATATTACAGAGGAGGAAGTACTGGATGTCTTAAACAATAGCAAGGTGGCTAAATCCCTGGGACCTGATCAGGTGTATCCCAGAAATCTGTGGAAAGCTAGGAAGGTGATGGCAGTGCCCCTCCCTGAAGTATTTATATCACTGTTTGTGACAGGTGAGATGTTGGAAGATGGGTGCCATTATTTTAAAAAGGTGGTAAGGAAAGGCCAGGGAACAAGAGAACAGTCAACCTAACGTCAGTGGTAGGTAAGTTGTTGGAAGGGATTCTGAGGGACAGGATTTACATGTATTTGGAAAGACGAGGATTGATTAGGGATAGTTAACATGGCTTTGTGTGTGGGAAATTCTCTCTCTCTAACTTGATTGAGTTTTTTTGAAGATGTGACAAAGATGATTGATGAAGGCAGACTGTGGACGTTGTCTATATGGACACTGAACGATGTTCCACAAAGCAGACTGGTTAGCAAGGTTAGATAACATGAAATGTTGGGAGAACTAGCCATTTGGATACAAAACTGGCTTGAAGGTAGGAGGCAGAGAGTGGTGATGGAGGGTTGCTATGCGGACTGGAGGCCTGTGAGCAGCAGTGTGCTGCAGGAATGGATATTGGGTCCTTAAATAAATGACTTGGACGTGAATATATGAGATATGGTCAGTGGGTTTACAGACGACACCAAAATTGGAGGTGTCGTGGACAATGAAGAAGGTTAGTTCAGAATGCAACAGTATCTTGACCAGATGGGCCATTGGAGCGAGGAATGGCAGACTGGGTTCAATTTTGACAAATGTAAGCTGTTGGATTTTGGAAAGGCAAGTCAGGGCAGGACTTGTACACTTAATGGTAAAGTCCTTGGGAATGTTACTGAACATAGAGGGCATGGAGTGCAGGTTCATTGTTCCTTGAAAGTAGAGTCGCAGGTAGACAGACTAGTGAAGGTGGGGTTTGGTATGCTTATATTTATTGGTCAATGCATTGAGTACAGAAGCTGGGATGTCAAATTGTGGTTGGACAGGACATTGATTAAGCCATTTCTGGAATTCTGTTTTAAGTTCGAAATTCCCTGTTCTGGAAAGGATGTTGTGAATCTGGAGTAGAGTTGACCTGCATAAGAAGGATGGATTTTACCTGATTTGGAAGGTGTCTATCATCGAGGCAGGGAGATTTGTTAATGCTACTCGGGAGGCAGTAAACCAGCGAGGAGTGGATGTGATCGCAAATCGATAGTGAGAAAAGAGGTGTCTCTGAGGCTGGTACAGTTCAGAAGGCAAATAGTCATTGCAGGCAAGGGAAAAGCACAGAACAAGGTGGGATTTAGCAGTTACACTGCATTTATTTCAATGCAAGAGGCCTGACAGGGAAGGCAAATGAGCTCAGGGTATGGTTTTGAACATGGCACTAGGATATCATAGGTATTATAGAAACGTGGCTCAGGGATGGAAAGGACTGGCAGCTTAATGTTTCCAGGTTTAGATGCTATGGGAAGAATAGAAAGGAGGACAAGAGGAGGGGGAGTGGCATTTTTGATTAGGGACAGCGTTATGGTTGTGCTTAGGGAGGACATTCCTGGGAGTATGTCCAGTGAAGTTATTTGGGTGGAACTGGGAAATAAGGAAAGATGATCTCCTTATTGGGGTTGTCTGCGTGGGTTTAATCTGGGTGCTCTGGTTTCCTCCCACAGTGCAAAGATATGCTGGGTAGGTTCGATTATCCTTGCTGAATTGCCACAATGTTCAGGGATGTGCAGGTTGGGTGGATTATCCAGGCTGAATTGCCCATAATGTTCAGGGGTGTGTAGGTTGTGTGGCCCTGGGAAATGGGGGAGGTTACGGGGGAGGTCCGGCGGCTCTGAGGGTCAGTGTTGATGTGTTGAGATGAATGGTCGTATTCCACACTGTCGGGATTCTCTGATAATTCTCCTAGTTTTAAAATAGTTACAGAAAATAATAGACCAGATCGAAAAGTTAAGGTTCTAATTTAGACAAAGGCCAATTTTGACAGCACAAGGCAAGCACTTTCAAAATTTGTTTGCGGGAGGTTATTCCCGGGGAAAGGGACGGCTGGAAAGTGGGAACATGAGAACATAAGGAATGCGAGCAGGAGGAGGCCATCTGGCCCCTCAAGCCTGCTCTGCCATCCACAAGATCAGGGCTGATCTATTCATGGCCTCAGCTCCACATTCCTGCTCTCTCACCATAACCCTTAATTCTTTTCCTGTTCACAAATCAACATTTTGCCTTAAAGACATTCAAGTTGGTAACATCAAATGCTGCACTCGGCAGGGAATTCCACAGATTCACAACCTTTAGCTGAAGAAGCTCTGCCTGAACTCAGCCCTAAATCTGCTCCCCCTTATTTTGAGGTTATGCTCTAGTTTCACCCGTCCTCAGTGGAAATAACCTCCCTGATTCTATCTTATCTACTCCCTTCATAATTTTATTTTTTCATCTCCAACCTCCCATTCTTCTAAATTACAATGACTATAGAACCAGTTTTCTCAATCTCTCCACATACGCCAACCCTCTCAACTCCCAACTCAAACTAGTGAACCTCCTCTGTACTCCCTCCAGTGCCAATACATCCTTGCTAAGGTAAGGGGACCAAACCTGTACACAGTACTCTCGGTGTGGCCTCCCCAGCACCCTGTACAGCTGAAGCATAACCATCCCTCTAGCAATGAAGCACAATATTCCCTTCACTGTCTTAATTACCTGCTGCACCTGCAAACCAACTTCCTGTGATTCATGCACAAGGACACCGAGCTCCATCTGTACAGCAGCATGCTTCAAGTTTTCAACATTACGTCATCAGTTTGCTGATAGTCCAACCAAAATGGATAACCTCATATTTCCCAACATTGTCCTCCATCCGCCAGATCCTTACACACTCACTTAATCTATCTGTCTCCCTGTGCAGTCTGACAGTGGTCTCTACAGACATTGCTCTACCTCATCTTTGTATCAAATGTGAACTCTGACACGGTACACTTGGTCCTCAACTCCAAAACATTTGTGTAAATTATAAACCGTTGTAGTGCCAAAAGTAATCCAAACACCTATTTATCCCCATTATTTACTTTTTGTTGGTTAACCGATCCTGTATCAATGAGAATACATTACCCACAATGCCATGCATCTTTACCAGACACAGCAGCCTTTTGTGTGCCAACTTGTCGAATACCTGCTGGAAATCCAGATATACCACATCCACCGCGTCCCCCTTGTCCAATGCGCTCGTCGTATCTTCAAATAATTCCTGTAAATGCGTTATACATGACCTGCCTTTCATGAATCCATGCTGTGTCTGCTCAATGAGACAATTTCTACCCAGATATCTCACCACTACTTCCTTGAGAGATTCAAGCATTTTCTCCACTACAGAAGTTAGGGTAACAGGTCCTTTTTGAAAAATAGTGGCACCACATTTGCAGCTTCCAGTCTGTCAAAACCATTCCAGAATCCAACAAATTGTAGTGAATTATTACGAGTTGTATTTGCTATTTCCCCTCCCCTCCCAGCCATCTCCTTTTTTTTCCCCTGGGATGCATTCCATCAGGACCAGGAGACCCATGTACCTTTAGGCTGTTATCTTTCCCAACATTACCTCTTTACTGGGAATGATTGCTTCTCTGTCCTCATCTGCCATTGCCTCCATAGGCCTGCGACGATAAAAGTACATAGACTGTATTTTCCTGTTAAAGCCAAGGCTTGTAGGTGTAGAGAATGCTGCCTGTCGAGAGAAATTGAGGGCTTGGTCAAGAAAATGAAGGAGGGATATGACAGGTACAGACAGCTGGGTTTGTGTGACTCCCTAGAGGAGTGTAGGGGCAGTAGGAGTATACTCGAGGTAAACCACAAGGTAAAAATGGGACATGAGATACCTTTAGGAAATAGGTTTAAGGAGAATCCAAAGTGATTGTACAAATACACTAAGGACAAACGAGTAACCAGGCAGAGAATAGGTACCCGCAAAAATTATCAAGGCTGTCTGTGGAACAGCAGGAGGTGGGAGAGATTGTATATGAGATTCTATTACTGAAAGAGGATGTGGCAGCAAGAGTGTTGGGAGAAATAAATAGTGATAACGTGATAAGTGTCCATATTATCGAGGAGGGGGGTACTGGATGCCTTAAATGGTATCAAGGTGGATAAATCCCTGGGACCTGCTCAGGTGTAACCCAGAACTTTGTGGGAAGCTAGGGAAGTGTTTGCTGGACCCCACGCTGAGATATTTGTGTCATTGATAGTCACAGATGAGGTGTTGGAAGATGGGCGCAATTATTTGAGAAAGGTGGGAAGGAAAGGCCAGGGAACAATAGACCAGTGAGCCTGAAATCAGTGGCAGAGAAGTTGTTGGATGTGATTCTCAGGGACATGATTTACATGTAATTGGAAAGGCAAGAAGTGATGAGGGAGAGGCAGCGTTGCTTCGTATACGGAAGTCAATTACTCGGACTCCAGGAAGATACAAGGTTCTACATAACAGACTGGTTAACAAGTTTGAGACTGTAGAATACAGGGAGGACTAGCTATTTAGATACAGAATTATCTAGAAGGTCATAGAGATGTATAACATGGAAACAGACCCTTCAGTCCGTACCGTCCATGCCAACAACTTACCGAACCCAACAACTGTGTGAGAAATATGCTGTCAGGATGGGTGCTGGGTCCACTGCTTTTTGTCATTTTTATCAATGATTTCTATGTGAATATATGAGGTATGGTTAGTAGGTTTACACTATACACCAACATTGGAGGTGTAATGGACTGTGAAGAAGGTTGAGTGAAGTACAATTGGACTTCACTCAAATGGGCTAAGGGATGGCAGATGGGGAAAATTTAGATAAATATGAAGTTCTGCATTTTAGAAAAGCAAATCAGAGCAGGGCTTGTACACTTAATGAGGAAGTGCTGGGGAGTGTTGCTGAACAAAGAGACCTTGGAATGCAGATTCACACTTCCTTGAAAGTGGAACCTTAGTTAGGCTAGTGAAGAAGGTGTTTTGTTTTGAGTATAGGAGTTGCGACATTATTTTGGGGCTGCACAGGGCATTGATTCAGCTGCTTCTCAAATTCTGCTTTCACTCCTGGTCTCCCCGCTATAGGAATGATGTTGTGAACCTTGAAAGGATTCAGAAAAGATGCACAAAGATGTTGCCAGGGTTGAGAGTTTGAGATATAGGGAGAGGCTGAATTGACGGGGGCTGTTTTCCCTGGGGCATGGGATGCTGAGAGGTGACCTCAGTGGTTGATACACTGGTGAGGGACATGGTTAGGGTGAACAGCCAGGGCCTTTTTTCCCACGTTAGGTGGGTCCAAAACCAGAGAGCACAGGCTTAAGGTGTGAGGGAAAAGATTTAAAAGGGATGTGAGGGGCAATGTTTTCAAGCTGAACATGGTATGTGTATGGAATGAGCTGCCAGAGAAAGTGTGGAGGCTGGTATAATTGCAACATTTAAAAGGCATCTGATTGGATATGTAATTCGGCAAGTTTGAGAAGGATATGAGCCAAGTCCTGGCAAATGCGATGAGATTAATTTAGGATATCTGGTGGGCATGGACAAGTTGGACAAAGGGGTCTGTTTCTGTGCCGTACATTTCTATGACACTAATAAATTAAAATTAAGATCGGTTTCTCTTTTCTGGAGAGTTAGCAGAAGGTCAGAAAATTCTCCTTGGAGCTGAGAAGGTTTCAACGAGGAGCAGAATTGTTTCCAGGAAATTTAAGTTACAGAGGGACAGCATGAGAAATTATTAACATTGTCACAATTTTTATGAACTACTTTCAGGTAACTGGCAAATAATGCAGCGTAAAAACGTGAACATTATTTCACTCAGTAAGTTCTGAGCATCTGGAACAGTTTGATCGACAGCTGGATGCAAATTCAGTAGTTATTGTCAAAACAAATTTGCAATTTTCCTTTTTAAAGGAAGGATTTGGAGGGCTATGTCCAAATGGAAGGTGAGTTGGGACTGACTGGCACCATCTCCAGAGGGAGCGTGTACAGCCCCATTGGGCTGAATAGACCCCAGCCCCTGTGCTCTGAGATACTGTCCCATTCACTGTGAATGATGAAGCTCATCACAGGGCAGGGCCATAGACATGTACAGCATGAAAACACACACTTTGGTTAAACTGGTCTATGCCGATCAGATATCCCAACCTAGTCTAGTCCCATTTGCCAACACTTGGCACATATCCCTCTACTCCCTTACTATTCATGTACCCATCCAGATGTCAAATGGTATAATTGTACCAACCTCCCCCACTTCCCGAGAGAAGATTCCATCCACGCACCAACTCCAGTGTGAAGGAAATTGCCCCTCAGATCCATTTTAAATCTTTCCCTTCTCATCTTAAACCTATGCCCTCTCGCTCTGGACTCCCCCACCCCAGGGACGATACCTTGTCTATTTATCCTACCCATGCCCCTCATGATTTAATAAACCTTTGAGGTCATCCCTCAGCCTCTGATGCATCTGGGAGTATCCCACCACTTATGTCACAATGGAGCCTGGCTGATTGACACAGCTTCAGACCAGTAGGACAGTTGGCGTGATCCTCCAGCCAATGGGAGTGAATGAGGGGTGGGTCCAGCGGGCCAACACCTGACCATGAGCTTTGCAAGCGCAGTGTCACTGTGAGGGGGAGGGGTCTCAGTGAGTGTGAAGGGACTGGGAGAGAGATGGAGTTAGTGTGGACTGGGAGGGTTGATAAACTCTGTTTCAGTCTGCTCGACCTGAAAAAAATATTCGGGGTAAATTAAAACCAAAAGAACTGCGGATGTTGTAAATCACACACAACAACCTCAAGGTACTGGAAAAGCTTCGCAGATCTGACAGCATCTGTGAAGAGAAATCAGTTCTCATTTTGGATCCGGTGACGCTTCCTCAGGTACTGATCTTACTGAGAAAAAACTATTGGTTTATATGCAGAAGGTAGGGGTTAAGGAGTAAATGATAGGTGTGGATCGAGTCCAAAGAGAGAGAGAGAGAGAGAGAGAGAGAGAGGAGCAGTTGGACAAAGGAGTGGATATCAACCTGGCTGGGGGAGAGTAAATACCTGTTTATGGGGACTGTTAGTGGTTATCCATAGGTAGTGTGTAATAGCAGGCTAGGTAATAACAAGGCCTGGTATGTGACGTAGGGGGCAAAGAAACTAGAACGTGGGAGAGTTCAGGACCTAAAATTATTGAATTCGATGTTGAAGCCATGGGATTGCAGTGTCCCCGAGTGGGAGATGAGGTGTTGTTCTTCCAGCTTGCTTTAAAGCGTGGCGCTGGAAAAGCACAGCAATTCAGGCAGCATCCAAAGAGCAGTAGAATCGACATATTGGGCGTATAAACACTTCATCAGAAATGTGGGAGTGGGGGAAGCTGGCTGAGAGATAAATAGGGAGGGGTGTGTGGGGTTGGGGGGAAGGGAGCTAGGAAGAGACTAGGTAGATGTAGATGGGGTAGTAAAAACAATGACTGCAGATGCTGGAAACCGGATTCTGGATTAGTGGTGCTGGAAGAGCACAGCAGTTCAGGCAGAATCCTGATGAAGGTCTTTTGCCCGAAACGTCGATTTCAAAGCTCCTTGGATGCTGCCTGAACTGCTAAGCTCTTCCAGCACCACTAATCCAGTAGATGGGATATTGGTGAGAGGGTGGAATGGATAATTGGGAAGGATGATGGACAGGTGGGACAGTTCAACAGGCCAGTGCCGAGTTGGAGGCTTGAATCTGTGATGAGGTGGGGGAGAGGAGATGAGGAAACCTTGATGCCGTGTGGTTGAAAGGTCCCAAGGTGGAAGCTGAGGTGTTCTTCCTCCAGGGGTCGGGTGGCTCGGAGTTTGAGGTGGATGACACCCAGGATTTGCATGTCCTTGGCAGCGTGGCGGCAGAGGGGGGTAGCTGAAGTGGTTGGCCACAAGGCGGTGGGGTTGGTTGGTGCATGTTCCCTGAAATGTTCCACAAGTTGGCATCCTGACTCCCCACTGTAGAGGAGACCGCATCGAGAGCAAAGGACACAAAACGTGAGGTGTTATTGGATGTGCAGGAAAATCTCTGCTTGATGTGGGAGGATCCTGCAGTGCCTTGGATGGAGTTGAGGGGGGAGGTGTGGGCACAGGTGGCAAGTGAAGGTGCTGGGAGTGGAGGATAGTTTGGTGGGTCGCATGGATCTAATGAGGAAGTCACAGAGGGAATGGTCTCTGGAATGCTGAAATGGGTGGGGAGGGAAATATATCTCTGGTGGTGAGGTCTGATTGTAGTTGGTGGAAATGGCAGACGATGATGCATTGTATCTGGGTGGAAGTTGAGGACGAGGGGGATTCCATACTTGTTGCAGTTGGAGGTGTGGGTGCCAAGGGCAGTGGTGTGGGAAGTGGAGGAGATACACGGGAGGGGAAATTGCAGTCCTTGAAATCGGAGGCCATTTGGTATGTTCTGAAGTGTTCTGCCAGCTTGCATCAAGCTTCACTGGAACACTGCAGTAAGCATGAGACAGAGATGTTGGCCTGGGAACAGCCTTGTGTGTTAAAGTGGGGGGCAACTGGATGCTCCGGGTTTTTTTTTGCATCAGAACATAAATCATCAGCCGCCTTTTCCAACACCGCTACTGAGATGCTACCAGGTTCCTGTCTCCTCCATTAACAGCTTTCCGCCCTCCCAGCCGGATCGTTATCCACTCTTTTGTCTTTCCAAATGTTCCAGTCTCTCTTTGGGCTCTGTCCCCACCTATTATTTACTCTTTAACCCTTATCTCCTGTAGTCCAAAGATGTGCAGGTTAGGAGAATTGGCCCAGCTAAATTTCCCGTAGTGTTCAGGGATGTGCATTCGTCCGGGGAAATGGTGAGTAAACGGAATGGGAATGGGTCTGGGTGGGTGTAGAATTGTTGGGCCGAAGGGCCTGTTTCCTGTGGGTATTCTAATTTTCCCAGTTGCCATCGGTTCTGAGGAAGGGTCACTGGACCCATGATGACCCTTTGTGTGTGCAGGAGGAGGAAACGGGAAAGGAGAGAGTGGCAGCAGAAACCGGATTAAATGTATCAGTGTAGACTAGGAGGGTTGAGTGACACTCTGTGCAGGTCGTTAATCTGAATTAGAAACTCCTGGTCCCTGGTTTGCAGCAAAGTGGAAGATGGCTTGGGCCTCAGGCAGTGAGAGGTGCTGGGTTATGGCTGCCATCTTTATCTGGGGCCAAGGTACAGCAAGGAGCATGCACGTGTCGTCTTCCTGGGTGGGGGCGGTGCGATTTGAAGAGGAGCATCCAACACCTACCAAAAGAAGTGTTTGCCTTCACTATTCATCTTGCACTGACTATGAGCTTTCTTTTGTGAATTTATTTTATAGGATATTAGTTGAGAATAATTGAGACTGTGATCTCAAAAGCATGTTTCTACAGTCCACAGAGTCAGCACGATCTGAATATCATTGACATTTAACTGTGAAAGGAGAAAGATTTATCGGTTCTGTCTGTGGGAAAATATCTTCAATATTTTTGTCAAGCCAAAAGCAGAACGATGTTCAAGTTCATGGTTGGATCACCCTTTGGGTATGTGTTCAATTCTTGGCCCTGTAGCTGTGGAAGGAGGTATTGACCTGAGAGAGAGCACAGATTTATCCATATTACACCTCGTCTCTTTGCAGGAACTGTCAGATTTAGTCTCAATCATCCACTTTATGATGTTAACCTGTAAACTCCTTACTTCCAATTCCCTGCAAATTTCTCATTGAAATTCCTTGTGGACTCAAATTCCAGCACCATTTCAGGTGGAACGTTCCAGATTCTGACAACTGTCTGTTCATTCGGAAACTGCTGAAGTCCATTTTGACTCTGGGGTTACATAGGGCTGAATTGAAAGATGAGATGCTGGTCCTGAGCTCCCATTGAGGTGCATTGTAACAGTACAGGAGGCTGAGGGCAGTGTAGGTGTGAGCAGACAATGAAAATGACAGGGCTGCACTGTGAGGGCTACTTGGATCAATGAGAGTGTTTTGGAGTTGGGTGTAAACAGAGTGAGGTGAGACAGGGAGAAGGTGAAGCTGAAACTCCGTTTTACTTCAGGCCTTTCAGAAATTCACAGTCCCAATGGGAATAGCCAATTTGTCAGTGACACCTGCGGAGTATTTAAGTTTAGAAAAGGACAACATATCAGCTTAACTAAAGATTTTTTTTATTATAATGGGCATGTTTGACGTGAAGGAAGGTTGCTCACTCATTTAAATTCTCTTAATGGGAGTAACTAGATGAATGTAGTGAGATGTTGTTACAAGAGCCCTCAGACCCGTGGTGTGCTCCTCTTGCACAATGTGGGACATAAGGGATGCTTCCAGTGTCCCTTACAGCTATGTGTGCAGGCAGTGTGCCCACCTGTCGCTACTGAGAAACTGTTTTTCAGACCTGGAACTGAGAATGGACTCGCTGTGGAGCAATGCTGAGATTGTTATGGACAGCATGGTTAATGAGTTAGTCACACTGCAGGTGAGAGTTACACAGGCAGAAAGGGAATGTGTGACCATCAGATCAAGTAAAAGGCTCAGGAAGGAAATGCAGGACTCCCCAGCGGTTATTCCCTTCTCATACAGATACTATGCACCACTTGGAATTCTATAAAGGGGGCAACAGGTGGGGTGGCCTCTCAGGGGAAATCAGCAACAGCCAGGTTCATGACACTGCTCCACTGCACAGAACAGGAGGAGGGAGAATGGCAGAGCTGTAGTGACAGGGGATCCAGTAGTCAGGGTCAAAGACAGGCGTGTCTGTGGCCACAGACATGAATCCAAACAGTGGAATTGAACCCAGGTCCCTTTATTGATAAGTGCACAGACCAATAAAGGTCAGTGTCCCAAATGCAACCTTCAGCACTTGACCACCCTGAAGCTCCATTTTCCAGGGACTGTGCACTTGTTCTGAGCCCTTCAGAGGTATTGAAGGGGACAGGGAAAAAACAGGAGCAGGGTTGTGTTGCAGATCTATAAAATAACTGTCTCTCTCGCCTCTCGATTTCTCCCCCCGCCTCGGTCGCCCACACCCCTGGTGCCTCCTCCCCACCACAGGGAAAAGACCTTGTGTATTTACTCTATCCATGCCCCTACTGATTTTATAACCTCTATAAGGTCACCCATTAGCATCTAATGCTCCAGGGAAAACAGTGTATTCAGCCTCTCCCTGTAGCTCAAATCCTTCAACCCTGGCAACATGCTTGTAATTCTTTTCTGACCCTTTTCACGTTTCACAATATTGTTTTGACAGGAAGGAGACCAGAATTGCATGCAATCTTCCAAGATTGACCTAACCAATGTCCTGTAGAGCCGCAATATGACCTCCCAACTCCTATACTCAGTGCTCTGACCGATAAAGGAAAGCATACTAAACACCTACTTCACTATCCTATCTACCTGCGATTCTGCTTTCAAGAAACTATGAACCTGCATTCCAAGGTCTCTTTGTTCAGGAGCACTCCCGAGGACCTCACCATTAAGTGTATACACCCTGCTAATATTTGCTTTTCCAATATGCAGCTCCTCACATTTATCTAAATTAAACTCTTTCTGCCAGTCCTCAGCACATTTGACCCTCTGATCAAGATCCTGTTGTAATCTGAGGTAATCCTCTTCACTGTCCACTACACCTGCAATTTTGGTGTCATCTTCCTAACAATGCTTCCTATATTCACATCCAAATCATTTATATAAATGATGAAAATTAGTGGATCCAGAACCAATACTTTGTGACACCCCACTGGTCACAGGTCTCCAATCTAAAAAGCAACCTTCCACCACCACCCTCTGTCTTCTACCTTTGAGCCAGTTTTGTATCCAAATGGCTAGTTCTCTCTATCTTCCTTGAGATCTAACCTTGCTAACCAGTCTCCCATGGGGAACCTTGTTGAACACCTTACTGAAATCCATGTAGATCGTTTACACCGCTTTGCCCTCATCAATCCTCTTTGTTACATCTTCAAAAAAAATGACTCATGTTCATGAGAGGTGATTTCTCACAAACAAAGCAGTTATTAATATCCACGACTTAACTGTACATTGGGGTCTGCGTCACCCAATTATAGGTGTTAATATTCTGGATAAAGTTCACGTACATCAGCTTTGTGTTAGTGACTGTGTCATGAATCTTGTTAATAACACCAATGCCGGTTAGTTCCTTTTGAAAGGCAGTCCCTTCCGTTCTGCTTGTCTCCTCCACCCCCACCGTAGACAGTAAGTGGGAGGAGCTCATGGAGTTTCCATGTGAGTGAAATTGAGAAAATCTTCCCTTCATTCCACTAGCCCACCAGGAAATAGTGGTAGTGTCCTTACCTCTGAACCACGAGGTTTGGGTTCAAAGTTGAGTAACAGCATCTTTGAAGAGGCTGTTTGGAAAACATGCCCAAGCTCCCAACTGTCCCTGCCTGAGCCTCCAAACAGAACCTTCCTGTAGTTTCTCTCCTGTCAGACTCTCCCATTGCTCAGTTTGTCCAGGATCCCCTCCTGCTGCTGCACTGCTCCTGTCCCTCACTGAGCTGTCCATCCCCCCAGTGTCCTCCACATTCATTCATTGTTTACCATCCTATTGTCCCAGTACTCCAGTCCTCCAGCCCCGCCCCCTCCACCCTATTGGGCAGCAACTGCTGTCAATCACCCAGGGTCCTATGTGATCTGGAGCATGCTCTGTAGGAGGGGCAATCAGTGCACGGGCGCAGTGCTGGCCAATTGTTGGCATATGTGCAGGGTGGGACAGTGCCAGGGAGGGAGGCTGTGGGTGTGTGGGATTAATCTGTCATTGAGCAGCTCACTCCTTTCCTCCTCTGGGAACAGGACCCAGGGGAATGGTCCCAGCCCTGGTATCGTGACAAGTGGTCGGCGTATCAGTGGGGGGAGCATTTTGCAGAACGTTATCAGAACTCGTGTGAAGATTCAGGAATGTTATGGAAAGGATCAAGGATGGGCCTGCAATTAAAGTTCTAATTTGGTTCATTTTAGTTCAACCAGATATGATTTGGCCAGTGTGTGCAGGATGGTTCTTATCAGAGGGTCGGTGTGGGGAAAATAAATAAGAGATTCCAGATTGGGAAAAAAAAATCAGTTTGGGTCTGACCAGGAAGGAAACCCTGGGAGGTGGGAGGAGGATTCACCAACACCCAGGAGGCTCTGATTCAGAGGAATAGACTTGATTAGATTAGATTTCCTACAGTGTGGCAACAGGCCCTTCGGCCCAACCAGTCCACACTGACCGTCGGAAGAGTAACCCACCCAGACCCATTTCCCATGGCCGATTCACCTGACTTGAGCATCTTTGGATTGTGGGAGGAAACCGGAGCACCCGGAGGAAACCCACGTAGACACGGGGAGAATGTGCAAACTCCACACAGACAGTCACCCAAGGCTGGAATCGAACCTGGGATCCTAGTGCTGTGGGACAGCAGTGCCATCGTGCCACCCCCTTTTTTTTTGGTTCTTAGCCTGCAGGCAGGAGCTAGGAAGCTGAATCTAAGGAGAGGGGAGAGAGTGTGAGAACTGGGTGTGGAGGAAAGGAGTGAGGAGATTGGTTAACGAGAGAGAATTTGTGAGACTGAAATTTAAAGCTTTGGGGCAACAAGGAAACTACAATTTAATACTATCATTGTCTTATAAAGATCCATCCGGTATCTTGTTTTCTCTGTACGGAACTGAAATGGCGGATTCGCGGATGAGAAATTCAAATTGAACTTCCTGTTCAGTTTTGATAGTTACTTGCTCCGTGCCGATCTGGATATCATTGACCTTTTCATGTGGAAGGAAAGGTGTGTATTCTGTCCATTGGTGAATATTTCAAATATCACTGTGACTGGAAACATTACTGAGACACAGCCAAGTCCATGTTAGTGTGGTGACTGTGGAGAGAGAGTTCATTTGTTTTTAAACGTCTGAAAAACATGGCACATTTCCCAGGAACAATTAAGCTACAGATTTGTTTTGTATGAGGACAACGTTTTAATTAACCAAGCAACCAGAAAGAGACAAGGATACCTACACCATGGAACAAACGATGAAAACGGGATTGTTGTAAAGGAGTTAATTATCGATCATGGCTTGTAATTCATTGGCGTTGTCACGTCGGTTCCAGCGCCTTTGGGAATTAGTGGAAATGTGATGAATTTAATGTAGGTTTCAGTTATTAAACGGGAAAAAGTGCAGAAGAAATTTACAAGGATTTTTGCCAGGGCTCAGGGGTCTGAGTTATAGGAAGAGGTTGGACAAGCAAGGATTTTTTTTTTGTTTAGAGCAGAGGAAACAGGGGAGGAATCTTTTCTCGAAGTCTATAAGACAATGAGAGGCATGGGTAAGGTGAATGCACTCAGTCTTTTGCCCAGGGAATCAAGGACTGGAGGGCATCATTTTAAGGTTATAGGAGAAAGAATGAAAGGGAACCTGAGGGGCAACAGTTTTACACAGAGGGTGGTATGTATATGGACTGAGCTGCCAGTGGAAGTGGTTGAGGTGGGTACATTAATAACATGTAAAAAATATTTGGACAAATGCATGGATAGCAAAGGGTCAAAAGCAGATGGGCCAAGTGCAGGAAAATGTGGTTCACGTGATGGGCATTTTGGCGGGCATGGGCCAGTTTGGGCCAAAGGGCCAGCCTCTGCTATAGGATGCTCTGACTCCAAGTATATTTGCTATTTCTCCTGCTATCTCTGGTAGCACCCTGGGATGGATTTCATCTGAGCAAGGAGACATGTCCACCTTTAGCTCCATTAGCTTGCCCAGTTCTAACGCTTTCGTGATGATGGTTGTTTCTTGCTCCTCACCTTCCTTTGTCTCTTTATCAATTACTGGCATGTTCTTCGTATCCTCCACTGTGAAGACTGCTGTGTGCTCATATTCCTCAACCCTGCTGGATAGGAATAACTAGGTACAGAACTCTGAGAGGTCTTCTTTGAGTCTTTATTGATGAGACATGGCAGGTACCTTGATAGTGTACATGCAAAACACCTCCAGGCAGCATCAGGTAACCCCCCGCCTGTCCGATGTGCCACTCCCATTCTTATACCTTTGTGGTTTTGAATGGAGGCTGTCTCTCAATATTATTTCCATAGCAACGGCAGTTAAAAAGTCGAGTTCAGCTCAACACTTTGTGTGGAATCACATACCGCTCCCCCACACCCCTGTCGCTCAGTCAGGTATCTGACAGGCACTTCAGTTTCAGTGGGGCTGTCTGTCAGGATTCTGATGTTGAAGAACTGGTGTTGGACTGGGGTAGGCAAAGTTTAAAAACCACACATCACCAAGTTGTACTTCCAAATAAACCTGTTGGACTATAAGCTTTTGCAGTGTGCTGTGAGTTTGAACTTGATCAGGATTATCTCTATGGTAACAGTTAAGTGCTTCAACAATTACAGAGGCCATATGTTCCCCACACAATAGGTTCCCCTCTAGCAGTGTCAACTGCTATTCTGACCCTGGGAATAGCTACTCAATCCCATCTAGCTTTCTGTGGATCTTTAAAGTTTTTCTAATCTCCTAGTTTCTCCTTGGTCTTTGCCAATTTGTATGCTTTCTATTTCAATTTGATAAACTCCCTTATTTCCTTAGCCACCCATGACAGATTACTCCTTTTCCTACAGTACTTTGTTTTCACTGATATATACTTTTGCTGAGCAGTTTGAAAAATTTTTTGATATTCCTCCACTGTCTGTCAACTGTCCCACCCTAAAGTCTTCCAGTCTACATTAGCCAACTCCTGCCTCATCCTATTGTAGTCTCCTTTGTTTAAGCACAGGATCTTGGGATTGGATTCAATCTTCCCGCTTTCCAACTGTATTCTAAATTCAATCATACTTAACACAAGTCTTTTATCAGATTATGAGGTGAGGCGACGTTACCTGGGTGTTTTGGTTTTCATTGTCAGAGACCTTGGCTTTGTAATAAAGTACAGGATAGATATTCACAACAGAGTATTCTGGACAGTGTGAATGTACTACACAGTCTAAAACCATACATCACTGTCTCCCCTCCATTCACATGATTTGGAGATGCTGGTGTTGGACTGGGGTGTACAAAATTTTTAAAATCACACAACGCCAGGTTATAGTCCAACAGGTTTAATTGGAAGCACACTAGCTTTCGGAATGTCGCTCCTTCATCATGATCCAATTAAACCTGCTGGACTATAACCTGTTGTTGTGTGATTTTTAACTCACCTCAGTTTAAAATTGCAAAATCATTATCTCCCACATACTTCCTCACTATCTAATCCACCTGACTATCCTGCTTTTTCCGAAAATCTCCTTTGGTGAAGGTAGTGAGTTTTGGATTCAGCTTTCCAGTTATTACCGTAAAAAGATAAGCCCTGGGCCCAGGAGAGGCAATGCAGCCCTTTGAACCAGCTCCACCATTTAATACCATGATGATTGAGCTCACCTCGGTCTCAGCTGGATTTTTCCCACCTGCTCCCTCTCTCGCCCTTCATCTCATTGCAAATTTAACATCTGTATCTCTTCAGTAAATTTGCTTATTGTCCTGGCATCCACTGTATTTTGAATAAGTAATTCCCCAGATTCACAGCACATTGAGATAGGTACATTATTCTTCATGAGAATAGAATAGAATCCCTACAGTGCAGAAACAGGGTATTCGTCCATGGAGTCCACACCAACCCTATAATGAGCATCCCATTCAGACACCCATTCCCTGTATTTCCCATGGTTAATGGCTTAACCTGCACATTCATGGACACTGTGGGAATTTAGCATAGCCAATCCACTTAACCTGCACATCTTTGGACTGTGGGATGAAACTGGAGCACCCAAAGGAAACTTGCACAGACACGGGGAGAACGTGTAAACTCCACACAGTCGCCTAATGCTGGAATCAAATCCAGGTCCCTGACGCTGTGAGTCAGCAATGCTAACAATTGAGCCACCTCTGCTTAAAACCTGCTCCTCCTATTAAACACCCCACGCCCCAGTTGGCTGAATCTATATTCCTTACATCAAAAAATCAGGTTGTGGAAGCAGATGTCTCAGTAAAACCCAGTGACAGTCCATATGTTCTGTGTGTCTGTATGGTGATCCTACACACAACCCTCCAGCCTACACTTTATAATCACTTCCCAGAGACAGGGCTCCAGTGGCTTCATGGGGACTACAACTCCCACAAACCCTGAGGCAGGGACCACGCATGTGTGGGGAAACCCAGCACTGTCCATGTACAGAAAATGGGTGGGTTTTGGAGCATGTGCTTTGGGTAAGTATACTTTGCGAAAAGTATTTCACACTGTGATTGGCTGGAGGAGGAATGCATCTGCTCATAGTATTGATCAGTTGGGGGGTCAAAGTGTCACTACACCCATGGAGGACCATTCTCTATTCCCAATTCATTGTAATGGTGGGAATCAAATAATGGGGAACGAAGAAGGATCTGACCCATTCTCCCAGACTGAAGGTTCCTCTTCTGTCCAGGATCTGCCACCTCCCTTTCTGTTTCCTTTTGTTTCATTCTGCTGTTACATTATTGACTTGCAGCAACTGAAGGGAAAGGAAGTGAACCCGGAAAGGGTGCAGAGTCTAACCAGGGATGGGAAGTGGTGGCATGGATCTGTTTATCAGCAACTCCATGAGAATGGGGAAGGTGTACATTAGGGGCAGCAGAGTCAGAATGGTGGGAGAGAGTAAGTGGGCTGGAGGGTTACAGCTTTGAGGGAAGAAAGGGGAAAAAGATATTCCAGAGAAACTACATTGTCTGTTCTGAATTTCTAATCTGTAAATATTCCTTTATACAGGGTGCTAGATGGTGAAGATTTGCAACTGAAATCTCAGAATCATGTGCAGATCATGATTAAGTTAACCAGCATTTGAAGAACCAAAGATAGAGAATCACTCGGTCAAAATCCTGCAGCACTCTCCTCACGGCATTGTCGGTCTATCTGCACCAAATGGACTGTGAATGGTTCAAGACAGCAGCTCACTACCATCTTCTCAATGGTAACGAGAGATGGGGAATAAATACTGGCTGAGCCAGTGATGCCCATATCCTGGAAACGGTTTCTGTCTCGAGTTGCTAAAACCCAGTTGATGTTACTGCAGGATGATGAGGGAGGCTGATTACATCCTGCAGGAGGCAGCACCATCACAATTCCCCTGCCTACACCCACACAGTAACACAGCAACATCACTGGTACAAAAGGCAGTGAAGCCAAAGGAGGACTTAGATATAGTTCTTCGAGGTAAAGTTATGAAAGGGGATTGGAACACAGCAGGAACAGGAGACTGAACTGTCTGGTCAGCTGTTTCCCATTGAATGGTGGAGCAGGATTGAAAGGCTGAATGGTCTCCTCCTGCTGCTATCTTCCAGGAGATTGAACTTCCACATCTTTTTTTCAGTGAGGGATGGTTTGATGGATTTTATTTAACATTGACCTTTAACACAAGGTTTGTAAATTTTGGTTTTAAAATGTTGTAAAAGTTTTTTGCACAGCAAATAAAATTAAAGAAAATAAATTAAACTGTCTGAATATAAGTTTTAAAACTTTCAACCTCCTGTAAAACAAAATCCTGTCTATTCCCGGACCCCATCACTTTCCAGCTACTCAAACTCCAGGAAAATATTCCCTCCCTGTCTGAACCTTTGGTTTGATTTAACTGCTTTTCAGTTCTCGTTCTGTGAGCTGTGAAGCATTTTTTTCCCATTTCTCCGACCCAGAAATGTTATCACAGTAACTTTCCCACCATCAAAATCATCATTACGCCATTTTGCTTTTGGTTAACATATAATCACTCGCAGAGAAAAATGAGGACCACAGATGCTGGAAGCCAGAGCCTAGATTAGAGTGGTGCAGGAAAAGGGCTTTTACCAAAACGTTGCTTTTCCTACTCCTTGGATCCTGCCTAACTTGCTGTTCTTTTCCAGCACCACTCTAATCTAGACATATCATCACCAGCAGTAACCAATCATTTGTGTAACCAATTGAATATTTCCAAACAAAGCCCATTGCGGCCAAGCAAACCATTATAAGTGACAAAGTGAGAAGGGACTAAATCAAAGTAGAGTTGTATGGAGGGGGCAGCGGTGGAGATAAAGCACTGTATCCCCTGCGGTGCCCACCTCTATCTCAAAGCATCGAGAGCATTGATACGCAGCACATGCTCCTTCTCCAAGGACACCTTGCTGTGTAGCCTTTATCCTCAATCATGGAATAGAATCCCGACTGTGGAAGCAGAGCATTGGCCCATCAAATCCCACCGACCATCCGAAGAGCATCCCATCCAGAGCACTCCATCCCTGCAACAGTGCATTTCCCATGGCTGATCCACCTAGTCTGCACATTCCTGGACACTGTGGACAACTTAGCACGACTGGCCCACCTAACCCGCATATCTTTGGATTGTGGGAGGAAGCACCTGGAGGGGACCCATACTATCATGGGGAGAATGTGGGAACTCGACATTGACCAAGGCTGGACTCCAACCTTGTACGTGGTGCTGTGAAGCAGCAGTGCTATGATCATAATTTAAATCAAAACAGATTATCATTGCTTATTGTCACATTGCTGTTTGTGGAGACTAACTGCACAGAGAGAGACCCTGAGGTTCAGAAAGTGGCAAAATAAATTCAGTCAACTCCAGCCCAGTTAATGTGATGAACAACCACAACATCAAAACTCCAACAGTGTCGTCATATACAAGGTCCTGTGCTGATTCTGATGGACAGTAACTCCAGAATCAGAGTCCTGCAGTGATGTCTGAACTCTACCCCACACGGAGCAGGTGGGTGACCACTTCCCTGTGAGCACTCACTGGGCTCTCAGTCGTGTTGAAGACTCAGCAAATCCTTTGTCACACAGATAGGGAAACAGCTTCTACCCAGTGTGAACCCGCTTGGGTCTCAGGGGACAGGATGAATAACTGAATCCTCTCTCACATACTGACCATATGATTGGCCTCTCCCCCTGTGTGGGCTTGCTGGGGTCTCAGGGGGTAGGATGAATCACTGAATCCCCCCTCACACACTGACCGTCTGAATGGTCTCTCCCCTGTGTGGGCTCACTGGGGTCTCAGCAGGTGGTGCATTTGTGTGTATCTCTTCTCCCACACTGGGAACAAGTGAATGACCTTTCCCCAGAGTGAGCTCGCTGGTGTTTCAGCAGGTCACTGCGTGAATCCTTTCCCACACACTGAGCAGATGAATGGCCTCTCCCCGATGGGAATACACTGATGTCTCCGCAGATGGGAGATTTGAATGAATCCTTTGACACACATGGAGCAGGTGAAGGATCTAAATCCACTGTGCTATCTCTGTTGTCTCAGCAGATTGTAAGATCGAGTAAATCCTTTCCCATACGTGAGGCAGGTGAGCGGCCTCTCCGCAGTGTGACTGTCAGTGAGTGTCCACTGGGAAGGGTAGGTAAATTCCTTCCCACAATCCCCACTTTTGCGTACCCTCGCCCTGGTCCCATCATAATGGTGTCTTCCCAGATCACATGACTGGTTAAATATTCGACCACAAGCAAAACATGGGAATGATTTGTCTGGGCTGAGAATGCTGCGTTCTCCTTCCATATTACCGATAAGGATCTGGACCTGTGCAATTGGATGACTCTGCAGTTGATGTGATGTTAAAGCTGAGTTTCCCATCTGGGAAATCTCTCTCTCTGTAAAACATTTTTTCCCTATCAATATTACAACTCCCAACACCCGCTCTCCCTTCAGTTCTCCTGAACTTCTAAATTTGGACTAATGCAATGACCTCAGTAATGTGCCTTTCTCTCACTTGTTTCTGAAAGTAAATTAGGAACATTTTGAATAACTTTGCACACTTTACCAGAAGAACCCATACCTATTCTATCATTTACAAGTTTTAACCCGTGGGAAATTTGTTAGTTTCTCCAATGACCGTTATAATGTTCTGACCACTTCTACAGAGCTAATGTAAGTCAATTCTAACAATTATCAATAGATTGTATCTAACCAGGATGCCCCCACAACAGGAAGTGCTCTGACACTCAATGCCCATAAGTTCTGGTTTTTTTTCTTAAAGCCCCTCATGCTTCTGTCAATCTGGCAATACAATTGAAGATATTTTATACAGTAGCCTTACAGTCTCAATTGCCAGTTCCAGTCCATGAAGCAGCCAGTTACACACACCAGTGACTTGAATTCTGACGACAGTGTTGCCCTGGCAGGAGAGATTGAAGAGCATGAAACTGTCTTCTCTGGAGTATCTAAAATGAAACACTTGAAATGAACAAAATTCTTCAAAAGCTCGATAGGACAGATACAGGAAGGATGTGCTCCCTGGCTGGTGTATCTGGAATGAAGTCAGCACTAACTGTGGTATCTTTACCCAGCATCCCCTTTAGCTGCATCAATGTTTAAGATGTATTTGCTGCTCTAATTCCACTCTCTTGATCACTCCCATTTGTAATGGCTGTACTGTTGGGGGCCATGCAAATTTATAACATTTGATTCAATCCATCCCAAAGTCTTTCTGTATAGGTGTCTCACTTTTGTTCACAGAGACTCTCAATCAATCTGACCTCTTCACAATCCCTGCTCTGATATTTCCTTAGAGGGCTGAGAATGAAATGTTCACAGAAGGACAAAAAGAGGCTGATTGGCTCATCAGCTCTCCAAAGGATCACCTCACCAAATGCCATTCTTTACCTTTACCCCATAAACATTCCCATTCATCCCCTTCCAATGACTGTTCAATTCTATCCTCTTCATTGTACCTGGCTCCACCACACTATTTGGCAGTGCATTCCTGACCATAAACTTTATGCATGAAAACATTTTGTCTCATGTCACATGTACTTCTTTTATCAATCCCTTTACATCGGTGCCTCCTCATTATTGATTCTTTCCTGAATGTGAACAGTTTGTCCTGATCTACTCTCACGAGACCCCTCTTGAAGGTATCTTTACCCAGTATCCTCTGGGATGGTGAATATCTCTCCCAGTCACAGGAGACCAGTGCGAGACCACTCAGGAGCTCTCACTTTGGGACTGGGTTCAGTACACCATCCAGCCTCACTGTACTCCAGTGAATACACACTGGGGAGAGGCCATTCACCTACCCTGAGTGTGGGAAGCAATTCACTCCGATATCCAGCTTGATGAAACACGAGCGAGTTCACAAGTAACCACAGTGATTGGATTTGTTTTGTTTGTTCACGGGATCACGGCATCACTTGCTGGGGCAGCATTTGTCATCCATTCTGACTGCTCAGGAGATGGTTCAGAGTCAACCACATTATTCAGGGTCTGGATTCACATGTCGGTTGGACCAGGTCAGAATAAACAGTTTCCCGAACCAATGACATGTAGAGTTGTTTTCTGGTCTATTATCCTATTTCAGAAATGAGAAGGAATAATTTTTGCAGTTGAATTAAAAGTGAAAGACCAAAATGGGTTTTAGTCTGATTGAGCACGTCCTTCTATTTTCTCAGTTGTTATTGACCGTCTCATTCCCCTCGCACCAGAACCTGTTCCAGTGTTACAGAAAAGGCAGAATGGTCAGCTGCAGCTGGTCACCTGACCAGTCACTGGACCCAAAGGTTCACTCTCCACAGATGTTGCCAGATCTGCTGACTTTTTCCAGCAATGTCTGTTTTTGTTCCTGATTTCCCAGCATTTGCAGATGGTTAGTTTTTCAATATTGATCTTGTCTGTTGCAGAGGAGTTTATTAATGAGTTTGGAGGGTTTTGAAAATTGCAAGTTAGGCCACAAATCAGCCATGATCATCCTGAATGGCAGAGCAGGGTTGAGGGGCTGAATGGCCTCCTCCTGTTCCAATGAAAGTTGTCCATCTGCAGCTTGTGGTAACATTCCCCCTCACTGTTCATTTCACATCCATGTCTAACACACTGTTACTGACTGAACAAATCTCCTGTGTTTGAACTAAACCTGCTAATGTTCAGTGGCTCCCTCTCCTGCCACACGGGTTTAACTCTCATCATGGAATGTTGTCTCGTATTACTGCGGGAATACCCACAAAGGACTCAGCCTGGAGTCTGTATCCCTGAGATCCACAAACCCCATTTATTTATTTCTTCCTATTTCATTCTGGCTATTGAATTCTCAGTTTCAATCCAATCTCCTGTCATGCTCTTCAACATGTCCATGTGGGTGGACTAGAGGCAGCTGGGATTTAATGAAGGGAAGTGGGGATTAGGCAGAAGAATGAGGAGAGCTGACAGCAAAGGTAGTTCTCATTGTAATGGCAGAGTTTCTCCGTGACCCAGTGAGTGGTGAGGCACCTGAGACTGTGGGGGAGGCAGATTTGGGATCAGGGATTTGGAAAAGCACTCAGACACTGACTGACCTGTCCATCTGATTGTTAACTCAGACAAAAAGACACAAAGAAAGAGGCACATTGAGATAGCACTTTTGATGACCTGGGGCAATGAAACATGCTTCAAACCCAATGATTTCAGCCTCAAATCTCTGAAAATACAGACACAAAGCTTCCTACTTGTACCAGGTTGTCTCTCCAGCGTCCTTTTGTTCTTGAGAAAAGGGTTTTAAGCTGTGTAGACATTCCTGGTGATTGAAACCTCTGTGTCCTTGTAAGATGTATGACTGAATCTTTATTTTCCTGTTCCCTGTGAGCGACATCAGCAGCAGAAACAGGTCCTGACCTGTACGGGTTTCGGTTGGAGTATTTATATTTACAAATTTATTCTCACCCTCACGTACAGTGTGAAATTGCTGTAAAACAGAAGGAAAGAAGTGAGAGAGCACCCACAGAAACACAAAGGCAGCATGTGTACCTGAGCTGAATGAACCTGGCATGAGGAAAACGTGTCGACAATCACAACTAGTTAGAATTACAGGATCTCTGAGGTGCACAAAGAGACTATTCAGTCCATCGAGTCTGCAATGACCCTACCTCCATAACCCCACATTTACCATGGTTAGCCCAACCCACCTAACCTACACACTACAGGCCATGTTAGCACAGCCAATCCAGTAAACCTGCACATCTGTGGGAGAGTCATAGATTATGTCTAAGTGCTCAGAATTGTGGATGAAGGCTCACAAATACTTAACTCTGACACAAATGCTCTTTTTTTTTTCAAAATAAAATCTGGGGGAAACTGCAACCGGAAAGATTTCTGATTATCTCAGGAGGAAGAGAATTCAAAACTCGTGCCATTGACCCAGGGGGCGCAGTGATAGTTACAGATGTCTGGGAACCATCAGAAATGTAACGGGGTGTGAGCAAGGTGGGGGTGAGACAAGGACAAAAATACATTCTGTCACACGGGGGAAGGCAGGAGAAATTAAACAGCAGAAATGGTAGTGCCTCAAGGCCACAGGGAATGGAGTTAGGGCTGGGAAAGAAACAAGGAAACAAGGTGAGCAGCTGCCAAAGAAATACTTTGAAAAAACAGATTATAACAACATAGAGGACAGAGTTCACAGTCTGAAATTGTTGCTGTCATTGGTGAGTACAGAACGCTGTAAAGTCTGGATCGTTCTATTACAGCCAACACATACAGGATGGACAAAGTGGCCTCGGTCTGTGCTGTAACTTACTGACAAATTTATTCTGACTTTTGGAATTCAGGTCGGCTGATATTCATAAATTCTCAAATTGGACTTGAGTTTAATATTCTGGAAAAATGTCAAATAAATCACAATGATCCCATTCTGCAGACTTTAGTCCATAGCCCTGCATGTTCTAGCGTTTCAGTTACATCCTTGTCCTTTTATTCTAATGTGATGCTGGCTACTGCCTCTACCACCCCATCAGTGAGTTCCTGCTCCCCACCATCCACTCCCCTTCTTTCTGAGAATTAGTTTCAATCTAAAACCTCCAGTTTCTGCCCTCTCTGTTATGAATAGCTCCTTCCTATTCACTCGATCTGGATTCCTCAGCATCTTATCACTTCAATTAAATCTCAGCTCATCCTCCTCGGAAATCATCCCCAACTTATCCAACCTTTCCTCAGAGCAGACATTCTCCAATCATGGAAACATTCTGATCAATCTCCTCTGTACCCTCTCTGGTGAGAACACATCAACGTGGGGACTAGGAGTGAGTGCAGTACTTTAACCATGGATTAACTGGTGTTCCTGACATTTCCCATGTCACCTCCGTGTTCTTGTGGTTGTCGCTGATACAAGAAGTGTCCTGGTTTTCCCACATGGAACTGGATGTGCACTCCATGGGGCTGGGATTCCCTACCATTTGTTAACTAATCCTAAATTAACTCCAGATTAAGACAAGATTATCAGATAGCCAACAATCAACTTGTTCCATTATTCTCAAGTCACCTTACTTTTTAAAATTATTACTATCTAAACACAACAGGCTTTAATTTGCTGAACAAGCATTCAGATGTATTCTCTGTTCGAATCACTTGAAGATTATTACCTTCAGCTACATTTGGTGAATTGAACACTGATTGTAAATATATGAATATCAAATGGATTTGAGTTTGATGATAATTAATCTAGTCTGACATTCGTGTTGATTAATATCAATATAAACAGCAATAGGGTTGATTCATACCTGCCCTCTGGGCAATTAGGCATGGGCAGTAAATGCTGCCGGGTCAGCGACACCCTTATCCTATGAATGAATAAAGGGAAATAAAAGTCTCTACCCAGTGTGAATCTGTACATGTTCAACGATGTTGTGAACATTTCCAAAACTAAGTTCTCTATATGCAAAAAACTTTATGAACTGCCAATACCATTGTTCATTACTTGGTGATAATAAGAGAAAAAAAATCCTTCAACTTGTGGTTATGAGTAAATTCACTGGTGTCTCAGCAGGATGGATGCCTGAGTGAATCCCTTACCCCCCCCCCCCCCCCCCACAAACACACACACACACAATAGACAATAGCTGCAGGAGTAGGCCATTCAGCCCTTCGAGTCTGCACCGCCATTCAATATTATCATGGCTGATCATTCCTAATCAGTATCCTGTTCCTGCCTTATCTCCATAACCCTTGATTCCACTATTTTTGAGAGCTCTATCCAACTCTTTCTTAAATGAATCCAGAGACTGGGGCTCCACTGCCCTCTGGGGCAGAGCATTCCACACAGCCACCACTCTCTGGGTGAAGAAGTTTCTCCTCATCTCTGTCCTAAATGGTCTACCCCGTATTTTTAAGCTGTGTCCTCTGGTTCGGCACTCACCCATCAGTGGAAATATGTTTCCTACTGCCAGAGTGTCCAATCCTTTCATAATCTTATACGTCTCAATCAGATCCCCTCTCAGTCTTCGAAACTGAAGGGTATACAAGACCAGTCGCTTCAGTCTTTCAGTGTAAGGTAATCCCGCCATTCCAGGAATTGACCTCGTGAATCTATGCTGCACTCCCTCAATAGCCAGAATGTCTTTTTCTCAAATTTGGAGACCAGAACTGCACACAGTACTCCAGGTGTGGTCTCACCAGGGCCCTGTACAGCTGCAGAAGCACCTCTCTGCTTCTATACTCAATTCCTCTTGTTATGAAGGCCAGCATGCTATTAGCCTTCTTCACTACCTGCTGTACCGGCATGCTGGGGCCTTCATTGACTGGTGTACAAGAACACCCATATCCCTCTGTACTACACCTTTACATAAATTGATTCCATTTAGGTAGTAGTCTGCCTTCCTGTTCTTGCCACCAAAGTGGATAACCATACATTTATCCACATTAAACTGCATCTGCCATGCATCTGCCCACTCACTTATCTTGTCCAGGTCACCCTGTAATCTCCTAACATCCTCATCACATTTCACCCTGCCACTCAGCTTTGTATCATCAGCAAATTTGCTAATGTTATTGCTGATACCATCTTCTATATCATTAACATATATTGCAAAAAGCTGCGGTCCCAGCACGGATCCCTGCGGTACCCCACTGGTCACTGCCTGCCATTCCGAAATGGAGCCGTTTATCACTACCCTTTGTTTCCTATTAGCCAACCAATTTTCAATCCAATCTAGTACTTTGCCCCCAATACCATGCGCCCTAATTTTACTCATTAACCTCCTGTGTGGGACTTTATCAAAAGCTTTCTGAAAGTCCAGGTACACTACATCTACTGGATCTCCCTCGTCCAACACACACACACACACACACACACACACACACACACACACACACACACACACACACACACACACACACACACACACACACACACACACACACACACACACACACACACACACAGAGCAGGTGAACAGCTTCTCCCCAGACTGTCTGGTTTGGCTCGTTTCCAGGTGGGAATTGGTAAAGAATTCCCTTCTGGCATTCCCCACATTTCCAGAGTCTGTCCCTAGTGTGGCTGCACTCGTGTTTTCATTTCAGATAAATGCTGGCAGACTGTTATACACACCGTTAGCACCACCCCACCCACCGCTCCCCCTCCCCCCTCCCAGAACCCAGTATAAAGCAGTAAACATTATCTCCTGCTGTGGAGGGACAGCCTGTAATGGTTTGAGTAGGAACACTGAGCAGATTCACCTCAATGACAATTTAAGCGGTGACCAGATCAAGTTAAGTAGGTCCAAATAAAATGCATTATAGCACAGAAAGAGGCCCATCAAATCCAAGCTGGCTCTCTGTAGCAGAATCCAACATTCTCGTTCCCCATCCGTCCCCCAAACTCTGAGATTTTATTTCCCTCAGAACTGATATAATTGTTTTTATCAATCATTCATCTTCTCTGCTTGCACCACCGTAATAGGCAGCATGTTCTGCATATTTCCAGCCAATACAGCAGAGACACTTACTCATCTCCCACTTTCTCAAAACCTCACATCTGGTCTTAATTCTTGTGCCATCACCTATCGAATACAGATATTTTTGTCTGCTATATCTAGGTGTTATAATCTTATACAGCTTTATCAAAAATATATTCAACTTGTTTACTACAAAGGAAATCGCAATTTCTTCAAATCAATTCAGTGACTGCATTTTCTTCATCAGTGAACTACTCCAGTAAGTCTGTACGCCACACCCTGAAGATCACTCATATCCTTCCTTGTTGATGCCTATTCTGTTCCACAAATCCAGACGAGACAAGTTTTCTGCACAACAGCAGGAGCTTTATTATTGGACAGCCGGCTAGAGTTTCAAAGTGTCTCTAAAGTAGCCGAGTGTCTACTTGCAGAGACTCTTCTTCCTGAACCTCTGCCTCACCCACAGAGACAGTATATTTAATAGGAATTAGACAAAGGCATATCAGTCACATGGGCGATTGTCATTATACAGTTTAAAGTAGGTAATTATGACCTTACAAAGCTTTATGAATGGCGATGTCCTGTGATAATGTGTGATGGATTACAGAAACTGATTATCGTATTGTTCATGGTTATGTGTTAATGGGACGAGATTAAGGCAGAAGGGTTCTTCCTTCAGTAAATGGGGGATTCACTTACATATGCTAATATGGAGGGGAGGTAAGACAATGGGATCGGGAGGCAGTTTAACAGGGTTGTGCCCAGGGCTCTCAGTCTTGTCTGGAAAAGGCAAATTCCTCTGTCTGGGATTAAGGGGGAATCCACATTTTTTCCTGCAATACGTTCTATTTCGAAGGTACAGTCCGCCTCCCCCTACTGAGGTGTTCTGTCTGTGTTGTAAGAGTACAGGTTTGTACTCTTACAATAGAGCAGTAAGACCTTTGTCAGGAGAATGTTTAACCCTTGAGTCGCCAATGCAACCTGAAAGAAAGCAAAGTATGGAACAGGTCCCTCTGTGGTATTTTAACTTTCTCACCCTGACCAGGAATCTGGTGACCAGAATTGGATCCAATGATTGACTGTGACCTAACTAGAGCTTTGCCAATGGTCAGCATCTTTTCCATGAGTTTGTTATCATTCGCTCTATTAATGAAGCCCAGTATCCTATACGTTTACTCAAAACACTTTATGTTCTCTCTCCTTTAATGATTTGTACACATT
This sequence comes from Chiloscyllium plagiosum, assembly GCF_037043375.1. NCBI lineage: Eukaryota > Metazoa > Chordata > Chondrichthyes > Orectolobiformes > Hemiscylliidae > Chiloscyllium > Chiloscyllium plagiosum. Next base: position 70,441,734 of record NW_028270180.1, on the reverse strand, counting down.
GCCCCCCATTCCTGCTGTCCTACTCCCTGTGTCTGTGCCATTCAAACATATATTCCCTTTCTACATTGCTTCTCTCAAAATTGTCAACTTACTGTGTGTTCTAAAGAAGAGACATATTCCACTCAAAATATTATCTCTCCCTCCACACATTCTCCCCCCTGGAAAACAGAACAGTACAGCACCGGAATAATCGGCCCACCATGTCTGTGTGGATCATGATGCCATTCCAAACTAATTCCATCTGCCTGTACATGATCCATATCCCTGCCAACACATGCCCGCTTATGTGTCAGCCCAAATGCCTCTTAAACATTGTGATTGTTTCTGCTTTTACCATCTCTCAGGCAAGTACATTCTAGTCACTGACCACCTTCTGCATAAGAAAGTTGCCTGACACAACTTCCTTTAAACTTGTTCAGATGTTGTTGGAAATGTTCAGCAGGTCATGCAGCATCTGTGAAGAAAAATCAGTTAATAATTAGGGTCTGGTCACCCTTCCTCAGATACGTTATCGCTGATTTCTCTTCACAGATGCTGCAAGACCTGCTGAACTTTTCCCGAAAATGTTTTTGTTTCTGGTTTACAGCATCTGCAGTTGTTTTGGTTTTCATTTCCTTCAAACGTGACCCCTCTCCCCTTAAATCTATGGCCTCTAGAATTTGTGTTTCCACCTTGGCAAAATATTCAGATTATTCACTCTGTCTGTGCCTCTTGGGTCACCCCGCAGCCACTGACTTTCCAAAGACAGCAATCCAAGTCTTTCCAACCTCTCCCAATCCAGACAACATCCTGGTAAACCTGTTTTCAACCTTTCCAAAGCCTCCACATCCTCCTTATGCGGTGCTCAAAATGGCCCACAATACCCCAAAGGTGGCCTAATGACAGTTTTATATTCAGTCCCCTGACAGAAGAAGGCATTCACCTCCTTCACCACTTTCAGGGAGCTGAAGATCCCTCTGTATATCAATGCTGCTCAGGGCCCTTCCGTTTAGTGTATACATTCCGCATGCAATGTGCCTCCCAAAATGCATCACCACACATTTGTCCAATTCAGATCTATCTGTAATTTCTCCGTATAACCTCCTAACTGATCTTTCTTGCTGTGTCCTTTGACAACATTCTCCACTGTTCACAGCTTCATCAATTGTACCATCTACAAACTTGCTAATTCAGTTGTTTACATTTTCATGCTAATCACTGATATATGTTGCAAACAACAGATGTCCCAGTCTGACCCTTGGGGAACAACGGCACTGGCCACAGACCTCCAGCCAGCAACATGCCTCTGCACAACTGTTGCTGGGAGAAGTATCAAAGAGGAGCCCGAGTTTAGCAGCACACGTGACCTTTATTCAGCGCTCCTTACTGAGGCATGATGGGAGAGTTCCCTCTTGAGAACTCTGTGGCTCCCCCAGCCAAGGACAGCTGGGTTTCCTTCATGAGTTCCGGTAACATTTTCCCCCGACCCGATCTCCTGGGTTTGGAATGTCAGCTCGGATATTTCTGTGCTCCCTTTCCCAGTCTCTGGTTCTCTGTCCCTCTGCGACTTCCCCTCTCAGCTCATGTAGTTGCTTTGCCAGTTCTTTCAAGAATTGTTTAACCCTATCCTTGCCATTGCACATCTCGGCACTCCCAATACCACACCCTGCATAGTCCGTCCGGTCAATAATTCAAAGGGGGACTGCCCCGTTCCCTTTGCTGGGGTTGGTGTCAATTTAATTAGGATGGCGGGGAGTTCTCTAACCCATCCCTGCCTGTCTCTGGGAGGGCCTTAGTCAGACTAGCTTTCAGTGTCTGCTTCATTCCTTCTGCTGTCCCTGAGCTCTGGGTGTGGTATGGATTGAAATCGCAACAGGATATAGTGTCTGCTTCATTCCTTCTGCTGTCCCTGAGCTCTGGGGGTTGTATGGATTGAAATCGCAACAGGATATAGTCTCAGCCCTTGATATTGTGAATGCGTTCTGGTCCATAATGGCAGAATAAGCTGGTGTTTACTGTCGAAGGAAAACAGTACACCTGGATCCAGTTACCTCAGGGATCCTATAATATTCCATTATATCCCCTGCGTCCCTGCTGCTGCCTCCATTTTACCCTGATTGTTTTCCCTGGCTCATATAGTGTGTACAAGACTACACCCCTTCAACAAAAAGCTGCTACATCTCTCCCTGTTCCAGGCCTCTCCCTGTAGTGGAGCATCTGATATTGCATTGTATCCTGCCTAATATGGGCTGACCCATGATATGTTTTTAATAATGTTTGTCTTTTACAGTGTGATGGCACTGCTGGATCATCCAGACTCTGTCGTGTCCTATCACTGCCCCACCCTTTTCCCATTCCTCTTTCCCCTGTTGTGGGGCTGTTTCTGGGAATATCTTTAAACCTTCCTCTCTCACTTCTGCAGCTACTGCCACTGCTATCTCCTCAAATGTCTGCACTGTTTCAGTCAGTATTTCACCCGCCTTAGCCACATACTCACTGTCCCGCTGGTGTGAGGATTCTACTTTCCTGTGAGCTCTAATCTTCATTATTGCTGCTTCACTGGGAAGGTTAGCTGCTTCCACTAACTCTCTGACCTGTTCTTCATGTTCTATGCGGCCCCCAGACAAGGTGATGTACCTCACCGAGCCTGACCAACACATGGTCATGAACAATACTAAAGGCATGCTGACTGTCTGTGTATATGCTGACTCCCTGACCCCTGGCTAATGTCAGTGTTTCTGTCAGGGCTTATGGTGGTTCTGCCAATTCTGGATAATTCTCCACAAAAGGCCTCCAATAATTAAACAATCTAAAGTTTGCCTTACCCCTTCGCGATGTGCAGGTGAATAGTTTTAAAATCATGATCTTTCGTTCCACTGAGATTATCCCCTCTGTCTTCCTGATTTGATCTCCCTGATATGATGTCCCAGGTACACCTCTACCTACCTTCCCAGTTGCACTCTTAATTTTAATTTTAATTTTAAGCCCGGCCTGCCTGAACTGACCAAATACTATGTTTAATATTTGGATATGTTCTTTCTCACCAACTGAGGTAATGAGGCGTTGGTGAGATTAAATAGACTAACTCCATCAGCCATACATCGGTGGGATATAATGGAATATTATAGGATCCCTGAGGTAACTGGATCCAGGTGTACTGTTTTCCTTCGACAGTAAACACCTGCTTATTCTGCCATTATGGACCAGAACGCATTCACAATATCAAGGGCTGAGACTATATCCTGTTGCGATTTCAATCCATTAAATACAGTGGTGTGGTTCGCAACTGTAGGATACTCTTTAATGGCAGAGTTACTGAGGGAGGTATAATCAATAGTGAGGTGGGATGAGCCGTCTGGATTCAGTGAATTAGCCTGGGATACTGTCGGTCTGACTATTCCCTGCTTCTCTCAATCTGTTACTGTCACAATTATTGCCTCCTCTGCCCCGGCTTTAATGGGATCCTGTTTGTGTGGGGAGTGAGAGGGCCCTCGATCTTTACAGGATCTACAGATAATAACCCACATTCCTGTTTGAGTTACCTGCCCTGCTGTTTGGGTCCTAGCTATAACTCCCCAGATTCCCTGACTGTTCCAGTCTCCCTGCAAGGTAACTACTGTGGAGATGTCGCCTCTCCTTTTCTTCCTGTCCCGGGCCTGGCCAGGTTGTTCCCATGTTACAGTTCGTGTCTCTGCATCAATAGTTGCTCCTAACTGTTCTAAACTGGCAACTCCCAGAATGGTCCCTTCCTCAGTTTCACACTCCCATATTTGAATATATTTTGCCATATCCGCGATCTGCGTCGGGAGAGGTTTATTTCATCCAGCTTCCTCGATTCTCTCTCCAATAGCTTTCATTTTAGTGATTGGGGGGTGAGGGTCAAATCCGTATCGGTAACTGATATAAATGCTCCTGTAGTAATATTATGTTCTGCTGGTTCCCAAACACAGCATCAATGAATATTCATGGGCTATGCATGTGCCTCCGTGAATACAGGCCACACACAATGTGAACATCTATCTCCCTCTCTCTGCCTACGTTCCTTGGCTATGTGCCCTTTCCTGCTTCCCTTGTAACATTGTGGGTCTGATTACCCTCCCTGTACTGCAGCTATTCCTCTGTGTTTCTGTGCTTGCCTCAGTTCTCATGACAAATTCAGCATTTGGTTAGAATTATCTCCCACTGCGAGTCCCATGTTTATAATTACAGTTAAATAGGGTCCCATGTCATCTTTTAAATACATCAAACCTATTTCGTCATCACAGGCTGGGGTTTGGTAATCCCCCGTGGACCTTACACACCTCAGGCGTCCTCTCTGTATGATTCTTGATATTACCCTTGGCTCCCTGAGGCACCAAGGTTATTTTAGCCCATTCAGCCTGTCCCCTCCCCAGTGTGTCCCTGTAATATCTGTAAATGCCTGGAGCCACTGATCGGCTGTGCACTGGGGGTAACCGGCTCACACCCCACCCTCTCATTGCAGGGACAGGTTCTGCTGTACACTTCAGGGCATCTTGGCCTGAGAGATCTTGGCTGACACCATATTTGGTGAGACTGTGTACCTCAATTAATTCATCCATATTGTCTCAATAAGGCCCATTAATACCATTTCTCTATCAGGCTGGGTGTTCATTCACCATCATCTGTCGTTCAGCGGGTAAACGGTTCAGGTTTAGTTTCTATCAGTTCCCTTTGTTGCTCCCTACTGTCTGTCCAAGTTGAGCTTTGATGCCCAGTGGTGCCATAGACACGGCCTTCTGGGCCTTACAGGGCGGTGGCTCATCCCACCCATTGCCGTCCCTCTGTCCATACGTGGGCGCTTCACCATCTAACCCGTTCCAGCCGGTGTCACCGTTCTCACTGCCTTCTAAGGAGAGCGGGGCACTAGGTACATCCCCCACTGTAACTACTACCTGGCCCTTTAGCTTTAAGGCGTCACGTCTGAGAGGCACCACCTTCACTTGTTCCTGTTTCTCATAATAATGTAACACATTCCATCATTCCTGGAAGAAAACAGAACAAAATGTGAATTTGGTTTTACTTGAAATATTTATAACTTGACATTCACTTTACATATCTATAGAAGTGAGAATTGTACTGTGATTATTTAAGTGAATTCAACATGATCATACAGTGAAAATAACTCTTAACATCAACGACAATGAATGAACTGAATAATATGTGATCATTTGTACCAGTTCTTGCATTGAAAATTCGATTTTATTTTAATGCTTGTCATCCATTACACCATGGGCATTGTTATTAGGGAATAAAGTAATGGAAGGATATCAGAGAAAATAAATAGACTTTAATTTTAGCTTCACTGCAATAATGAACCAAAACAATATTTGGAAATATGGTTGAACTACATAACAAAGTTTCCAGTGTCATTATTGACATGAAAACTATTTTAGTTTGCAAGTTGTTTTGCTCTAAGAATAATTGGAAATGAATTGTGATTATGAATTGACCATTTAAAATATACTTTGAAGAGAATAATTAGATATATTTTTGGAGGAAATTAGGGAAATTAGCCGAGGAACAGAGGAAATAAATATGTATACATTGATATTAATAGTTTTAAAATGTTTGGAAGTTGACTGTGATTATTTGATTGAGAGAGGTTGTATGATTATAAAGACTAATACACCTTTTTCATTGCATTGTTGGTTTCACTGGAATTTGTTGTGGTCTAAGCTCTTGTTGTGTGCAATGGACTGTCACTAATAGCTTAATTAACCTACGAGTCCCTGATCAGGTTTCCTTTGTCTGTAAGTCAGTCTGTAAGTGAGCTACACACCTGCTTTTCTGAGGGGAAACAGAGACTCTTTTCAGTGACAGATCACACTGAGATTGGTTTCTACCACATACCATTAGCAGGGATGGTTTTTCTAACGAATTCCAATATCTATCTATCAATCTGATGGTACCTGTGTTTGTCAGTTTGTGGAGGATTCAACCCCTTTGTTCTGTGCTGTTCTTATACAAGCAGTTGGTTCATTATGTCTTTGCCAAGAATGTTGTTTACTTTCCCCTTTAACTGTGATTCTGCAGGTTAGAATATTCTGTGAATCAATAATGTTCAGTAACTGAACATTGAATGATTTTGACTCTAACAGAGCAGTGACCTTGTTTTCAGCTAATTATTCACGTTTTATTTCCTGGTTGTGTTGACTGTTACAGAAACAGGCTCTGAGCAATGTTTCCATTCACTTGTGTTGGAGTCACTGACAGCCACGTGGTCAGTCAGTTTCAGGCTGATGGATCAGTTTCTTTGTCCTATTAGATGGTGGTCACTTGCTCAGTTACCAATTGCTCACCTCAGCATCAGTCCATCAGCTGCTGAAACCCTCCATCCAGCATTTGTTCCCTCTCACCATGACTACTCCAATACAGTCCCAGCTCGTCTCCCACATTCTACCTCCAATACCTCATGATCACCTCAGATTCTGCTGTCTGTGTCCTTGCAGCAAGTTGTGTCAGACACCTACCTCAGTTTTAAAAAGATCTACATCATGTTCAGAAAGATATTTTCAAAATTTGGTTCACTGCTTTTAAATCTACCCGTGACTTCACCCTGTCCTCCCTGCGTAGTTCCACACCTCCCTGAGGTATCTGCACTTATCCAATTCCAGCTGTATGTGAGTTTCTTGTTTTAATCTCCTCCCTGTTGGTGGCTTTAGTTTCAGTTGCCTTGAACCTAAACTTGGTAATTCTTTTCCCCCATTCCCTTCAACACTCCTTAATTCTAACTATTTGATCAAGGTTTTGGTTTCCACACTTTGTAGCTCGGTAACAGCCTCATGCTATCATTGCTGAACTGTTAATGTAGAGACCCAGCGAATATTCTGGGGTTCCTGATTCGAATCCCACCACGGCAGACATGGAACTTGAATTTGTCTACAATTATGAGTCTATTGATGAAATTATTCTCGAATGTCAGGAAAAACCCATCTGGATCACTGATGTCCTTTACGGAAGGAAGCTGCCATTCTTACCTGGTCGGGCCAACATGTGACTCCTGATCCACAGCAATGTGGTTGACTCTTATCTGCCCTCTGGGTAATAAATGCTGCCCACAGCCAGTGGCACCTACATCCCAGTAAATTAATTTTAAACAAAGATCTCATTCCTTGGATCATGTGAGAGAGAAGCAGAAGGTGACCATTCGGCCCCTCGAGCCTGCCCAACCATTCAATTAGACCAGGCCTGATCTGTTAGTGATTTGTGTTCCATCTTCTCCCAACGTCCCTTAACAAGGATCTATCAACTTGTGTCTTAAAAATACTCAGTGAGCTCACCTTCTGGGGCAGAGAGTTCCAAACTTGCACAGCCCTCTGATAGGAAACAAATATCATTATCGCTGTCCTGAAAGGGTGAACCCAATTTTAAAGCAGTTCCCTCTAGTTCAGGAATGACCCACAAGTGGAAACATCCTTTCCACATCCGCCTTATCCAACCATTCAGGATGTTAGATACTTCAGTCATGTCAGCCCTCATTCTTCCAAACTCTAGCTGTAACAAACCTATCCTGTCCAACTGATTCACATTTTATTTCTGTCATGCCGGGTGTGAGTGGGGTTGAAATGTTGTGTTATGTTTATTATGCAGTGAATGTGTTGCTTCACTGTGTGGAGTCTAAGAGTCAACATGAGCCATACTAGCTTTCCTGTCTCACTGTATTACATATATCTTACATCACTGTCGTGTTTCCATCCCTCCCTACCTCATCTAACTAAAAAGAATGACAGAGATCGACAAAAGTTGTTAGAAAATGTGTTGTTGCATAAAAGGTATTTGATCTGTTTGTAGAGATTGCATTGTAATTTTAGTAAACAGTTAATTAAAAGTTACTGACAAAATATTTTAAGAGGATCTACTGTTGGTGGTGGAAATGCTGCTGCTTCATATAAGAGAGGGCTGGGGTGAATACTGTACTCGGTTTTGATGAGAAAGTTGAGCAAGGTCAGATTCTTTTATCTTTTTTCAAGAAGGGGCAGAGATTGCAGCTAGGACAGTGTGGAGCTGTTTTGATCTTGTAGACATTTTTAAAATATTTATTTGATGTGATGTGGGTGTCACTGGCTGGGCCCAGCATTTGTTGCCGATCCCTAGTTGCCCTTGAGAAATTGGTGGTGAGCTGTCTTCTTAAGCCGCTGCAATCTACCTGCTGTGGGTATATACCTTTAGGGTGGGAATTTCCAGGATTTTGAACCAGCGACAGTGAAGGAACAGCGATATATTTCCAATTCAGGGTGATTAGTACCTTATAGGCGAACTTGAAGATAGTTGTCTTTCCATCTAGCTGCTGCCTTTGTCCTTCTAGATGGAACTGGCCATGGGTTTGAAAGGTGCTGGTTAGTGAATTCCTGCAGTGCATCTTGTAGATAGTATACATTGCTGCGACGGAGCATCAGTGATGGTGGGGGATGGATTCCTGTGGATGCTGTGCCAATCAAGCGGGCTGCTTTGTTCCGGATGGAATCAAGTTTCTTGAGTGTTGTTAGGGCTGCACTCATCCAGGCAAGTGGGGAGTATTCCATCACACTCCTGACTTGTGTCTGGTAGCTGTTGGACAGGCTTTCAGGAGACAGCAGTTGAATTACTCTTGTAGCCACTGTGCTTATGTGGTGAGACCAATTCAGTTTCTGATCAATGATTATTCCTAGGATGTTGATAGTGGGTGTTCAGTGATTGCAACACCATCGAATGTCAAGGGATGGTGGTTAGATTATTTCTTATACGTGATGGTCATTGCCTGCATTTGCGTGGGATGTATGTTACTTGCCCCTTGTCATCCCATACCTGGATATTGTCCAGATCTTGTTGTACTTGGACTTGGACTGCTTCGGTACCTGCGGAGGTAATTAATTATTAACGTTCAATAACCATGAAATTATGCAAATTCCTTTTTCTATCAAATTCCATGGACTGTATCTCGTGGTCACTCTGATATTCACTTTGGTTATCTCCTTACTTTCTTCCTGATTCAGACACAAATGTTTGATCATCGATCAGGATAAAATAACATAAATTTCTCCTTCTTTTAAGTGCACTGATAGATTTTCAAAATCTAAGTGTTGCTAACATCTAATTATTGTTCAGTTCAGTAGGGGGTATAAATGTGTACTAATGGCTCAGTACATGAAGTAATGTGAAGATATGGCAGCGTACAAACTCACAATCATTGTGAATATCAATATTTATTTTAACCATATCAACACAGTTGAATTGATTTAATTATATTTCACTTCAATGCTCACATTCATTGTATTTCTTATCACAATAAGAGTAGACTATTCCTTGTGACAAAATTATTTAAAATTCATGTCACTTTTTTATGGACACAAAATAGAATCAACACCCATTTGTTCTCTCCTTTACCAATCACAGTCAAGTTTGAATTGTACAATGCTAGCTTGATACAGCACGGAAACAGGCCATTCAGGCAGCCCGTCCATATTCCCTCAACTAAACTAACCCCATTTTCCTGTGTTTGTTCCATATCCCTCTGGACGTTTTCTATCCATGTAACTGTCCAAAAGTATTTTAGATGTTATAATTGTACCAGCCACCACCTTTCCTCTCACAGGTCATTCCATATGAGGCAAACACACTTTGTGAAAAAAGTTGCCCCTCAGATCCCTTTTAAATCTTTCCCCCTTACCTTAAATATAATTTACACTGTAGAATCTTTATGACTGCAATGTTATTAAAAGTTGAAAGGTATTTGGAAGCAGCATAATAACATTCATAGTTTAGTCAGTGACCGGAAGCAAATAACTTCAAGATATTGTGAACATTACAATGAACAACAGATACAAGTTGAGAAAATGTTGGATTGAAAAACAATTCAGTAGACACTTAGATATTTTCTAATCAAATCTGAGGTGCTTTGACACATCTCTGTTGAAGGTTGTAATTGAATCCATGCCTCCTGGTCTTTCAGTACAGACATTACCAGAGCCCTACATAATGTTCCTATGCAAGAAGGGCAGGACTATAATCACATACTTACTGTGGTTACTCACAGGGAAAACTGCTCAAATATTTATTGTGATAATCAGACTAGGATTGTATTAGACAATTCCAGTGTGTAATGGACCGATAAAAGGAATTAGTAATTTCTAAAAATGTTGGAACGAAGCGACAATGAGCTTAAATAAATATAAATCTGATGATAATCAAGTAATTAAATATGTTTGAAGCAATTATTTATGTACTCAAAATTAAACTGCTTTGAAATGCACATGACTTGGAAATAAAGCATTAGTCATTCAATGTGACCATTAAGCGAAAGATAATTTCCCTCATTTTCACAAAATTATGATTTCTAAGAATTCAAGATTTATTGTAAAAGAATAGAGCAAACATTTGTTAATTCTGGTTTGTGTACACAAGAAACACGTGAAATTTATATAATGGTTAACATGAAAATACTTAGCTCTTATCATAATAATCAGAAATATAGAATTGTTAGCATTGAAATGAAATACAATCAATACAAGAACGCAAAAAACTGTGGATACTGGAAACAAAAATAGCTGATAACAAATTTAAGAATGATGAGAAAACTCTTATTGCAATGTAATTGTGCAATATGTTTGAAAGAACTGAAATATTGATGTGAAAACTAGTAAGCCATCTCTTAATTGATAAGACTGATTAATAATCCTTTAATTAACACGAGAATTCAAATGAAAGAGAATGAGATAGTTACTATGAGTGTTGGGTGAGAAACCTTTGCTGCATTGCAGGTGTGTTGACCTGAAACGAGTGTAAATATTTCATCATGATACTGACACTGAGAAATAATAGATTCAACTCTCATAATGATGTGATAATTGAAATTACAATTAAAGAATAATTAATGTTAGAACTCATCACTTAAAATGATTCAATATTTTCAAAGCAGTTTGTACTGGATATTCATTAAGATCAGTAAACTGAGAATTAAAATATTGGGTTAATTTCAAAACAAAAATCACACCTTCAGAGATTATTCATCAGAATAGTTTTGTCATTGAAAGAAACCTCATTTATTCAAGAATTATGCATTTTCCTCATTTTCTGTCTTTTTCCCACAGGGATCTGCACTGGAACCCTTCTGATGCGGGACAAATATATGTAAGTGACATGGATTAAAATCTAATTTGGTGAATTAATAAATTGGCAGTCGATACAAAGTTCAGTGCAGTTGTGGATAATGTAGAGGGTTGTCAAAGACTGCAGCAAGAAAAAAGATAAATTGCAGATATGGGCAGATAAATTAAAGGCAAAGTTTAATCCATACAACTGTGAGGTATTTCACTTTGGGAGCTCAAATATTAAGGAGAAGTAGGTAATGGCAGGATCCTGAACAGCTTTGTTGTTCGAAGGGATCTTGGCGTTCAAGACCATCGCTCCCTGAAAGTGACCATGCAAGTAGATACGGTGGTAAGGAAGGCAAATGGCATACTTGCCTTTATTGGTCAGGGAACTGGTTACAAGAGTCAGGATGGCATGTTGCAACTTTATAAGACTTTGTTTAAGGCATACTTAAAGTATTGTATTCACTTCTGTTTGCCACATTATAGGACGGGTAAGGAGGCTTTGGAGAGGGTACGGAGGGCGTTTACCAGGATGCTGCCTGGATTTGGAGACGTGCAAAAACTCAGGTTGCTTTTTTGTGGAGTGGTGGAAGATGAGGAAGAATTGATGTAAGTCTATACAATCAGGAGATACGTAAATAGGGTTGACAGTCAGAATGTTTTTCCCAGAGTTGAAACGTCAAAAGTATGTGACATGCGTTTAAGGTTAGGGGAGACAGTTCAAGGGGCATGTGAGGGGCAATTTGTTTTTTACAAAGGGAGTGGTAGGTGTCTGGAATGAACTTCCAGGGTTGGTGGTAGAGGCAGATACATTAGGACTTTTTAAATGTTAATTTAGATAATTTGGAAGGATATGGACCAAGGGTAGACAGAAGGGGTGAGTTTATTTTGCATCATGTTCAGCTCAACGTTATGGGCCAAAGGGCCCATTCCTGTGTTGCACAGATCTTTGAGAGAAAACTCATGGCTAACACATATGACATTTAATCTAATCAATGTTTAGTCACTGGTGTCAAAAATAGGAATAAAATAACTGGAGAATGAACTTGACTCTAATCTAAAGATATAATTTGACATTTAGACAGGTAATGCTTTGGTATTTTTTTTCTGAATTATCAGATTTGATGGAGATGTGTTAAAAATGTTTGCAGTTACTGATCTGCTGAACCAAAATTACCCCTTTTAAACTGATGATTGGACTAGAAACCTTTTAGAAAACTTGAAAATATTTGGTAAAGTGAGATGCACATCATAATTTAACCCTATATTTCTTATTGCCAATACTCCAATAAAAAAATTTTTCACGACTATACCAAAAAGATTGATTTTCCATCCAATGTTCATTGGAAATATCTGAATGCCACTCATTTCAACAATCAAAGTAACCATAGCCTCATCGAGTAAGAGATATCTAATGACATTTCACCAATAATTACTGTTTATTTCGGCACATTGTATGTTCAAACAGTTATTGCTAATATCTAATAACTGATCAATCCAGTAAAGATATAAAAGTGGAATTATGGCTCAGTACATCAACTGATGGAAAGATATTGCAGTGTTCAATCTCCCAATTATTGTGAATATCGATGTATATTTTGATTTGATTTGATTATATTTTTCTTCCACGTGAAGGTTTATTGTATTTCTGATCTCAGCAAGGGTTAAATATTTTAAAGCTAAAAAAAATAAAATTTGTGACTTTTTTTGTTAACACGAGAAAAAACTTACATGTGTTTGTTCTTCCCTTTATCAATCAGAGTACATTTTGAATTATTGGAAGTTGTACATTTGTGTAAGGAAGGGGAGCTGCCTGCAGCTGAATAGTCACAGTGAATAACTTTTTTTTTTGGTGATTACATCTGCTGATAAGCATTGTAATTATCTTTTCATTATCAGAAAAAATGCTTTAAACATATTCAGCAGTTGTATTTTTCATGAATTTAAAATAAGCGCATGATATGTCTGTTTATTTTTCCTTCAATTGTCACGATATTAATTTTTACATAAGAGCCTATATACTTAGTACCATCATTATTGTGAATTACCATTTCATTCTCAGTCAATTGCATAGAAACAGACGAGTTAATTCCCAGCCCAATTATCAGAGTGAACACTGGTTAGTTTTCATTTGAGTAATCACAATTAATTATAATCCCACCCTTCCTTGGTGGGATGAAAAAAACCTTTGGAGCTCCAGTAGAGTGTCTCCCACGAGACCAGGAAGTGTGGGTTGAGTTCCCATCTTCAACAGAGATGTGCCAAAGCAGCTTAGAATGGTGATTAGAAAATATCTAAGCAGAGTTTGAATTGCTTTTCAATCCAATTTTGGATTTGCTCTGTCTGTTGTTCATTCCAATAATCACAGAATCTGCAATTTATTATCTTCAGGTCATTAATAAATGTATGTATCACATTACATTGTCTCTAAATTTTAGATTTGAGGACACTGTAGTTTTTCAAATTTAAAATATCTAAATAATGACATTCATTTTATTTAATCAAAATACCTTGCTACTTCCACTGATCTCACTTTGTGTATAATGGCTTCAATGCATTTTGCTAAGCAATTCGACTAAACATAAAGATTTTGTTGACTTTGAATAGTATCTTTAGCACTCGCTTATCAATCTATTCCTAAACCAAAGAATCATAGAGTCATAGAATCCCTACAGTGTTGAAACAGGCTACTTGGCTCAACAAGTCCACACCGACCCTCCGAAGAGTAACCCACTCAGACACATTCCCTTGCTCTATTACTCGACATTTCCCCTGACTAATGCACCTAACCTAAACATTCATGAACACTATGGGAAATTTAGCATAGCCAACTCCCCTAACCTGCAGACTTGTATACTATCACAATGTTATTGAAATCAATGCTCACACAAAACACTATTCATAAAGCCAGGCAATGGTCTCATGATCATTTAATTACTGTTCAGTGGAATAATCTGAGTAACTGTCTTATTGTCCCTAAGATCAATCACCACAGTAAGCATCTGATTATCATTCCCTCCAGTAAATACAATGAGTGTCTTCTGAAATTTCTGTTCAGTAATTATCCAAGATACGTATTGCTCACAGCAGTGTTTATTCTTCCATTACGAGTGGCCAAGGATTCTAACAGCCATTGATCTTGATCTTATTGTTACTGAGTGCAGTAACCACAGTAAACATTTGGTTATAATTCTTGCCAATAAATACAAGAGCTATCCTCTTACTTTTCAGCCCAGCAATTACACATGATACTTGTTACTCAAAGTAGTATTTATTTTTATTACGATTGGCCAAGAGCACTAACAGCAAGACTTGTCGATAGTCCTGATTTGTTCATGTTTTCAAACAGGTTTTCGGTCTAATTATTTCAAAAAAAAGAGTCATTTGACTTAGTTCAAATGTAGATGTAAACATTTTCGGATCATTTCCATTCAAAGTATTTATTTGCTTATCCGGATCAAACTTGAATTTGCTTCTGTAAATTAAATTTACTGTGTTTTCCATTCATGGAAGTACTCGTTAATTGGTCCTCATTTTCATCTTAAATCTGATGCAAATTTGAAATACTGATTACAGTGAAAATTATATGAATTGTGGGCGGCATGGTGGCACTGCTGTCCCACAGCGCCAGGGACCCTGGTTCAATTTCCACCTCAGGCAACTGTCTGTGTGAAATTTGCACATTCTCCCCGTGTGTGTGTGGGTTTCTTCCGGGTGCTCCGGTTTCCTCCCGCAATCCGAAAAATGTACAGGTTAGGTGAATTGACCATATTAAATTGCCCGTAGTTTTAGGTGAAGGGGTAAATGTAAGGAAATGAGTCTGGGTGGGTTGCTCTTCGTAGGGTCAGTGTGGACTTGTTGGGCCAAAGGGCCTGTTACCACACTGTAAGTAATCTAATCTAATCTAATCTAATCTAATCTAATCTAATCTATAAATGTGTGGTCTCTAAAAGAAAACCATGGAAGGCTAGATAGAATTCTTGAACAGCCTGTATATTTGAATGAAAAAACAATTCCTTCCTTAAAACAAACTTAAAAAATCACACAAACCCAGGTTATAGACCAACAGGTTTATTTGGAAGCGCTAGCTTTCGGAGTGCTGCTCCTTCAACGAACTGATGTAGGAGCAGCGCTCTGAAAGCTCGTTCTTCAAAATAAACCTGTTGGTTCATAACCTGGTGGTGCTTGATTTTTTTTTAAACTTTGTAGAGCCCAATCCAACACTGGCACCACCAAATCATTCCAAAAACACTCCACGTATGTACCTTTTAACAATTCAACAATCCTGCAACAGGATTACAATTCTCAGTGTATCTATTTTAATAAATATCTAATCAATATCTAACAACTACTGGAAAACATAAATCATTTTATCTGTTAAAACACAAAATTTAATTATCAATTCATTGGTATCATGGTATGTGAACTATATATTCACTCTCCAGTGATGTGAAGTGACCCTTGGACATAAATTGTATGTTCTAAATTCACCTACAGCCAGATAAATCGGGACAAACACAAAATTAATCAAACTAAGTCAAACAGCAGTGAGAATCAATCAGTTCCAGGATGACCCAAATTTTCTTACACCTTGACTTCCAGCCAATGCCTGAGCATTATATACCTCTCTTGGAAATGTCAACAATGACGGGTTTTTGCACCAACACATTGAATGCTTTGAATCCAGCTATTGACCACATGTAGACATTTGTCACAAAGCTATCATTCATTGGGCGGCACGGTGGCACAGTGGTTAGCACTGCTGCCTCACAGCGCCAGAGACCCGGGTTCAGTGCCTGCCTCAAGTGAGTGACTGTGTGACGCTTGCACATTCGTCCCGTGCGTTTTCTTCGCACAATTGTTTCCTGATACACTTCCTCCACGTATGGCTTTCCTGCACCAAAGTTTTTTTTTCATTTCTTGGTGGGCGGACTCGAATCTCGACTTTACTGCTGCTTGCAAAATTGTTCCTTCTCAATGATTCCCTGCCCCTATTCTTCCAATTAGAGGTGTTCTGCTCAAATTCTTTAATGAACAGGCAATTTGTACTAATTTTCCAATGGCATGCCACTGTGCAACAATTCTCCCATTTACTGATACCCAACAATTCTCCCACTGCCTGACACCCTGACACCCTGTCATGGAAATTTAATCGACTCTAATCAACTGCTCGCAAGAGCAAAGGAAAGGCTTTATTTTTCAACCTCTGCATGCAGGGCCGCCAAAGTACTTGGCAAAAGTGCCTTATGTAAGAGCTGTGAACAAAATTCACATATTCTTTTTATACTATTCTTATCACATGCTCAATGACAAGTGTTGTGAAACATTCGAGCTCATATTTTCTCATTCCCATGCCTTGAACATAATTGTCTTTATGATTTCCAAAGCTTTTTTTATGAACTCGGCTGCTCGCAAGGCCAGGTGAAATGTTTGCAAAGTTCCTCAAAGACAAGCTGACTCCTCGATGCAGAATTCAGCAAAGTATTTGCATATTTCAGCGAAGTATTAAATTTTGCAAATCATTCTCTGACAGATTCCACAGTAAATGTTAATTTTGTTAATTTTCCATTACATTTTCCAATTTTTTGTCATTTTTCAAAAAGGACAGCAACCAGAAAAAAAGCCAGATCGTCATACATCAAAAATAATTTATGAACACCAGGCATTTCCTCAGACACTCTAACAAAGCTTTGTGGTGTTTTTCCCACTTCCCTGGTTTGCCCGATACACCAGCCCATCTTCACACGTCACATTCATCAACGTCGCTGTAGGGTGTGGACAAGCAATCGGATCTTCCTTCTTTAGGGCCACGATAGTTTAACATTTCGTATCCTACTGCATTCATAAGCAAGTGGTGTCGGCAGGTACACAACTAGGTTCTTATTCAAAGCAGTATGAGTAAGACCAGTCCTCCAACGAGTAGAACGATATGCGTCCAATACCCCCATCCTCCATAAGGGACGTGAGCCATCGGGAGCAGGAGTCATCTGCTCGTGGAGGCGTTCATATAGCTGCCTTCATATCATTTATTAAACCAGTAATATTTTGGGACTCATCAGAAACATTAATACAGCATGAGGTACCTAACGTTTTGCAGACGCCCCCTCTCTCGGCCGACAGGATGTCTCGTACTAATCGATTTTGTGTCACTGCTTCCTAACCACCATGAACTCAGTGTTAATGAGTGCGAGGCCTTCGTCCGTCTCATTTGCGAATACACCATATGGAAGGATGTTCTGCGAGTGTGTACCCATTCCAATGCAGAGGGATGCCGCTTCGAGTTCGGCAATTGCTGCCTTTTAGGGAGAACACTGTTGTGTTGGTGGACTGTATCGAGTTGGAACAACACCCCTTTCTCCCCGGGAGAGTGGTGGTACACTTTCTCGCCACCTGGCCAGTTTATACCTGCCATCCTGATTAGATTAGATTACTTACAGTGTGGAAACAGGCTTTTCGGCCCAACAAGTCCACACACACCAGCCGAGGCGCAACCCACCCATACATTTACCTAACACCTAACACTACGGGCAATTTAGCATGGCCCATTCACCCGACCTGCACATCTTGGTGACTGTGGGAGGAAACTCACGCAGACACAGGGAGAATGTGCAAACTGCACACTGTCAGTCGCCTGAGGCGGGACTTAAACCGGGGTCTCTGGCGCTGTGAGGCAGCAATGCTAACCACTGTGCCACCGTGCCGCTCATGGTCTGACCATTGATAAAGGGAAAAGCAATGTTTATGGTCGTATCATTTGCATATGTTGCTGTACAAGAGTCATTGTTCAAATACAGCATCAAGGTACACTGGGAAATACCCAAAATGAGTCTCCCCCGATTGGTGCAAATATACGTTTCTCCCCTGCAATCCACTGTCTGGAATGCTGTGGTCGGTAGCGTGTCAGGCGTGGGGCTGTAGTTATCCTGGAGTTCGGGTGGTGATACGAGATTTGCCCAAATTGCCCCCCACTATCAGGGTCAGGCTAGTCGCCTCCCGTGGAAGCAGACAGCTGGCATTTCTCGCCAGGCTCTCAGTAATTTGCTGGGCAGTCTATCTTTGAGCTGTGTGCAAACATCCAACAAGTGTAGCCAACGTCTAATCTCTCGATTTGTCTTATGACCAAAGCACAGGCTCTGATCCCTTCACATCTAGCAATGACTCTTCGCAGCTCCCAACCTACTGGCGTCGCATTTACGCCATTTATCTCCTGCAGGCAAATTCCCCTCCTGCGTCAAATTCGCTCTCTCGCCACGGCCGTCTCCCTTCGGGTTCGGGTGTGTCATTAATGACCTTTTCCCGGCTTGGGGTTAGGTCCATGATCTTGTACGATTGGTTGCCATGCCCCATTGCTCCTATGATCTGTAATACATTCTGCACTGCATCTCGGAGGGCGGGGGTGGGGCGACTGCTCCGCTATATTCACCTGTCTACTGATGTTGGAGAAGGATCTATCTATTTCACACCACGAGACTCCCTCATTGCTCTTCTGAGTCTTACTATGATCATAGAATATATATTTCCCATGACAGGTGCCCCTTTTGCCGTGGTGGCTACTACTAAGTGCCAGTCACCGGCGCACCATGGATCCCTGCATAAATCTTAATTATCGAATTTATAGTCGTCCTTGTTACTGAACGGCTATGGGTCGCATGCAAAGATCCACTTCGTCCTATCAGTTAAGATTACCGTCAGCTGCGGCATCCCAGACGCCCCTGCCCTTATGAATAGTCCTACCAGGGCGCTTGCCAACAGTTTGAACTGGGGCAGTCCCACATTTTCTTAAGTCTTCTAATAAATACCTGCTCTAAATTGGTTTTGGTGTTGTGCGATGTCTCCTCAGTCCCAGCTGCAAGTTTGTAATGGCTGGCGTGTATCCATGTGGCTGTTCCGGCGATCTTAACAGCTGTCTGTGCTGAAAGGCGGACTTGCAACGTTCCTAGCCACATCTTCGCCTTCCTGTTTTCCCTCCTGAAGTCTTTCGCCACTATTCAGGCTCCAGGTTATAGATAGTACATCTTCCCTTCTGCTGATTGGGGTAGTGCTGTCTTCACTTGATTCTGTATTTGGGACAGAAGAGTTTCATGCAGTAACACAACATCTCATCCTCACAGTGGCCTGTTATTTGGCTTCCCTTACATCTCGGGACAATTCCTGTGTTTGGGGCCTACCAAACAAAATCTCAAACGGGCTAAGATGAGCTCTCCCTCTCCTCCTAGATCTCATACACATCAGCACAACTGGAAGTGCCTTTGTCCATGCCATCCCTAGTTCCTCACAGCATTTTGTCAATTTATTTTTTATGGTAGAATTTTCTCTTTCCGCTGCCCTCCCGCTCGTTTGGTGGTAGGCACAGTGTTATCTCATGTTTATTCCCAAATACTCACTAGTCTGCTGTAGGGTATTATGGAAAAATGGTGTCCCACTGTCACTACTAAGCCTAGAGTGTAGGTTTGCTCGCTGAGCTGTCGGTTTGACATCCAGACGTTTCATTACATGGCATATGGAGGTTAGTGGGCTAGTGTAGTTTAGGTGGGCTTGGATCAGCGCAACATCGAGGGCCAAAGGGCCTGTACTGCGCTGTATTTTTCTATGTTCTTTGTTCTAGGTAACATCATCAGTGACGAACTCCAAGTGAAGAGAAGGTGTTATCTCCTGCTTTCTAGTTATATGTTTGTCCAGGATGGGGTTCCTGGGTTTTGTGGTGATGCCATTTCCTATTCGTTTTCTGAGGGGTTGATCGATACTATCTAGATATATGTCTTTTTTATGGCGTTGTGGTTGGAGTGCTAGGTCTCAAAGAATTCTCTGGCATGTCTTTGCTTAGCCTGTCCCAGGATAGATGTGTTGTCCCAGACGAAATGGTGTTTTTCTTTCATCCGTGTAAAGGGCTACGAGGGAGAGAAGGTCGTGTCTTTTTGTGGCTAGCTGGTGTTCTGTATCCTGGTGGCTAACTTTCTTCCTGTTTGTCCTATGTAGTGTTTGTAGCAGTCCTTGCATGGAATTTTGTATATGACGTTGATTTTGTCCATGGGTTGTACTGGGTCTTTTAAATTTGTTAGTTTTGTTTGAGACTGTTTGTGGATTCCGAGAGGTCTTAGTAGTCTGGCTGCCACTTCCGAGACTTCATTGATGTATGGAAAGGTCGATAGGGTTTCTGGCTGTGTTAGGTCTACTTGTCGTGGTTTGTTCCTGAGGAATCTGTGGACTTTTTGAAGTATCCATTCTTCTTGAATACGTTGTATAGGTGGTTCTCCTCTGTTTTCCGAAATTTGTCTGTACTGAAATGTGTGGTGGTTCGTTGGAATAGTGTTCTGATACAGGTTCCTTTTTGCGTGTTGGTTTGGTTGCTGGTGTAGTTAAGTATTTGGTCAGTGTTTGTCGGTTTACTGTATATGCAGACACACCAGAGATTTCCGAGAGGCCTCACACTCCAAACACAACGCCATAAACAAACACATAAATCGGTTTACCATCTGTCAACCCCTCAGAAACGAATAGGAAATGACATCACCACGAACCCCAGGAACCCCATCCAGGACAAACATATAAATAGAAAGCAGGAGACAACATCTTCACTTCTCTTGGAGGTCGCCACTGATGATGTTACCTAGCCAGGTAATGAAACGTGTGGATAACAAACGTACAGCTCAGCGAGCAAACCGACACCCTGAACCTCAACCGGAGCTATAAAGCTTCGCAAACCTTGGGACTACTAAGCCTCTCAGGGATGCTCCATCTCGGAAGTATTTCAGTTAGGAAAGCTTTGGTTACGGATCTGGCATTCTGTTTTGCCGTGGGGAACGCTTGCACCCATTTGGAAAATTTATCAACTATTACCAGACAATACCTTTTTTCCTTCGCAGGGTGTTAGTTCGGTAACATCCAGTTGTAAATGTTAAAATTGGTTTTTGGGTTTCGGGAGTGCTACATGACTCATCTGTATTCCCCTCCCCACATTATTGTGGCACAGATAATACATCGTTCACAATATTTTTGGAAGTAATGAGTAAATCACTCAGTGTGCCACTGTGCTGAAATGCTGCCATATCTCCCCACTTTTGACACATGTTCCTTACCGTGTGTCAGTTTGGCATAGAATGGAAATAATGATCGTGGTAGAAAAGGTTTAACATTGGAGCCACACCGTACCCCTTACCTCAAACTGCACTCTGCTTTTTCCCACTCAAACGTGTCTTCAAGCCTGGACTTTGACTGTGACTCCCGTACGTCTGCTGTTGGGGTAAGGATTTTTGTCATTCCCATGTCAAACTGATCATTTACCGGCTGCTGGGCTGCCGTCCTTGCCGCTGAATCTGCCCTTGCATTTCCTTGAGAAACTGAATCGTTATTTTTCATGTGGGCATCATATTTACACACAGCAATTGATTTAGGGAATAGGACCGCTTCCAAGAGGTCAGAAATCTGATCACGGTGTGTGATGGGCTTTCCGGTGAAGGTCAAGAAGTCCCTGTATTTCCACAGGGTTCCAAAATCATGTGCAACTCCGAATGCATATCTGCTCTCAGTTAAATATTCGCTATGTTTCCCTTAGCCGATTTACATGCCTCAGTCAAGGCAATCAGCTCCGCCGCTTGCGCTGACAGTTGAGAAACGAGTGATCCCGCTTTGAATACCTCATGGTTAGTTACTACAGCATGCCGGATAAAATTCTGGCCTATCTCCTTGCTCCTGAATGCTGACCCATCCACAAAGAAAACTCCATATTTAGATTCTGAAGTGGTGAATTCTGCAAGTCTTGTCACGGCAGCACATTTCATTAATTTCAGCGATACAATCATGTGGGTCTCCGTCTCCTTCTCTAGTGAGAGGATTAGCAGCATTAAGGACGTTACATCGTTTTATTGCAATGTTAAGCTTCTCCAATAACACAGTATTGTATCTGAGTCAACGAGCTGCCAACGTATGTGCTGTCGTTTGCTCGGAAAGCAGCAAGGATACTGCATGTGCGATGAGTTTGGTTAAGTCGCCAGAGGAGAAAGTGAGGTCTGCAGATGCTGAAGATCAGAGCTGAAAATGTTTTGCTGGAACAGCACAGCAGGTCAGGCAGCATCCTGACGAAGGGCTTATGCCCGAAACGTCGATTCTCCTGTTCCTTGGATGCTGCTTGACCTGCTGCGTTGTTCCAGCAACACATTTTCAGCTTAAGTCGCCATAGCTGATTATATCCCTGGACACTGCAACAGCCTTTTCAGCTGCAACCACAGCTCGCAGGCATTTACGCAATCCCCCAGCTACGAGGTCTAGCTTAGCTGAAAAATAAGCTGCCAGTCTGAATTTTCCCCCATGATCCTGCAACAACACAGATGTCAGGCAGCCATGTTTCTCATCTGCCGTTTGACAGAAGGCTTGTTTGGATTCGGAATCCCCAGTGTAGGTGGACTTTGAAACGTCTTTTTCAATTCAACTCGGCCGCTGAAATCCATTGCAACGGACCTTGGTTCTGCTACCCTTTTCCATGGGCCATGTCACTTCAGGGCGCCTCAAGATTTGTGTAATGTGAGATAAACGTTCTTCAGTAGGAGCGTATGCCCAAAAAGGATAGCAATTGTTTCTTCATGTGAGGCCTTGGAAATAGCTGAATTACTTGCACTCTGTCTTGACCAATGGCCTTCCCTTGTTCAGATATTAAGTGACTGAAGAACTACACCTGTTGTTGCATAAATCAAAGCCTTGCGAGACTGGCTTTGTGCCCTTCCCTCGTGCAATGCAAGGGAATCCTTCTCACGTTGTTCGTCTGTCGGTGCTACTATTAAGCAATTGTCGACAGATTGCAGAAGCGCAGACCCAGGGGTTAAAAGAAAAGTCTCCAGACTCCTGCGTAGAGCCTCATTATATATAGTGGGTGACTCACAGTAACATTGACAAAGTCGTGTGAACTCATAAGATTTCCCTTTGAATGAAAAAGCGAACCATAATTGGCTGTCTGGATGCACAGTTCCACTAAAGAATGTATTTGCTAAACCCACAGCAGGGAACCATTTATTGTCCAGTCGAAATTGAACTAATACAGTATAGGGTTTTGGAACATTTGATGCGCGCGGAACAACACTGTTATTGACTGTTTGCAGGTCTTGAACAAACCTGCATTCTCCCGGTTCACTTGGAATTTTTGCCTTTTTGATCAGAAAAATGGGAGTTCTCATCGGTGAGTTTACACAGGGGATTATCTCTCTCGCCTTTGGGAAGGATTGAAAGACTGGAGTAACTACGTCCATGGCCTTGGGTTTTAACGGGTATTGTGCCCCGCAAGGACGATACTCCGACTTTATGGTTTCTCGTATTAGTTCACAACCTCGTATAAGCCCCACATCATGTTTGCCTTTTAACCATAATTCAGTAGGGGCCGTTATTAATCTTGGGTCTGAGAAGTTTGTCTTAGGGAAACGCCATGCAGGCCTTCGAGGCTCTTCAGGGCTCGCGGGGGTTACCTCGACTGTTCTATTGCCTGAGTTAAACAAATTAATTTCTTCCTATATGTCCGCACATCTGCATTGAACCACATACCCACATCGTCCCAGAACACCCAACATTTCGTTCTTTAAGCCTTTAGTATCCATGGCCCCAAATCCTGCCATCAGTCACTGGATACCTTCGCCAGTGGCACGTGAGGAGCATCGCCTTCCACATCAAACATACAGAGTTTACTTGCCGTGACAGGTACTTTACGTAAGTTCACACTGACTGTACATCTGCCATCCCCTCAATAAAATTCACACAATAACAACTGACCTGGTTTAACCAATCTCCTGAACCAATACTTCTCTTATGGTTCCTCAGGGCCATCGTGGCGTATGTGTGCTGTGCAGTGCAGCATATTCCCGCAAAAAAAAATCGGTGTTAATAGGATTAACATGCTTACCTGCTTCCAGGGCGAGTGAATTGCTCACTGAACTCATTGCTCTCTGGCTTATTCGCCACTCATAGATATACACCAGGGGTCGTGAGTAGAATTTTACAGTTTACACTTGTGAATTTTCCCTTTGAATTGCCTGCAAGCCCGTCGGAGTACTGAGCAAATACAACCCCGGTCTCACTATGAGATCCCGAGCCATCAAATGTAAAGGACAGAATTCCGCTAACAAAATTGAGAATTAGAATGTATGCACATTACTGATTTCACACAATAGGGGTGCGGTACAACTCTCTCATATCACGACGCCTGATGCCTCCATTGAGTTCAGGAACATTCCACTTGTCTTTATTGCCGTCAACTCTCTGAACTGTCTTGATTTGAGGAGTGAATGTGCTGGCCATGTATCTACCAAAAAGGTAACTGGTGTACCTGCCACATATAACATAGAGTTAGGCATCGACATATACGTACCATTGTTATATTGAACATATTGTCCACACTTCGCAATCTCAATGTTCAATATAGTGTTGGGACACATCTCAGTGCCCGTTAGGTTAGTAGAAGTGATTAGCATAAGGGATTCTTCGTTGCCAAGTGTAAAGGAAAGAGGTTTACCTATACCTTGTGGTCTGCCCACCTCAACCTCAGTCGTCCCCTGTCAGTCACCATGCTGTCCAGCCTCCAGGACCGATTGAGGCTGTCTGTGCGGGCACTGTCTCGACCAGTGGTCCATTGCTCCGCAAACAAAGCACCAGCCAGATCTATCTCTGCAAGCGCACTTCCGCGATCCCTTCCTCTTTTGCGAACTCCACCTGTGCCTCTCTCTTTTCCCGCAGTTCCTCCCTCCAACGGCTGAACGACCATTTGCATCATAATAAGCTGAGGTTTATGTAATTGCTATTCCATCTTTAATTTCCGGTTATGGTTCTCTTGAGCCAGCAATTTTTCAGCATGTATTATGTCTTGTTCTATCTAATTCAGCTTTCCCGTGTCCCAGGTAATACACGTGTATTGTTACCTATTTTGTTGTTTCGTACTTCATTCCGTTGGTGTGCCTCAAACGGTGTGATCTCTGCCGTCGTTATGTCCTTGGGTGGTATCAGTCCACAATAGACGTAATCTACTTTCGTGAGGTGCTTAAGGTACTGGGACATTGTCTCGACTTCTTTAGGGATTCTTTTCAATTGATTGTGGGTACGATATGCTATTGGTGATTCAGCAGAACCTGAGGCGGCGACCGTTGACTTGGAATCTTCACGAAGTGGATCTCGCAGGGGGCTGTAGCTCTTCGAGGGCACCCATTAAGGTCAGGATCTGATCCAGTCTTAAGACACTGTACAGCTTCATTAGGTTGTTTTCCGTGTGTGTGTGTGCATGTGCGCTGGTGTTTGTACCTGTACTTGATCTATCTTTTATTCGAGATTTTCTTTCCCTTAAATCAGGCTCAGCCTTCAACATGTTATAAGCACTACAATTCACAGGTTCTATTTTACCCTTCCGTTTCTCCTTCTCTCTCTCTCCTCCAACGGTGACCTCAAGATTTGCAACTGCATGTTACTAAAACTTCCTTCCTCCAGAAAAACACATTCCTTGATTTACATTTTTAACTGCTTTACAGAAACTGGGCCATAATTATTTAGCATATATTCTATTTTTTCTTGACCATTCTGAGTTGTCTGTCGACCCTATTTTTGTTCGCTCTTGCTGGAGCCGATTTTCATGGATATTGGAACAGTGTTCATCTCTCTCTCTCTGTCTCTCTGTCTGTATATCTGTCTATCTCTCTCTCTCACACACACACACACACATGATACCATAATCTTCTCTTTGCCAATATAACTTGCTTTTACCTCAGGAGGTCCCCTCTCATTGGGCGCGACGTCTCATTGCCTTGGTTTTCACAAACCAAGAACCCACGTAACTGGTACAGCTTTGGCGACTCCAACGCTGCCCATGGTGGCTCCAAGTCTCAAACCACCGTTAATCTTGCTACCTCTTAAACTCTCGAGAGACGGCAATCCTTTTCCTTGAGTTTTACTCGAATACCGCGCGAGAGTTCACTGGTCCCTCTTCCTGCTTCATTTATTCTCTTCGAACGAGTCTCTATGTCGGATTACTTTAGCCACAACTTTTACCTTGACCCTATTCGATTCGGAACGCGACTCTGGGGCGATCCACTTACCCCAGTTCTCTCACGCAAAGGGGCCAATTCAGCGCTGGAGATGAAGTGAAAGACATTCAAGGCAGTGGCGCGTACACCTCCTGGGAATCTTAAAAATCTTACCAGTCGCAGGGTCCCAGGCGAGCCCCCTAGTTTACTGCCGTGGAATTTCAATCGACTCGACGCAAATGCGACCAAGAGCAAATAAAAAGTTTATTTTTGAAATTTGCAGAGTGGACCCGACACATTTGCAAGACACCTCATGAAATGGACGCCTGACGGTTTTCATATATTTCCTTTATACTATATATTGCCTTGCCTTATCACACCTCAAACCAGGAACCTGGATCAGTCGAGTTCCTTTCCATACATGGAGTTGCTTTTTCTAATTCATTGACTGCTGATATAATAGATTATTGGCCTTGAGTGTCAGCTGTAAATTAGTTTGAACTTTACATTTTTTCTGTCTTTTTGCAAAGTTAGGTCCATACTTCTTTGTTTCAACCATGGTTTCACAGATTTCACAATAAATGATAATTTTCCATTACAGGGGATCAGGCTGACAGTGACTCAATAAGTGTGATGGAGTGAAGATGATAGTGACACAATGAGGGTGAGGTGTCAGCGTGGTAGTGACGCAGACTGTGTGAGTGGATCAGTCCGATAGTTACGCAGTGAGGGGGGTCAGAGTGATAGTGATGCAGTCAGTGTGAAGTGGTCAAGGTGACAGTGAAACACTTCGTGTGAGGGGTCAGTGTGACAGTGACGCAATAAGAGTGAGTGGTCAGGCTGATAGTGACGCAGTAATTGCAAGGAGATCAGGCTGATAGTGATGCAGTAAGTGTTACTGTGTCAGGCTGATCCTGACGCATAAGGTGGAAGGGGCCATGGTGATAGTGACGCAGTAAGTGTGATGGGGTCAGGCAGAGACTGACGCAGTGAGTGTGAGACAGTCAGGGTGATAGTGAGGGAGTAAGTGTGTGCATTCAGGCTGGTAGTGACACAGTAAGTTGAGACCGTCAGGCTGATCGTGGCCAATAAAAGTGAGGTGTTAGGGGAATAGTGACGCAGTAAGTGTGAGATGTCAGGCTGTTAGGGATGCGGAAAGTGTGAGGGGTCAGTTTGATAGTGAAGCAGTAGGTGTGAGGGGTCAGGCTGATAGAGACGCAGCAGGTGTGGTGGGGTCAGGCTGTTAGGGATGTCTGGCTGTTAGGGATGCGGTAAGTGTGAGGGGTCAGTCTGATAGTGTCACAGTATGTGTGAGGGGTCAGGCTGATCGTGATGCAGTAAGTGTCCGTGAGTGAGAGTGATCCTAATGCAGGAAGTGAGAGGGGACAGGGTGATAGTGACGCAGTGAGTGTGAGGGGGTCAGCGAGATGGTGACGGAGTTAGTGTGAGTGTTTAGGCTGATATTGATGCAGTAAGTTGAGGTCGTCAGGCTAATACTGGCCAGTAAGTGTTAAGTGACAGGGTGACAGTGATGCAGGAAATGTGAGGAGTCAGACTGATAGATAAGGTGAAATTGTGAGAGGTCAGGCTGATAGTGATGCGGGAAGTGTGCGAGTGTCAGGGTGATAGTGACGCAGTGAGTGTGTTGGGAGCAGAGTGACAGGAACGCAATAAGTGTGAGTGGCTCTGGATGATAGTGACAGGTCAGTATGAGGGGGAGGATGGTAGTGATGCAGTAAGTGTGAGGTGTCATGATGACACTGAAGCAGACTGTGTGAATGTGTCATTGTGATGGTGACATGGCAAGTGTGATGGGGTCAGGGTGACAGTGACGCAGATGCTTTCAGGGGGTCAGGTTGTAGTGATGCAGTAATTGTGAGGGGTCAGGGTGATAGTGACGCAGTGAGTGTGAAATGGCAGTGTGATAGTGAATCAGAACATTTGAGGGGCCAGGCTTATAGTGACACAGTATGGGCAAGGGGTCAGGGTAACAGTGATATAGATGCACTCACAGGGCCAGGTTGTAGTAAAGCTGTAAGTGTGAGTGTCTCAGGCTGATAGTGATGAAGTAAATGCGAGGGGCTAAGGCGGATAGGGATGTAGTAAGTGTGCAGGGGTAGTGTCAGAAGTGACGCAGTAAATGTGAGAGTTGAAGCTGATAGTGACGCATTACGTTTGAGGGGATCAGGCTGATCAAGACGCAGTAAGTGTGACGTTGTCAGGATGATAGTTACACTGTAAGTATATGGGGGCACAATGATCTTGACGCAGTAAGAGTGGGGATTCAGGGTGATAGTGACACAGTCAGCATGAGTGGGTAAGTCTGATAGTGACGCAGTATATGTGAGGGAGTCAGCCTGGTAGTGGCGCAGTATGTGTGAGATAGTCAGGCTGATATTGATGCAGTTAGTGTGTTGGGGTCAAAGTGATAGTGACGCAATAGGTGTAAGCGGTTCAGGATGATAGTGACACCGTGGGTGTGAGATACCAGTGTGATAGTGACGCAGTAAGTGTAAGGGGTCAGGATGACAGTGACACTAAGTGTAAGGCCCTCAGTGTGATAGTGCCGCAGCAAGTCTGGGGTGTCAGGGTGTAAATGACGTCATAAGTGAGAGAGGGGCATTGCGATAGTGAAGCAGTAAGTGTGAGGGGGTCAGCCTGATAGTGACACAGTCAATGTGACGGGACAGTGTTTTAGTGACAAGATAAGAGTGAGGCGTCAGTCTGATACTGACACAATAAATGTGATGGAGTCAGGCTGATAGTGACACAGTAAGTGTAAGGAGTCAGGGTGATAGTAACATAGGAAGTGTAAGGGCGTGACTGATAGTGACAAAGTAAGTGTTTGGCAGTCAGGCTGATAGTGACGCAGTCAAAATGAGGGTCTCGAAATGAAAGTGGCGCAGTAAGTGTGAGGGCGCCAGATGGATAGTGATGCAGTAAGTTTGAGGGGTTCACGCTGATATTAAGGTGGGAAGTGTGAGGGGTCAGGTCTATAGTGATGCAGTAAGTGTCGGCGGGTCAGGCTGATAGTGATGCATTCAAAGACCAAATATCCAAGTCTCACTGTAGTGCTGAATAGCGAGACTCCTCAAGGCTAACACAAAAATCAATAGTTCTCATCCTGGTCATAAATCACAGTGCTTCATTTTAAAATTGTCCTCTCCTGCTTCTAGATTCACCAATGAGGGAACAAAATTTAATTGCACCACCCTGTTTATCTCTTCAAATATTTTGCAACTCTCAATGAGATTACCTCTCTTGTTTTGAAACTGTTAAAAAAAATTTCAATTCAGAGGACTAACGTTCATCCATGATATCAAGGCTAATCACTATTCGTGGTATTCCTCATATGGCATTAGTATCTTTCCTAAATTGAGGATTATAATTCCTCATACTGTAGTCCAAGTGCGGTCGAACTGAGCCACCATACATTGGAAATAATGCATCGTTCTCGTGCCCTGAAATCCTTCTGCAGCTTTCACAACATACTTCTACAACTGCTACTAGACTTCAATGACTTGTTAAAAACTTCTCCAAGATGCATTTCTAAAAATCTGTACATTAGACTTTCTACTTCAAACCATCGACAAATAATCTCCACACATTTCCCTCCTGACAAGTATGATAAAGTCAAATCGTTGCTATTTATTAATCATGAGGGACATGGATAGGTTGACTCGTCAAGGTGTTTTTCGGCTGGTGAGGAAGTCAAAATTTAGAAAACATCGGTTTAAAATTAATGGGTAAGGAATTAAAAGGGACGTCAGGGGCAACTTTTTCAGATGCGTCCAGAATGAGCTGCCAGAGAAATTGTTGGAGACTGGTACAACTGTAACATTTAATGGCATCTGGATGGATATATGAGCAACAAGGTTTAGAGGAATGTGGGCCAAATGTTGGCAAATGGGACCTATTAATTTAGGGTAACTGTCCACCATGGTCATGTTGGAAAGAAGGGCCAATTTCCGTGTTGCATTGTTCAAGGACTTGATGACTCTAGAACTACCGCAAGAACTTTGCAAATAATTCCGTCAAGACGATTTCAAGTTCCAAATCTTCGGTTCATCTTCCTCTTTTGTGCTCACAAGTTCATTACCTGATGTCAGAACATACGGATTAGTTGCTGGATCCATTCCTGTAAATTGGTTCTGCATTCTTTCTAATTATGATTTTTTTTTACGAATGTAGCTAGTGTTTATGGACTTAGCATCAATTTTTCTAATACCGTATGTCGATGAATATTAAAACACAACAACACATCTACTTTGGCACCAGATGATGAGCAATTGAGTCAAAATCGATCGGACGCAGTGGGACAATGACCCTGTCTTCGTGGTGTACATCCGTGACTCTATAATTCGACGAAGAATCATTCCCACAACTTCAGCTGTGTCAGAATCTAGTTTGCGGTGAAAGCCTGTCAATCTGCGAAGGTAGCGTTCGTCTGGGTCTCTGCAAAGGAGTTGGCGAAATCTTTGGGTCTTGACAATTTGTTCTTCCAACAAATGAATTCAATTGTTTTACTATTAAAATTGACCAAATTCCCACAGCTGTGATGGCCGAGAGGTTAAGGCGTTGGATTTGAAATCCAGTGGGGTCTCCCTGCGCAGGTTCGAATCCTGTTCACAGCGCAGAATCTCTTAAAAGTCATTAATTGTTTTGCAGGATTTGGATTTCGTGGAGCTTGAGCTTTGCATTCAATCGAAAGTAAATTTTCAACTGTGAAGAATCCGAAGTAGTTTCAAGACTGACCCAGTCATCTAATTGAATAAATTATATGTCGATACACAAAAAGCCACCAACTTCCAACACGAATCAGTTTCAACACATTTGTCGAATTATCGTGAAATTTGGATGTTTGGGGTGGGGGGTGTGTGGAATTGAGTAAAACAAGAAGCAATGCAACACATTTACCTGCAGGTGATGAATTTCTTTTAGGATCAGTTGAAAGTCAAGCTGAGAAAGTTCAACCTAATTTACAGCTGACTCTCAAGGCCAATAATCCTTTACATCAGCAGTCAATGAATTAGAAAAAAAACAACTCCATGTGTGGAAAGGAACTCGACTGATCCAGGTTCCTGGCTTGCGATGTGAAAAGGCAAGGCGATATCAGCGGAGTAGAATTTTCTGGAAATATTAGAAATGGAATGTTTACGGTCTTCTGCTGTCCACATTCGTTAGAAACTGTGCATTAAGAACTGAAATTGAAAATTAACGATGAAAATCAGACTTAGACCTCTACTTGTGGTGTAGCATTGTTCAGAACAATAGGTTGTTGTTGAGGTTAAAATTGACCAAAATAATCGATGGGGATCTTATCCACGGCCTTCGTTGGAGCAGTTGGTGTGGAGAGCTCAGCTTGAAGAACCAAATGCCAATTATTCATCCTGGCTGTCTGAATTGTTTAGTTAAACATACTCCCAGATTAATGAAAAAAACCTTTGCTATCAGAGTTAGTTGTTTTCATGTCAGCATGTTCCGATATGAGAAGACCCTTATGAGTAGATGTGAATTAAATTTTGACTCTAACGTCAGAGAAGTTGATACATTTCTGCACCAAAATAAGCACTACCATTGGTATCAAATCAAACTGAACAAAGGACTAGTCACTTAGACATTTCCTGTCTGCAGACTCTGCCAATGGATCGTTCAGGCCCGATGTAGGAATAGGGTGTGGTGACATCTGTTCGCAAGTGGATCACTTTATTCTTGCTCACGATCCATAAACCGTAATTCATTTTGAACTTCTTAGCCATCAGCATGATAAGTGGTACATAATGCACAGGTTTGCTTCACGAAACTAAGAGCGAAATCTTATTCAATGCAGACGCAAATTCAAGTTGTCCCTTGTCGACCAGAAGACAGATATCGCGAAACAAAGTGAATACAGAAAACAATCAATGTTTTCTGGGAGTCAAAAAGATGTACTGGAAGAACGGAAACATATATTTGGAATTAAAGTCACATACCACTTCCACAGACTAAATGTTCTTGAACCATTATCTTAATTTGACCTTGATGTCCACCATTGCTGCAAAAATTATCTTAACAACTCAGAACTTTGTGTTCTTTGATATTCTCTCCTTCATGTTTCTCTTGATTTTGAAACTAAAACCGAGCAATAGTAATGCACCCTATTTCACTTGCAAAGATCAGAAGAAGATCAATTTATAAGAAAACAGAAATAAAGCTACGTCTGTCTTTCGAGAGAAAACACAGTTACCATTTCGACTCTAAAAAGTCTTCTTCAGAAGTCTGCACAATGAACTCGAAATAGTAGAGCGAAAATGAAAAAAAAGAGCCAAACTGCCGCGAATACACCACCCGCAAGTGCATCAAGTCCTACTCGAATATGCCGGATTACTACTATCAACATCAGTGAAGAACGGAACAAATCTCATTCTGCAGTTGTCAACCTGTTATGGCGTAGTTTGTAAAGTCAGAAATATGATTCGGTAAAAAGCGGGATGAAAGCGGGATATAGGAAGTCTGAAAAAAGCAAATGCGTGCTTTGCTTTGAAGAAGGTTGGCAGTGATGAAAATGGAAATTAACTACAGTGACGGGGGCTTAATTAATAGCTGAAAATGTGTTGCTGGAAAAGCGCAGCAGGTCAGGCAGCAT
The DNA here is from genome assembly GCF_037043375.1 of Chiloscyllium plagiosum. NCBI lineage: Eukaryota > Metazoa > Chordata > Chondrichthyes > Orectolobiformes > Hemiscylliidae > Chiloscyllium > Chiloscyllium plagiosum. The sequence continues at coordinate 70,409,056 of NW_028270180.1, read as the reverse complement.
CCAGGGAACAGGAAAATCGACGTTTCGGGCATAAGCCCTTCTTCAGGCATCTGCAGACCTCACTTTCTCCTCAGGGCTTAATTAATACTCAGCATCGTTGCAACACAGGGACGCAATTCTTTTTGCTAGGTTTCTGTTCTGCCATTTTATAATCACGACTGCTGTCGGGTTTGGTTTCCATTCCAGCCTTCGGTGACAGCCTGATGGAAGTTTGCACATTCGCCCAATTTCTGTGTGGTTGCTCTGGTTTGCTGCCACATTCTAAACATTTGCAGGTTATTTGGAATCGCCATTGAACGCACACGGTTACAGAGACAGTGATGTCTCTGTAATAGGAGTGTCTGGATAGGACGTACTTCAGAGGATTTTTGTGAACTTAAATAGACAGAGTGGGGTTAGTCTGCTGTTTCCTGGGTGAGCTACATGGCCAGAGAGGGGTCAGGGTCTTCTTCCCTGAGGGAGATACGTTGACAGAGTTGGGTGAGTTGCTCTTACCTGTGTCAGTCACGCAGATACAGTAGGGTCAGTCTGCCCTTCCCTGGGCGAATTTCTTTCACAGAGTGGTGACAGTCTGCTCTTCCCTGCCTGAGTGAAATAGAAAGAGCGGGGTCAGTATTATCTTCCCTCGATAATTTATGTTGACAGTCTGGCTTCCGTCTGCTCTTCCCTGGCGAGTTACATTGGTAGAGTGGGGTTAGTGTTCATTCATTGGGTGAGTGCCATAGACGGAATGGGATCGGTCTGCTCTTCCCTGAGGGAATTACATTTATAGAGTGGGGTCAGACTGATCTTCAGAGAATGACTTATATTGACAGTGTGGGATCAGTCTGCTGAGTTACACTGAGAGTGTGGGGTCCGTCTGCCCTTCCCTGGGTGAGTAACACTGACTGAGTGGCGTCAGTTTGCTCTTCCCTCAGTGAGTTACATTGACAGAGTGGCGTCAGGAGTGGCGTCTTTGAGGAGTTGACAAAAGTAACTCGTCCCCTACATCTTTGGGATAATTAGGATGGGCAGTGAATCTTATCTCATTGAAAGACAACCGTGTCCCAGAAATGCATTTCTAATAATTGCATGTACTAATTCGACAGTGCAAGCGGTCGGGAATAACTTGAGGAGAGGTGCAGGGTAGAACAATTAAAGTCAAATGCATTGATGCCGAGGAGACATGACACAAGATGTGAGTGTGGAGCTGATGGTGCAAGGTTCAGTGTCAGTGCTATTGGTTCAGTATTTATTTCTCACTGTTCGCAATGACTCACACACGACTGCTGTCAATTCACAATAATGAGCCTGTTCATCTTGGTTTGAAAATCCCTGCGTGTGTATTAATGTGGTTAATGGGACGCGAGAGAAGATGAGCACATCCTCTTTATTCTGTCAGTTTAAACAGATGAAAATATCTGTTGGATGCCAATGCAAGAGGATACTGTCTTTTTCTGTGCCTCTTCAGTGGGGAATGCTCAGCATTGAAATGTCTGTTTTTGCACAAGCAGAGTTTGATTGCCATTTATACTGAGCAACGCTCACACAGAAAACGCGTTTTCGAATTCCTGTGATCAAGTGGTTCAGACATTGCACATATGGATGACAAATCTGGCTTTTAACGTGGCGCCGTGGCTTAGCTGGTGAAAGCACCTCCCATCACACTGGTACCTGCTCATTGTATTGAAAGCTCGTTATTTATCGCAAGTATTATGTTGCTGATCGAAACACTCAGTGTCCTGTTTGAATTGCTATATTTTCTGATTTTGTGTTCCGGCTTCATTTTCCAGGTTTAAATCCAGTAGTGTATGTTGCTCTTTTTAACTACTATTTTAACCTGGAGATTCCTACCGCAGTTCCACAAGCACTTCTGCTTCTCATCCTCTTATTCTCATTCCTTTATTTCCAGTTTGGTGGAAATTAAGTGGTGAAGCAGGAGACACTGCAGCATTCCCGGGGAATGTAGTGGTAATGGCACTGACACCACGACCTGATCACCCTCATTCTCTGCTGTCACCATTCATTGGTTGTACACTAACAGTAAATTAATCCTTGTTCTTCTTCAGCTATCATGTAATTACTTTCTTTTTATGTTGGATAAGGAATTCAACTTTAACTTCGAAAGGGTCTTTAGATTTTGAGGAAGAAATGTCTCCTTGCTTCAGGTCGAAGTGACAGACGCATTATACAGAGAATGTGAGACTCATTCGACCGATTCCAGCCAGGCGTCAGAAAGCCTCTCAGCAGTTCGAATCTCAAACTGTCTCTGACTGTCAGGCTTTTCAAAGAGCAGAAATAAGAAATGAGGGGTATGGACAGCTAGAGTGTCGGAGAATGTTAAAAATGCCCAGTAGGATACAGAGAGAAAAATAGAAAAACAGAGACACGTATTGAGGTAGACACTGGAAGAAACAATTCTCCATTCGACGTGACTGCTAAATAACAGAAAGCAAAAGGAAATGTAGCCATTAAAACATAGCCTTCCACCAGCTCAGGAAAATGAAAGCAGCATGACAACTTATTAAGTTCTTTTAAGATTGTAAATTCGACATTTGTAAGCTCAAGAGTGATTTTGATAAATGCAATGATTCGACAGGTAAGATTATCATTTTCCCAACAGTATAATCTAGAAATCAATAACTAACCTGCTTCTGTCGCTCTAAAAAAAATCTGTTTCTCTCTGCAGATGTTGCCAGGTGTAGCGGGTTTCTCTATCAATTCTCGTTTTTAGTTCAGATTTCCAAAACCTGCATCTTTTTGATTTTTGATAACCTGGCACAAAACCAAGCATTACCAGGATCGGACCAGTGGTCAGAAATACTGGTACCACGATATATATATGCACAATAAAACATTAATTCCCTGTCCGAAAATAGAACTAATGCCATGGCAGTTCTAGTTCCAAATCCTACCCACGAGATTACACTGAATGAAGACAGACGCTCTTGCACTTATTCTCAATGAAATGGCTTTTCCCTTTCATTCCTGATCAGTTTCACTGCAGATTGTTTTCTACTCGTCTTCACGTTTTGCAGAATGGAAAAGTCCATTTGGCCCATGGTGCAGTCTGGTTTAAAGACATTCATCTATTCTATTCCCAGTTTCCAACTTTGGTCCATAACCTTATGTGTTCTGATGTTTCCACTGCAAATGGCAGTGAGGTTCTCACTTTGATCTTAGATGACACAACAATGGGATTGAAGTTTGACATAGTCACACTGTGTTATTACCCACGTCGTGTCTTCCACAGAAAGAGACACACAAGAGTGGCAGAGTTCTCAGGATTTGACCAGCTCCTTGTGCTTCACTTCAGCTGTCCGCTCCAACATGCAAGTTCAACCGCTAAAAGGCAGCTTTTGGTTAAACCAAAGCCAGTTCTACAGACAATGAGAGACATTCTAGCTCTGAGCTAGAATTTAAAGTGGACGAAAGAAACAGTAAATTCGAAAACCCAAACCCTTCCGTTCCTGACAGACAACAGGAATGGACTAGCACGCTGCATCCTCGTGATTTTAAATGCGAAACGACAATCCCCTAACTCGACATAAAAGGCGTGTTACCAATTCCGTCACTGACCCAAAGATCAGGTTTGGCTGTGACAGTTTGTCTATTTGTAATGTAAACGTCCACATCATGGAAACAGCAATCACAAGGTGAAAAATCAGCAAATATAATCACCGTCACTGTTTCACATGGAATTCCACACTCTGTGAACCGTTACCTTTCGCTGTACTTTCATATTTGAAGTTTTTTACATTCCAGACCATGAACTAATTCAGCAAGAAACCACTGGTCATTTCGAGCCCGTCATCCGGAATGAGGCGAGTTGAACGATGTCTTTCTTGTTGTCGACACATCACCACAGCTCAAAACGAGCTCGTGTTAGCATCAGTCTTTACTTAACTTGCTGCAGTATATCTGCTGAACAACTTCAGATTATCACAGCATTGCCTTCTTCACATTGAAACCAAGGGTGATAATATGAACCGACTTGGAAACTTGGAGAGAGAAACGCTGCTGAGAAGTCGATTATGACGTGAAGAGCAGGCACAGGCGTTTGTACAGGTCAGGTCCCAAATGCTATTGCAGTATCAATGGACACCCCTGCATACGAGACTATATTGCCCAGAACATCCCTGCAAACGAGTTTATATTGCCCCGAACAGACTTTAATTCCCAGTCAGGAAGTGAAGATTTAATTCTCTTCTTGTGAGTTATCCGAATGAAAACTAAATCCTGATTGCACACAGAACACACACACGGAGCCTGCCAGAGAAATTCAGTCATCGATCAGCATCTGTCTGGAAGGACAATGGCAGCAAATACAAGCGAAAGCTATCACCGCAATTATCCCTACAAAGATCTCGCGTTTCCCAGTTGAAAATATCTCGCTGTTCCTTCAATGTCACTACGTCTAAATCCTTGCCTCGTGGCATCATGCCTGTAACCTCGGTACTGAGGACATCCAGGGTTTTGCAGAGTAACTCAAAATCTCAATCTCTCGGGTAATTAGGGATTGACGGTGCATCCCATCCCATTGAGTAATGACTTTATCCCGATAATACGTTTCCTAAAGCTGCAGTTTCTAAGGGAACACTTGCAAGCATTCGGGAATACGTTGAGAAGTGGAACGGACGAGCGGAAAATATTCAAAGTTTGTGCGAAGATTTGTAGCTCGGGTGCTCGTTGTTGTGGTTCTGTTCGCCGAGCTGGAAGTTTTTGTTGCAAACGTTTCGTCCCCTGGCTAGGCGACATCATCAGTGCTTGGTACCCAATATACCAACCACGACAGCGGACGGCTGAAACTGACAACCGGAAGCGGCAGGGACAGACCACTATAAACACTGGAGGAAACATCAAAGAAGCGCTTCGCAGGAGGCTCCCAAGCACTGATGATGTCGCCTAGCCAGGGGACGAAACGTTTGCAACAAAAACTTCCAGCTCGGCGAACAGAACCACAACGAGGGGAAAATATGAAAGGCAATGATGACTGGGAGACATGAGACAGCAAGTGAGTGAGGAGCTGGCGTTGCAACGTTCAGTGTCAGTGTCAGTATTTACTAACCACTATTCACTTTGATTCACACACCACGCCTTAACAATTCACCACAATGAGCCCATTCCTCTTAGTGTGAGTTTCCCTTTGCGGATATTAATACGGTTAAAGGTGCCCAAGACGATGGACAGATCTTCGTTATCCTGTCAGTTTAAAAGTCGAAGTTATCAGTTTAAAACAAAAACAATAAGAGATTGCCTCTCCCTGTGCATTTTCAGTGGAGAATATCCAGCTTTGAAATCTTCTGCATAAACGCAGGTTGTTTTAAATTTTCTCCGAGTAACTGTGAAACACACAAAAATGAGTCCGAGTTCCTGTGTTCGAATAGTCAAGTAAATGCACACATGGTTTTGAATCGTTGAGCTTGGGCAGTCCCTCTGCCTTAGTTAGTGAAAGTTCCTGTCAAAACATCAGCCGAATATGGGATAAAATCCTGACATCTCAATGTTTATAGGTCTTTCATGAAAAAGAGAGTTCCAGTCTTCACCTGTGGTTCTGGTCGTGGTGGGAATTCAAATCAATGACTGGATCGAGGTTATAGTTTAAAGACAGCTCCTTCGACACCTCTGCCATGCTGCCACACAAACTCCCGCAACCACGTTTTTCAGGATGAGTGTTTCAGCATCGCCTCACTTCAGGCACTTTAACACACGCCCTTTCAATGGCGAACTTGGCGCACGTTCGATAATATTTATGAGGATGTTGCAAGGCTTACAGTGTTACGATTGTCGCGTAAAGCTGAGTAGGATATGAAAATTTTCCCTGGAGCTTGAGGGCTTAGGAATGGGCTTACAGAGGTTTATATAAATATGAGGGAGACTGCAGAGTAAATGGTCAATGAATATTTCTTCCCAAGACAGGCAAGTTCAAAACAAGGGAACACAGGTTTAAGGGGAGAGTGGTAAAATTTAAAAGGGATCTGAAGGACATTTTATTTTCACACAGAAAGTTTTGCGTGTTTGGAATGAATTGTCAGATTTAGTGGTGGAGTCTGGTACACTCTCAACATTTCAAATGCACATGGATCATTATACTGACAGGAATGTTGAAAAAGAATAAACGTGAAAATTTGGCAAATAGAGTGGTTGAGATGCTGCAGTGGCGATCACCAGTTTGAATAGGCACTCATCACTTAGTCAGTGGCTAGTTTTCTGGAAGATGGTTAGATTAGATTCCCTACAGTATGGAAACAGGCCCTTCCGCGCAACGAGTCCACACCGACCCGACAAAGAGTAACTCACCCAGACCAATTTCCCTCGAACTAATGCACCGATCATTATGGGCAAATTAGCATGTCAAATTCACCTGCATTGAACATCTTTGCAGTGTGGGAAGAAACCCACGCAGACGCAGGAACAATGTGCAAACTACGCACAGGAATCAAACGTGGAACACTGGTGCTGTGAGGCAGCAGTGCTAACCACTGAGCCACGGTGCCGCCCTAAAAGGGGATGGAGAATGCAGCTGGAAACCCCGCAATCTCTCGCATGCAAAGCGAGTACTCTCCCATTTGAGATAACTCCCACAGGCTGCTTCGGTTAAAACCAGCAACGAATCTTTTTTTTCTGGTCTTAGGCTGCCAATGACCATTCTTCTTGACACATTCCCAACTTCTCAGTGGGAGATTTTGGCTGTGGAACATACCTCATAAATCATGTTGCACGCGCAGCTCTCCAGCGAAACCAAAACCTGACAACTGATGAACAGAAGCAGAACTGATAAAGACAACCTATTTTCAGACACACGGACTCATGGATGCTGTCTGTGAGGCAGACCGAGTCGCCTGGGTCATGAGCTGCTCACACAAATTGCAGCGAGGGAATTCCAAATGGTGCTTTCAACGTACTGGCGCCTGAGTGCACCAATACTTCCAGGAAAGTGCTCAAGTAACATGAATCAGAACTGACTAACAATGAACCATGAAAAGTGAAGATTACCAGTTGCAGTCTCGATTAGATGAGGTTAACAATTGGGCTGATGTCTCCACCAGATCGAGAGGACCAATCACCAGCCTCTCGCATCAGGACAGAAATTAAGGAAATTAGGGAAACGTAACCAAGTTTCATATCGCAATTTCCCTCCTTTTCGCAACAATAACAGAAAACTGCGAGCAGATTCAATGTAGAACCTAATTTCACATAAACAGGAAAATAAATATCTCCATTCACTTTCAGAGAAACGGTGAAAAATGCAAATTGTCTGGAATATGAAAGAATGGCGCAGCCTGTTTTTGAGTCGCATATTATGCTGGTGGCCTTTCGAGCTGGAGGGGAACGTGACAACTACAGCACAAGGGGAAAACATGGGCACTGACATGTTGGTTGCTTTCTGCTGTGCCACATCACAGCCGGGTTAGAAGAAATGACTGCTTTTTTTTCTGTTCAACTTTAACAAAACTCATCCCTGCAAAACGTTGCCACTTTAGTCCATTAGCACACGTGGCCGCGCAGGGATGCAAACACAAGCCTTCTTAAGAAGTGGAATCTGAAATCAGAGTCTCAGGTTGCTCAGCCACGCGAGCACACAGGCCAAAACCGGAAACCCAAGAGCATGTACCTGATGATACCCTGCAGCATACTCACAGCAACTGCACAAGTCCTGCAGAATAAGCGGTGGGAAGGAATTGCTCTATCTGAGCGGTCGTGCTTGTTGTTCTCATCAGCAAATCTGGCTTTGAATTTGCTAGCCCATACCTGCTACCATGCTGAAACGGAATGCAATTCCGATTAGTCGCTGTGTGAAACTTTGTTCATTTTCTCTCCTCAGATAAAGTGATCACTGGAGATGATGAATTCGGCTCCGGCCAGAAACGCCGACTCTCCTGCTGCTCAGATGAACTGAAAAACTGATTTAGCACTGGAATCCGTGAATGGCAGAACACGTAGCAAGATTATTCGAAACCCGGAGCCAATAAGAGTTCCAACTTTCCTTTTATTTCTCCATAATAGTGCATTATCCAGCAGAGCCATGAGTAACTGCCACCTGGCTGCAAGCTGAGTTGGAAACCTATGTGGGAATCAACGACATGTGACTCACTTATTGTCGGTAAATCAAACAGTTCTCACTTTGAGGTGTACAAAAATTAGTTTCTATATATATTCAGGGAAGGTCAAAGGCGATCTGAGATGTCAAAGAGGTGGTCGCTGTTCGTGATTGCTCTTTGTTCGAGTTGTGAAAAGGTTTCCCACTTTAGTTGCATTCACGTTTCTTGTTGATGACTGAATCCGACAGAAGGTGTTTCACCAGAACTGTACTTGACTTGCATTCCTCTCCCTCGCTGTCATACTTTCCTGGAACTCTGAGAGAACAAGAAAACAAAATAAATACTGTCATTCGGCAGCCTGTCTGTGATTTCCTCATTTTCAGTTACAACATGGGTTTGACTTCAGGCCACACGGTAATATTAGTAACAGTATGAGAACAAGAGTCGATAGTTCATCTGTGCCTGTAAATCTGTTCATTCCTGTTGTTGACTGAATGAACTGTATCCGTGCCTGCTGCTTCGAAACTCGAATATGTGAACTGCTCCAAACTATGATTGAGGATTTCTGGTTTTGGTTGACACACGTTGAGAAAAGCCAGGCAGCGTTCAAATGAAGCTTTCACAGCACATTTTCGGATGCATTTGACAGAGACTAACATCATGAATCCATTGTTCTCTGTGACAGAAGGAAATGAATGCTCTCCTTGTTACTGATCCAGGCCACCTTCGCATGTCGAACAAATGCGGTACTGTTGTTACAGAAAGGATCAGATCCCGGTAACTGTGTCCTTAAAGAGGACATGATTGAAAGAATAAAGAATACCATGTTGAAATATCCAGGAAATATTGGCTGTAAAGGTGCAGACAATTTTTCCTAGCGCGCCAAGACAGAGGAACATATGTAACGGCACTCTTAAACAGAATGGCCAGCAGTGATATAGACATCGCCACATATGAAGGACCACTGCGAATAGAAATTTGAAAATGAAATTCAGGCAGCAGGTATTCGGAATTATATTCTTTTCACCGCTACAGTAGTATTGGGCGAGTAAATACAAAACAAGGTTTGCTGATGAGAATGCAATAAAACCCCATCGATCATGATATGAAAGACTGTCGTCCGGAAAGAGGGAACAACAATGTTTCTTCTAAGCTTTGAACTGGGCCACTTTCGCACAGACTGATACTGCTACTCTCCAGAAAAGATCAGGGCCCGCGGCATGCACTCTTAGAAATGGTGACCATCAGTGCTGGAAACATCCCTGCATATTCAAAACAAGGAAGAATGCATATCGAATAAAAGCGTAGATGGCAATAAATTGCACTTGTATTCCCTTTCACCACAACAGCTAGAATGTGCGGGGATATACAGAGTAAGGTTTACTGACCAGGTCAGAAAGCAATTACCTCCACATATCTTGACACACAAGCCTATCTTTCTTTCTGTACGATTTTTTTTGAAGCGTCGATCCTTTCCGTAGGAGATGAAGATGATTACTGCTCCCTCGTAGGATCACAGTGGGGCCAGAGACCCGATCCAGCTGCTCAGAACAGTTCGTGTTTGCCGAGAATCACTGAAACTGAGATTGATGACACGGAGACACGGTGTAACAGCTGCCAAGACATGTGGAGGGTTTTGGGACGGATTAGGACCCAAAAAGACTGGGGAAAAGACTGGATCCTAAGACTGGGGAGTACGTGTTCAGGGAGAGGACTGGAGAATGGGGTTAAGAATGATATAAGGCAGAATCGAATGGCGGAGCAGACTAGATATTCTGAAAGCGCTAACCGTCCTCCTATGTCTTCCAATCTCTGGCCATCTGGTATCTAAGGAAATAGAAACAGAGTTATTTGTTCAGTTGGAAGTCCCGGGCAAAGTGAGAGATAGAACAAGCATGATACAATTTTAGAGACTGGGAAAATGTTTGGAGAGGAAGCAATAAAAGTGAAGCTGAATATAAAGTTTGAAGTCAGGACATATTCAATAAAAAGGAAGTTTGTAGAAAGGCAGAGGGACATGGAGATGGAAAAAGAAGTGTCACCAGTCCCGAAATCTCATTCGGTTTTCATTTTCAAGATGCGACCGGACTTGCTGAGATTTTCCAGCAATTTCATTTGTTGATTCTGAAACAGAAGATGGGAGTGATCCTGGACCAACCAGCTCTCCCATGTTCTGGGAATATTTGACTTACCCGTTCGATCAGATCACGTCTGTCCCACACTGAAACCTCAGAAGCCTTCCCCACCCCCACCCTCGTTACTGGCAATAAACTGTTCATTACATAAACATATATGAGCACACAACAAGAACATTTGCAAAATGTACAGGGAGAGTTCCGTTCTGTTCCATCAGCACATTCTGAATCAGTTAATTTTTGTTCAGGACGCATGAGACATTAAGCCGTCTCTGTCAGACCACTAACAAATGGCCATTCGCGTTCTGTGTCTTTGAACACTTTGGTTGGTACACGGATGTAGTGGAATCTCACGTTTTGAAATGGACATCATTCATAGTATTTTCAGCTGCACTGATAAAGTTGTCTCTGGCACTTCCAGTAAAGTGCAGCCAGTTTTCACTCAGAAACCAACATGTGATCAAAGCAGGAGGACATATGTGTCAACGAAAGCAACAAGAACTCTCTACCAGCGTTGGGTTCCAATACTGCATGTGGAACGAAGAGCTGGAACTCTATTAAACAGTGAAAACGAATATTATGGGGCTTGGATGCACGACTCTCTGATTGAACACCTCATATTGCACCGAACTGAGACAGCCAGGCCTAACGCACGATGAATTAGTTTGCTATTTCATTCTGCGCATAATTCACCTGGAACAGCATTTTGCAAGAATCCAGCTCATTCCTCCCAATCACAAATATCATCATTCACATCTTTCACTTTTGTTATTTCTTCAAAACATTACAAGCTCTTTAACACTTGTCCTGGCATTTAAGACTCAACCCTAATATTTTCATGAGAAGTGATTTCCAGTCACTCTGGCAGACAGTAAATCAGTCGGAAAATTACCTGAGGAAACCCAATCATTTCTGTTTACAGTGTTGGGAATTTCCCATCTGCTGACGAGACACAGTCCTCACAATCAACATGTTCTTTGTTCTTCCTGCCTCAAACGTTTACCACTTCTTATTTTCAGGACAGGAGCTTTATTTATAACACGTTCCAAGAACAGGAACAACCTTCCAATCTCCTGACGCCGTTTCCAATTTAAAATGTAAGTTTTGCTCCATTCTAACGGGAAGAGCAGTTAATGAGGAAGGAATTTCCACGAACTGTGTCCCAGGTTTAGCAGGAAGCCGCTGATTGCAGCTGCAGTGGCCTCTTTCAGTTGGCATCGGGGGATTGGAGAACATGGCGTCGTATTCTGCTGCGTGTAAACGTCTTGCTCCCTGCAGACTCGGGGTGAATCATGGAGAGTTTTCGGAACAACACTGCCTACCAGTCTCTGGCCATCTGCTATCTAAGGAAATAGAAACAGAGTTATTTGTTCAGTTCGAAGTCCTGGGCAATGTGAAAGATAGAACAGTCCTGAGACAAAATTGGAGACTGGAAAAATGTTTGGAGAGGAAGTAATAAATGAGAATCTGAATAGAAAATTGGAAGTCAGGAGACATTCAATAAAAAGGAAGATTGTGCAAAAGCAGATGGAGATGGACATGGAAAAGAAATGTCACTAGTCCCGAAGTCTTAAATCGGTTTTTATTTCCAAGATGCGACCAGATCTGCTGAGATTTTCCAGTAATTTCATTTGTTGGTTCAGAAACAGAAGATGGCAGTAATCCTGGACCAATCAGCTCTCTCATGCTCTGGGAATATTTGACTTACCGTGTCCATGTCCCACACTGAAACCTCACAATCCTGCCGCGCCTCCACCCTCGTTACTGACAATATACAGTTCATTACGTTAAACACAAGAAGAACAATTGCAAAACGTTGAGGGAGAGTTCCCTTCGGTTTCCATCAGAACAATCTGAATTAGATAAAATTGGTTCAGGACCCATGTGACATTGATCCGTCTCTGTCAGACCTCTAGAAAGTGGCTATTCGCTTTCCGTGTCTTTGAACACTTTGATTGGTGCACAGTTGGTTTGCAACCTCACGTTTTGAAACGGACATCATTCATAGTATTTTCGGCTGCACTGATAAAGTTGTCTCTGGCGCCTCCAGTAAAATGGAAACAGTGTTCACTCAGAAACTGACGTGTGATCAAAAGCAGGCGGACAGATGTGTCAATGAAAGCAGCAAGAACATTCCCCTGCGAAGGGTTGAAATACTGCACATGGAACGAAGAGCCGGAATTCTATTAAGCAGTGAAAGCGCCCATTGTGAGGCTTGCACCCACGACCCTCTGATTAAGCAACTCACACTGCACCGATTGAGCTAACCAAGCATGGTGCACTGTGGATTAGTTTGCAATTCCATTGCGAGCATAATTCATCAGCAATTTGTAAGGATCCAGTTCATTCCTCCTAATCACAAAAACATCATTCACACCTTTCACTTCAGTTATTCCTTCAAAGCATTACAATGTATTTAGCACTTGTTCCGGGATTTAAGGTTCAACCTTGATATCTTGGTATTTTTAACCTCACCTTTAGGCCGCTGAAGTGATTTTCAGTCACTCTGGAAGACAGTAAAACAGTCGGTAAATTACCTCAGGAAACCCAATCATTTCCGTTTACAGTGTTGGGCATTTCCCATCTGCTGAATAGACAAGGTCCTCTCGATCAACACTTTCTTTGTTCTTTCTACCTAAAACCTTCACCACTTTTTTATTTTCAAATCAGGAGTTTTATTTATAACACGTTCCAAGAACTGGAGCAACATTCCAATGTCCTGAAGCCGTTTGCAAATTAAAATGAAAGTTTTGCTCCTTTAACACGGGAAGAGCTGTTACTAAGGAAGGAGTTTCCACGAGTTGTTTCCCATGGCTTGGCAGAAAGCCGCTGATTGAAGCTGCAGTGGCCGCTTTCTGTTGGCATCGGGAGCTTGGAGAAAATGATGTATTCTGCTGCGTGTAAACGTCTCACTCACTGCGGACTTGGGGTGAATCATGGATTAGTTTTCGCGGTTACAATGTCGATACATGGTCGGTGTAAATACTTGTGCTGAAATATTTGAGGCTTTATGCCCTGGGTGGGCTCGAACCACCAACATTTCAGCTAACTGCGCTGACCATTCGAGACACAGAAACTGGCTACTCAGATATCGTAAAGCAAAGTTATCGACGGGATATGAGGATACGTTGGACAGCAGGAACTTGCGTTGTTTTCAGACACGGTCGCTGATTTTATCACCGAGAGGGGATGCACACTGAGGAGTTGTGAACACTCAAATTAAAAGGCATCTACACATGCGCAGTTCTCTCACATACATCTCCACATAGTAGCTTACTTACGATGCTGGTAGTTGAAGCCACTACTCGATAGAGACTGAATGCTTAAAATCCAGCATATCAGACCGCTCGACCACGCTACCACACAAAAGCCAACACTCAGATTTGTTATGATTAGTGTTTCAGCATCGATTCACTTCAGGCACTGAGACCTCGTAAATGTTGTCATGAACTTGGCGTAATTTAAGAAGAACGACCAAAGAAAATCTACAGACAAAGAACAGACCCTTCATCCATTCAAGCCTGAGCCGATCCAAATCTACTGTTTAAACCTGTCACCTAATTCCTAAGCATCCGTATCCGTCTGCTCCCCTTCATCTCATGCATCTGTCCAGACGGATCTTAAATGAATCTACCGTGATTACCTCTCCCGTCTCTGATGGGAACGCGTTCCAGACACCCTCCACCCGCTGTGTCAAGTAGTTGCCGCGTGTATCCCTCTTAAACCTTTCACCTCTCACTTTCAAAGCGTGACCTCTCGTTATTGAATCCTTCAACCTGGAAAATAAAACTTTTCTCTATCTACCCTGTCTGTTCTCTTCATGATTTTGTAAACCTCAAAAAGGTCCCCCTCAAACTCCTTTTTTTTCTAATGAAAACAAACCTAACCTATTCAACCTCTCTTCCGAGATTGCACCTTCCATACGAGGCAGCATCCACTTAAAACTGTTATGCACCCTCTCCAAAGCGTCCACATCCTTTTGGTAATGTGGCGACCCGAAATTTACACAGTATTCCAAGTGCGGCTAGACCAATGTCTTGTTCAATTTTAACATGACTTGCCAGCCATTTTATTCAAAACCCCATCCAATGAAGGCAAGCATACTATATGCCTCCTTGACCACTCTATCCACCTGTGCAGCAACCTTCAGTGTACAATGGACCTGCACTCACAGATCTCTCTGTCCATCAACTTTTTTTCCAAAAGCTCTTCCTTTCATTGCAAAACTCGATCTAGAATTAGACTGGCCGAAATGCCTCACATTTGTATGTGTTGAACTCCAGCTGCCACTTTTCCCACCAACTTTCCAGTATATCTATATCCTCCTGTATTCTTTCACAGCCCCTTATACTTTCTGCTGGTCCAGAAATCTTCGTGTCATCTGCAAACTTTCTGATCATTCCAAGAGTGCTCTCTTCCAGATCATTTAAGTATATCACAAACAACAGTGACCAAAACACTGACCACTGTGGAGCACTACTGGTCATCTTTCTCCATTTCCTGAAACTCCCTTCAACTGACACTCTCTGTCTCCTATTGCGCAACCAATTCTTTATCCACCTGTCTAGAACACCCTGCACACCATGTTACTTTACGTTCTGCATTCGGTTACCATGGGGAACCTTATCTAGCTCCTTACTGTAGTGCATGTATATAACATCAACAGCCTTTCCTTCATCTATCAACTTGGTCACTTCCCCGAAAAACTCTATTAAGTTGGAAACTCACGAACTCCCCCGCACAAAACCATTTTGCCTATCACTGATATGCCCATTCTTTTCTAAATATGAAGAGATCCTACCCTCAGTACCTTCTCCAGCAACTTTCCCAACACTGGTGTCAGGCCCATTGTTCTGTAGTTATCCGGAATATCCCTACTATCCTTCCTGTACAGAGGACAATATGAGCAACGTTCCAGTCGGCCACAAACTCACCTATGCTTAAGGATGCCACGGAGATATCTGTCAGGGCCCCAGCTATTTCCTCTCTCGCCTCACTCAGGAACCAGGGATAGATCCCATCCGTTCCTGGGGATTTGTCCACATTAATTACCCCTAGCCTGCCCAACACAGCTTCCCTACTTATGGCAACATGATCCAGACTAATCAAATGTTTTACTCTAGACTCAACATTCATCATGTTCCTCTCCTCAGTGAACACTGATGCAAAATAATCATTCGGAATCTTACCCACTCTCTCAGATTCGACAGACAACCTTCCTTAATTTTCCTTTAGTGGATCAATCCTTTTTCTAGTTACCACTTGCTTCTTATATATGAACAATCGGCTTTAGGATTCCCCTTAATTCTGCTAGCGTGAAGTTGTTTCATGACCCCTTTTAACCCCCTTGATTCCTCGTTTAAGACTTGTCCTACTCTCCTCATGTTCCTCCAGGAACCATTCTGTTCTTAGCTGCTGAGGCATTATGTATGCTTCCCTTTTCCTCTTGGCGAGTCGTACAATTGTCCTGTCATCAACGGTTCACGAATATTGCCTTTCAAATCCTTTGCCTTCAACGGGACATGCCTATCCTGCACTATATTTAACCTATCTTTGGAAGCCTGCCACATATGAACTGTGGACTTTCCTACAAATAGCTGTGCCAATCCACATTTCCGACCTCTTGCATAATTTTGATATAATTAGCTTTGGCCAAGTTTAGTACTCTTTCCTCAGGACCACTCTCATCTTTGTCAATGAGTATTCTAAAACTTACAGAATATTGGACACTTCCCAAAGAAATCACCCCCGGCAACTGCTATCACCCGCCTTGGCTTGTTCCCCAATATCAGTTCCAATATGGCCTATTCCCTCATCGGACTATTAATATACCGCTCCAGAAAACTCACCTGGAGGCTTCTTACAAATGGTGTCCCATCCAGACCTCTGATGCTAAGAGTATCCCGGTCAATGTTGGGAAAACGGAAATCTCCAATCACCACTAAATTATTGCCTCTACGTCTTTCCATGATCTGTTTAACTTTTTTGTTACACCTCACGCTCACTATAATACAGCCCCAAAAGTCTAACCTCACCCTTCTTATTTCACTGCTCCATCCATAGTGTCTCACGACTCAAGCCCTACATGGTGTCCTCCTTTCGCACAGCCATGATATCATGCCTGACCAGCAATGCAACTCCTTCCCCTTTTTCTTCCCTCCCTGTCCCGTCTGAAGCATCTATATCCTAGAACATTTGTTTGCCAACCATGCCCTTCCTTCAACTAAATCTCTGTGATCGCAATAACGTCATATTCCCAGGCACCAACCTAAGCCCTAAGTTCATCTGTCTATACTCCATGCATTAAAGTAGATGCATTTCAGGCCACCAGTTCTTTTGCATTCATCTGCTCTCTGCCTACTCTTTCCATTATTAATGCTATCTTCCTGATTCTTACATTTTCCAGTTTCCACCTCACTGCCGACTTGTTTTCTCTTGTGGTTCCCAGCCCTCTGCCACATTAGTATTAAACGTCTCCAACAGAAGGAGCAAAAACTCCCGAAAGGACATTCGTTCCCGTCTGGTTCAGATGTAGATCGTCAATTTTCTTATAGTCCCACCTTCGCCAGAACTGCTCGGAAAGTCCAACAAATCTGAAACCCGCCCTGCAGCACCATTCCTCAAGTCACGTGTTCATCGTGCCTTTTTTTATTCGTTTCTACGCTGCCAGTCACGTGGCACCGGCAGTAATCCCGAGATTACTACCTTTGAGTTCCTCCTCTTTAATTTCTCTCCTCGCTCCCTGAATTCTCCCTGCAGGTCCTCATCTCGTTTTTTTTTTCATTGGTGCCTGTATGCACCAAGACAACTGGCTGTACACGATCCCCTTTCCGAATGTTCTTCAGCCGATGGGTGACATCCCTGACCTGAGCACCTGGGAGGCAACATAACTCCTCAGAATTGCTGATGCTCCACAGTGAGTCCACCCGCAGCTCCAAAGTGGCCACGCGGTCAATCAAGTGCTGCAGCTGGACACACTTCTTGCAAGTTTAGAAAACCTTAACAAGAATTTGCAAGGTTTGCACTGCTTGGACATGAGAACGAAACTGAATAGGCTTCGTCAGATTCCCAGGAGCTTCAGGGCTTAGAGATGCCCTCACAGAAGCTGATAAAATAATAAGGAAGACAGACAGAGGAAATAGTCAGGGAGCACTTTTTCACAAGACACGCGAGTTCAAATCTACATAGCATAAGTTTAATGTGAGAGAGGAAAAATTTAAAAGGGATGTGATGGACACATGTTTTTCACACAGAACTTCTGTGTGTGTAGAATGAATTGCCACATTTAGCGGCAGAGGTTGGTGCACTCACAACATTTCAAAGGCATCTGAATGGGTGTCTCGACAGGAAGACCTCGGGGAGATAAGGCACAAATATTGGCAGATATGTATGGATTAATTTCGGTTATCTGTTCAACAAGGGCAAGTTGGATCGCGGGATTTGTTTCCATGCTCGACAACTCTGAGATGCTCCAGCCACCGGCAACGGTTTCAATACACCATTTGCAAAAAACGCATGATGTTTGTTCGCCAACCAGCGAGTTTGGCTATTTTGTTTGGAGGGTGGATGGGCCCAACCGATCCAGAGATGAAGGTTTTCCGGATATTTGCTGCCAATGACCATTCTTCTTGACACTTTCCCAAGTTCACCGTCAAAGATTTTGGCTGAAGAAAAATATCGCATTACCCACTTTGCTCTCCAGCGAATCCAAAAACTAATAGCTCTTAACGTGGAACAGAATCAAAACTGAAAAGGCAGTAACATGATCAAACAAACCGAAGCTTAAGTGCTATCTGTGAGGCACTGTGATTCGTCTCCAACATGAGCTGCTCGCACAAATAACAGCGAGGCAATTCCAAACCTACTGGCGATTTAGTGTATTGCCAAGTCCTACAAAGTGCTCAAGTATAATAAAACAAAACAGAACAACAACGAACCATTTAAAGTGAACATTCCCAATTATATCCGTGATTAAATGAGGCCATCAATGTGCCGGTGCCTCCATCTGATTGAGAGAGCCAATCACCTTTTTCCCTCACCAGGACATTAATGAAGGAAATGAAAGAAGTATAGAAACGTTGCACACCGCGATTGCCCACCTTTTCGCCACAGCATCAAAAAACGGCGAACAGATTCAATGCAGGATCTTCTTTCGAAATAACGGTGAAATAGCTATATCTATTCACTTTCAGAGTAAACGAGGAACAACGCAAATTGTCTAGAATATGAATAACTAACATAGACTACTTGGGTCCCAGATTCTACTGATGCATAGACTTTCATATGGAACGGTTCCATGGATGATTGCCCTACATCCAGAAATGTTCTGGCTGCCTTCTGTTTGCCCTGACACATTAATCTTGTGCTGCTCTAATCGAATTTGCCGATATTGCCATTTGTCCGTATTGCTACTCGGCATAGCTGGTCGTGGCAACTCGTGACTGCCACACAAATTCTTTGCCAAAATTGGATAGTCCCGCAATGTGATTCGCGGTACACGAACGTCGCAACGAGGATATGCCACGTGGCAAGTTAAAAAGCACGCTTACATTTATTAAAGTAAGTTTCTGGGAACTGACAGCCAGATTCCTCCTTGCACTCGGAATTATTACAACACATAAACCAACAGCCTCTCTCAGAGACAAGTGACCAATGCCCAGCTTGTGCCGGACAAACGTAGTTGACAAGATTGCACGCAGGGACTGCACAGAAAACTACAGAGGAGAAGCAGACAGACGACCATCGAGCTGCATTCATGCAGTTCAGTTACCCTGTAAACCCCGTGCACAGCTGTTCCTTGTAGGTACACACAGGGCACTGAGTGTCTCTGACTCCGGGACTTGGGACTCGGATTATATGACCGTCTGCAGCACTGGTTACTTCCTTGTGTGAGGTAACTCCCGATGGAATATATGTAAAACACGAGAGCTCATTGAGAAATACGTCCAAAATAGTACCAAAACTCCCGATGGAATATATGTAAAACACGATAGCTCATTGAGAAATACGTCCAAAATAGTACCCATGAGACGTATTTCTGTTGAGTTTCTGGTCCTGTTCCTGACATGACATCCAGCATTGTACTTATTGTGTGCTTCCTCACGGTTCGGTGCATGCTTCCGTGATCGCATTGTGTGCAGTAATCTGCGTTTTAGCTGCAATTACGTGCGTTTGAAACCCAGGACCACCTGCCTCTATTCTATTTTCCTCTTCTCATGCGCAATTGCAACAGTAAACGATCAATTAATATTGGAACATGACATACACAGGCGTGTGAAAAAGCCCAGTTTCCGTGGCAATTATGCAATGGTTAGAGATTACTTTGATTCAGGAGATAAGGATGGAAATGTGTTTGGATAGAGATGAGGAACATTGAGGAAAGAGGAAACCAGCCGGTGTAGCTGACAACATCACTTACAGTAACCACAATGTAAAATGAAACGTGCAGGAAAAAATACCGCCTGTGAATGATAAAAGAAGGCAAGGATTATGGGAGACATTCATTTCCCTTCTTCCACTCCTATTTGAATTGTCAAGAAACTTTGAAGAAAAGCAATCGAAAAGTCATATATGCAACATCGAACAACGTGCGTCATACCTTGGTCATTGATTACTGTAGATTAGAATACTTACAATGTGGAAACAGGCCCTACGGCCCAGCAACTCCACACCGACCCGCCCCAGCCCAAATGCATTCCTCTCCATTCACCCCGTCAATTTATCATGGCCATTTCACCTAACCGGTACATTTTTGGACTGTGGGAGAAAACCAGAGGAAGCGCACGCTGCCACGGGGAGAATGTGCAAACTCCACACATTCAGTTGCTTGAGGCGGGAATTGACTCTGACTCTGTGGCATTGTGAAACAGCAGCGCTCACGATGGTGTCAGCGTTAGATGGGAGTTATTTGCCGTCTTTTATTGGGAAAAATCTCTTTCATTGTGAGCATCTGGAAAGACCAGTTCGTTCGCCAGAAAAAGAAATGAATATGTCACTAACCTTTGATTGTTTCATGTCCAAGAACACTCAGATCAATACCTCCCTTGATCAGCTCTGATGGTCATGTTTGCAAAGAGATCTAGCAAATTGCCAAGTGTGATTTTCCTTTCAATCAATAATTTTGACTCGGTTTGGCTGCAAATATCTTTTCCTAACTTTGTGCTTTTCTTCTTTTACATTGGTGTCTCGCACCTTACAATTGACAGCAGAGGTAGGAGAGGAGATGGAAGCATTTAGCCCATCAAGTCAGCGACAGCTTTCAATGAGATCATGGCTGATTTGGTTAATGCTCAACTCTGCTTTTTAGTCAGTACTCATGGCCGAGTGGTTAAGGTGATACGTTAAAAATCCATTGGGGTTTCCCCGCGTAGGTCCGAATCCTGCTGACTATGCTATGAATGCCTTGCTGCTGGGTGAATTTCTGCTCAAAGTTCAAAAAACCTATTTTGCAAACCAGGCCGGTAAGTTAATTAGACTTTGGAACTCGAGTTTTTCATCAGAAATGTACCATACTTAAAACATTATCTCTGATTCTCTTTCCAGATACACTGCTCGACACATCGGGTTTCTGTAGTTGTTATTGAACGTACTAAGCTGAATTGCTGCTTTTCATTAGGTTCCTTTAATCCCTGTCCTCTGTTCTCTGACTCTGGCCAGTGGCAACACTTCCTCCTGCTCGTCAAAGTGCTCATTCCCCACCGCTCCTTCTCCCATCATTACAAACAACCGCAGGAAATTGCTAGATAACCATCTTTCTACCAAAGTGAAACTCACCAGCCTCGGGAATCTCTCCACCAAACGGGACTTCTCATCACTGGACATGGTGCAGGCCAGAGGTTTCTGAAGTTTTACTGTGAAAATATTGTCAATTGGCAGTTGGAAAAATGTTAAGGAACCAAACCAATCCAGGCACCATCTTTGGGAATCTTGACAAACTCTTTGGAAAGTGGAATCAGAGGAGAATGCAGAAGGGTGAACTGTCGGACCAAGTGGAGGCCGAAACATTGACTCTGATGTTCTCGGGACAGCAACTGATCTGAGACATTGAAAGAATTCTCGGCCCTGTACATGGGGAATAGAAACTTCATCTGGACTCTGCGACAATGAAAATCTCTGGAACACACAAGACACTGAGAGGCAAAAAGGGAGATTATCCCTGATGGAGGTGAGCTGGTTGCCAGTGACATGGGTGTGTCTGTCGTGGGGGTATCAGACTGTTAAAATGTCTCCATAATGAATGGTTCAGTCTTTCATTTGGAAAAGTAAAACTGATAGAGGACAGTAGTCGTTTAGGGCATGGCACATTGAATTTGGAATTCAGTCACGGACTGCTTTCGAGGATCGTCGAATTTATTAGGTTGGAAGTTTCAGCGCATTCGACCGGTAACTGAAACGTCCTTGTGGAACATAGTAAAGAATCTTTCCGTTGAATTAGCAGGATCTAGTATTGACCGATGGGGCCACAGCAGGCGGCAGGACGTGGTAACACGAAATAAAAATGCGCTGAGCTCAAACACAAGAAGCATGCTCTTTCGGTATGGTGGATCAACAGTACAGCATTTTAAAGAAGTTTAAGCAACGACCCTTCAATGTACAGGACATGCAACGCCAGGATTTGACACCATACTAGTCACGTTATTACCAGGTACTTTACCTAATTCATCAACGGTGTCAGCGCAGACGATGCTGTTCATATCCATATGTGTATTTGATTAGCTGTTCAGTCACAGTAATTTGGACATTTGTATCTTTATGAAAGTTGCCCCATAAGAATTTAAACTAACTTCCGCTGATACAGAAAAGAAACGTTCACACCTGGACATTCTCCAGTGCTAATGCACAGAAAGAGCCAATCTCGTATTGCGTTCATTTCAAACTGATATATTCATCTGTTTAAGCCGACAGGATAAAGAAGATACGTTCATCCTCTCGGGGCCCATTAACCACGTTAATATGCACAGAGCGAATACAACGCCAAGAGAACAGTATCATTGTCGTGAATTGATCAGCAGTGTTGTGTAAGTCAGTGTAAACAGTGGCCAGTATAGGCTGACCCATTAATACCAACAGTGAGCCTTGCATCACCACTTCCTCTCTCACTTACAGCCTCACACCCTCCAGTCATCATTGCCTTTTCACTTTACTCAAACGCCCTGCTCCACTACTCCCTTCTCCCGATCGCTTGCGGGCGTCCACGTAGAACCTGCAGATGTTCGAAACCCATTCGTGGCGTATAGACGTCACTCAATGGCATTGGATTCACTGCCCATCCCTTATTACTCTAGTGATTGAGATGATGAGTTACTGTACAGAAACTTGAGCGAACTTAACATAGAGGTACAGCCAAGATGCTGTTAGCGAGGGAGTTCCAGGATTTAGGAATATCCAGATACTTCCAACTCAGAAAGGCGAGATCCCTGATAGGTGATTTGCGGTCACAGTTTTCTCTTGTTTCTGCTGCTATTGTCCTTAGAGATAGATGTAAACAATCACAGGATTGATTCTGGCAACCAAAATAAAAACCCTGCATCTATTGTCGCTTGTGGAAGTGAGTTCCAAACCTCTCCCAAATATTGTGTGTAAATGTGCTCACTAACATCTGTCCTGAATAATCTGAACCTCATTTTCAGACTCATTGCAGAATCCATAGCGATCTGAAACAGTTTATCGCTTCATTTTAGTGTCTTGCATTACTTTTCTCAGGTCACCACTTAACATTCAAAGTTGTCGCAAAAACAGGCTTCATTTGTATATCAGAAACAGAAATGGCTCAGCATGTCTTACATCATCTGTGGATAGCAAGAGTTAATGTTTCACTTCCGTTTACCATTCTTTGCAACTGACTTGTCTGATTTCTTATCATACCTACAAACGGTAGGAAACCGGAACGGATGACAGAACACAGAGATTAGGAAGTTCTGCATTTGCAGTGACATCGGAAGTCTCTATCGCTGGAGAATTGTAAGGAGACTACTGCTCAGTGAACTGATATCGCACTTCCTATGTCTAAATAAGGAAACCTGTCAGTGAATTGGAGACTTTATTGTTCAAAAGTTAAAATCAAAGAGCAGATCAACAGTAGACTAAAACAAGTAAAATTGTCATAATGCCTTATAAGGAACGCCAATGAAGACCAGGATAGTGAGGATCACCTTCTCCACGTGTTTGAATTGTTTGATGCAGTTTTCTGTGCGACGTTATCTCTCCCTTCAGGCAACTGACAAGCTCCTTGTTTGAAAATCTGAGTTGATGTATCACCAAAAGTGTTGCATGGTACTGTGTGTAAGCAGCTTGTGGAGACTGAGACTGTAGCATTGCTCACATTTTTTTTAATTCAAATTTCTGAGAAATGAAGAAGCTTAATAGCAAGCTTAATCCCAGTTTTGGAGAAGCATTGCTCATCAGTACATGATAATCAGCTCACGTGAAGATATTCCAGAATTGATATCAGAGACCTAATTCAAACCCTGCAACGATAGATGTTATGAATTCTAAGTTGAAATTCTATGTCTAATGCCTTTAACCCATTACAACTGACCATGGAAAATCCCTTCCGATTCGCCTCTACCCCTTAGGGAAGTAAAGCTGCTATTCTTATTTGCTCCAAGATACATGTGACTCCAGACGCACAGAAACTGGATTGGTTGTTGCGGGTCAGTTATCTAAACTCCAGGACCTCACTTCAGGAATTATTCAAGGTTCTGTTCGTTAATAAATGTCCAGAGTTCAGCCGCATTCTTACTACCTCAACTCCTGAAGCATTTCATTTCACAATGCAGCAGAATTCTGGCAATGTGAAGGCCTGGGCAGACAAGTGATATGAATTTCACACATCCTGATTAAGATAATCTAATCAATACCTCTGGAAATTCAATGGTGTTGCCATTACCTAGTCTTCAACGATCAACAATGTGGGAGTTACTATTAACCCTAAAATGAACTGTCCTCCCTACATAAATAATGTGGCTACAAGAGCAGGCCAGATGGCAAGAAAACTGCCATCAGTCATGGGCTTTCTGACTCCAATCGCTTCTCTAATACCGAGAAGGCTCACGTCAAGTGTGTGATGGAATACTCCCCGATTGACTGAACAAATATATCGACAACATACCTCAAGATGTTGGACAGCGCCATTATGAAACATTCGTACAAAAGGATAATGCTGCGGACATTTAATAACTGAAATGAAAGCAGAAAGTGCTGGAGAAGTTCGGCAACTCTAACAGCATACTTGGAGAGAAATACAGTTAACTTTTTGAGGCCAAAATGACTCTTCTTCAGAACAGGACTGAAGAGAGGACATGTAGGACAAGAAACATTACTTCTCTGACAATTTTCACAGTTGCTACCAGGTCGGCTGAGTTTCTTCAGAGCGTTCCATTCCATGGCCATTGAGCCAGTTCGATTGGCACTATATGTATAATTTCAATCCATTCACCACTGTCGCAGCTTTGTGATTCATCAACAATTTCCATTTGACAGCACACTCCAGCTCTCGTACTACTTTCGTCCTAAAGACAAAGGAAGTAAACGAATGAGAATATAATAATCTGCATGTTCCCTTCCAAGCTACTAATCATCACAATTGGATAGGTATTCCTTCAGTCAGTCCTTCACTGAACCAGTAGATCAGAGGGTTGCCCTCCTCCCCCACTTCAAAACATCCAAATAGTTTAATGAACTGTTCAAATAAACTTTGTCAAACTCAATTGTTAGAAGGCCAACACTTACTGGGAGGTGAGAAAACCTTCAAAAAATGTAACGCTTAAGCTAGAGAGTTAAGAGGAGCAGTTTGGAAATATGTGTCCCTGTGTTCTTGCTGCAGATTCATGTTATCAGACATTTGAGATAGGCTGAGTCAGCAACTTGCCATGAATAGAAATGTTGAATTTGGTGATGCATTCACCATTTTACCAGCAAGCTGCTGAGTTATACCATGCCTTACGCTGTTAAAGTACCGACGTAATGAAATAGAATCATACCATCCCTACAGTGTGGAAACAGGTCATTGGGGCCAACAAGTTCACACGCAACCTCTAAGGAGTATTCAACCCACAGCAATTTCCCTTCCCTATTACTTTGCACAGCTCCTGACCAACACATTCTGGAGAACGAGGTACAATTTAGCATATCCAATTTATCTAACCTTCATATCTTTGGACTGTAGTAGGAAACTGGAGCAACCCGAAGAAACCCATGCAGGCACAGGGAGAATATGCGAACTCTAAATGGTCGCCTGAGGCTGGAATCGAATCCAGGTCCTTCATGCTGTAAGGCAGCAGTGCTAACCAACGAATCACGAAAGCTAACTTCAAACCTTAGTGGAGCCATTCTTCCGAATAAGCCTGATATCAAAGACATACACGTCTCCATAGCCATTTTGCAGCAAAAGGTAGACATATGTAGACTAGACATACTCCAGCACGTGGCTGAAGGTGATCAGTTAAAGGATAGATGTTTTATCATCATTTATGAGCAGCTGACTCAGCTGCGCTACTTAAAGACTGCAGCAGGAAGTCCTCAATCAAATATGTTCTTCTTACCATTCGTCCTGCTAAGACTGCGGTATTTATCTTCATTTAGGCTATGTTATATATTTTCGGTTACACCATTATCCTGTTAGAAGGCATCCCCAGAGATTTTATTCAATGACTTTGCCTGTTTGAAATTTGGAAAGTCTCTCAGATACTGCCAAAACCTCTTCAGGAGTCTTCCCCTCCCAGAATCAGCTCTTGCCTTCGAACTTTCCCTCATTGTCAGTCCTACTCCATAGAAACTAAGTGGAGACAAATACATGTATGATGTCACCGAACAGGCAATCACCGCGCGCTTCACTCTCTCCCAGGGAGCAGCACGGCTCAGCGTTGGTGATCGATGCCTTGCAAATCCACTTGGGATGATGGGAAGAGTGGTCGTCATCTACCTATCCACCATCAAAATGAACCTGAATCTGAGAAGTTACCATTCCCATCAGTTTGAAGTACATGCATTAAATGTAGATAAATGAGACTAATTCGACTGTTTATGATATAGATTAAAAAACACAAGATTTGATCTTAATGGTAAAAAGCTGTGATTTCCGAAGCGTGAACACTGAATGCACAACTTTAAATTGCATAAGTGCAGACTTCGAGGTGTAGCTCCTGTGTGAGAATTGGAATATCGTTTGCAGACATTCAAAACGACACCTAGAAACATTATTTATCTTTCGGACTGTCTAGAAAATCGCACGATCGCAATAATTTTCGTAAAATCCCAATTGTGTGGAAGTAGGCCGTTCGGTCTATCAAGCTCACACCAAAGCAGTGAAGATTATCCCAACAAAAACCACTTCCTAATCGATCCCCTTCAAGTTTCTCACAGCGAAATAACTTGAAGTCCATATACATGGACAAGTTGGGTAATCTTCCATTTGGCAATCCACCGAAACTACACAGCTTTCATAATGTGAGATGAAAACTCACGCACACATGGGAGGAGTACAAGCACCATACAGACAGTCGCCACAGGCTGGAATTGAACTGGGTCCCTGGCACCGTGTGGTAGAAGTGCAAAGCATGTTTATTCTTCCGTCAGCTCACTGGGTTCAAGATAAAAGACATTTAAACAACTCAGGCAAAGCTTTGAAGCATATATCGTCCCTTGAAGTATGTTTTTCTTTGAAATTGAACCACATTCCAAAGTACATACATTCCAAGAGAACCGCTTGAACCTTAAGTTTTCATCACAAACAACAACAATTTCAGAATTACATGCGGCAACAGGAGTAAATGAACTTGAACATAGTGTGGAGGGGAAAGTGCGTGTAGTGGTATTTCCGTGTAGCTGCTGTGGAGGTTGCGGTTTTGGACTGCGATGGACCAATTCAGAAATCACACCAGGTTATAGATGCACATGTTTATTTGAAATAACAAGATTTCGGACCAGAGCCCTTTCATTAGGTGAAATGGGAGGGAATAACACAGAGCACTGAATTTAGGGAAAAGAGATCAAGGGCAGACAGATCAAAATATCAGGCAAATTGTGGGAGCGGAGTGTCAAAGACGTAATCTCTAGAAGTGAACAAGAGTGTCCGACAGTGTGAGTAATGTGTCAATAACTGAGTGCCAATAGAATGGTTGACCGATGATCCAACAAAGTGAGACAGAGAGATAATTACAAACCGTTATAATAAAGTTGTACTGGAGACAAATCAAGGCACTGGAATGACATGGAACAGAAACAGAAGCAACTGGAAAACCGCTCCACAACAAAAACACCAGAGGAAGGGACACCAGCTCCGAAACATTAACTCTCATGTTCCTCCACAGATGTCCCCAGAGCAGCGAAACACCTGCCCCCCTTCGCCACGATGCCCCAGTCTCGTTCCCGCACCCCGCCCAGTAACCCTTGCCCTTGCTCCTGGTTTAATAAATTCCCAGTTTTCTTATTTTTCTTTGGCAGAGTGACATGCCGCGAGACTGACCCAAATTATCAGTTAGCCAATATTGAACAAAGTGATTAAGGTAGAAGGACAATAACAACTTGTCACGGTGATGGTGTGAAAACAGAACAATTAAGGAAGATTTCACAGATACAGAACAGTGTGGTGGGTTACATGTGGTGTGACATTAACCGAATATCATGGTTGATGCCATCACCAAAACGAAGGCAGTTGGCGACCCGATTCTGTTTGGCGATTTTGCGTTGTTGTGTATCTCGAAAGCCACCTTGGCCGACATTTAGTCGAAGGTTGAAAACCAAATGTCCTTGATTGCTGAACTCTTCCCCGACTGGGTGTGAATAATCCTGTCTGGCAATTGTTATGCCGTTACCATTCATCCATTGGCACACCATCTGCAATGTCTCGCCAATATACCATTACTGAGTATCTTGTGGTATCTTGTTGTATCATTGCCTGCTGCATATGTGACAAACAACATTGCCTGAGTCACATGAGTACCTGTCGTGTACGTGGTGGGTGGTGTACCAACGGGTCATGGTAGTGTCCATGTCTTGCAAAGGTTGCGAAGGCATGGTGCTGTGGTGTCGTGGTTAATGCTATGTGAAGGTTGAGTAGTTTACTGTAAACGGTCGTATGTTATAATTTTGCTGGGTGTTTGAAGGTGAGAATTGAAGCCATGGGGATGTTCTTAGTGAGATGCTCATCATCATCGGTGACATGCTGAATCCTGTGAAGAACGTGCTGAACTCCAGGAAAGTACTGACGATGAAAGATACTCTATTAGTTGCATTCTCTGTCTGTCTTCTGACGAGTTCACAGCAGATTTTCACTGTGGCACACCGGAATTGGCGATCAATCAGTTCAACAGGTACCCCATCATCATGAAGATATCCTTCAAAATCTTTAGGTGTCTATCGCATTATTCCTCATCTGAACGGTTCCTGTGCAGTTGAAGCCCTTGTCCTTCCGGTATGGCTTCTTTAATATATTTAGGGTGGAAGCTGGAGAAGTGCAGTATCGTGTCGTTCTTCTTGGGCTTGCGGTGGAGTGAGATGCTGAGGTGTTATTTCTTAATTTTGGTTTGAGATGGGTTTGGTTGTATCATCCTTATAAATGGAATAGGCATTCAGTTAAAACCACGAACAGAAATACCAGGAGAATCTCAGCAGATCTTACAGCGTCTATTCAGAGAGAATCAGAGACAAATATTTCAAAACTTCATCAGAACTCGGTAATCTCCCACAGGCACTGCCAAACTGGTTAGTTTCGACAGCAGTTTCTGTTTTTGCTTCAGATTCCCAGAATGCACTGTTCTTTACATTAACCATTAAAGCAATGCAGAAACTTTTTTTTTATCGTTCTGTTTCGAAAACATTTTCCTGACCCCATTAGAAACATGAAACGGTGCTGCACAGAAAACAGATGTATTATGAACATCAATCGCTGTCGCCCCGGGGCTATTGAACCAGTAACATTTCAGTTAACAGTCGAATGAGCTGATACTTCCAACCTAACACCTTGGACGATCCTCGAAAGCAGTCTGTGATTGACCTACCACTTCAGGCTGCCATTCCTAGAACGACAACTGTCCTCTATCAATTTTACTTTTCCGAAATAAGGACTGGGACATTCATAATGGCGACATGGGAACAGTCTGATCCCATCCACAACAGACACACCCATGTCACTGGGAACCAGCTCTGCTCCAGTCGGGAACATCTCTCTTCGAAACTCTCAGTATCTTGTGTGGTATCGGGTATTTTCGTTGTCCCAGTGTCCATATAAGGTTTGTATTCCTCATGTACAGGACCGAGAATTACTTCAATGTCTCCAATCAGTTCTTGTCCTGAGAACATCAGAATCAATGTCCCGTCCTCTTAAAGAATGGAAAGTTGTCCTGACTGATTCCGATCAGTCTGACTATTCACCCTTCTTCATTCTCCTCTGAGTCCTTTTCCCAAAGAGTTTCTGAAGATTGACAAAGCTGGAGACTGGGTGACGTGTTTTGCCTTCTTAACACTTTTTCACCTGACAAGTGACAATATTTTCCCAAATTCTGTTCACAATCGTCTGTATTTCACCATGTCCAGGGATGAGAAGTCACGTTTTTTGGAGGGATTCCCGAGGTTGGTGAGTTTCGCTTTGGAGCAAAGATGGTTTGTCAGCAATTTCCTGCGGCAATTTATAATGATGGGAAAATTAGTGGTGGGGATTGACTCTTCGACGAGCGGGGAGAAGTGTTGCCACTGACCAGAGTTAGTGAACGGAGGACGGGGGTAAAAGGAATCTATTCAAAAGCAGCACTTCTGCACAGTACATTCAAAGAATACTGCAAAACCTCAATGGGTCTGGCAGTAAGTGTGAAAAGAGAAACGGAGATAATGTTTTAAGTGTGTTGCATTTTTGATTAATAACTTGAGTTTGCTAAGTCTAATCAACTGACTGGTCTTGTGTGTTGAGACGAGATTTCTGAACTGTGAGTGAACACTCGTCCTGCATGACATCACTGAAAACGGAGCCAGCAGAATTCGAACCTGCGGAGGGAAGCCCCAATGGATTTCTAATCAATCACCTGTATCACGCGGCCATGACGACACGCGTGCAATGCTGCCTTAGTATGTCTTATGTAATGGAAAGTTCCAACCTGAAACACCAGGATTTGGCTTTTCCTGGAACCCCAGTATTCACTGTCAGACTCTCTTTATTTCGAAAGGAGGAGGATGCTGGGGTGCCAAGAAAAGCCAAATCCTGGTGTTTCAGGTTGGAACTTTCCATTATATAAGACATACTAAGACAGCATTGCGCGCGTGTAGTCATGGCCGCATCAATTTGAATTGCACACATATTGATGAGAGATAAAGTGGATGGGTAAGAACCATTTTCATGCGCAGAGCGGTGAATAAACACAGCACTGGATCGCGAAAGAAAAATGTCCTCGCATTAGTGCGGCATGGTGGCACAGTGGTTAATACTGCTGGCTGACAGCGCCAGAGACCCGCGTTGAATTGCCGCCTCAGGCGACTGACTGTGTGGAGTTTGCACGCACTCACCGTGTCTGTGTGTGTTTCCTCCGGGTGTTCCGGTTTCCTCCCACAGTCCAACGATGTGCAGGTCAGGTCAGGCGAATTGGCCATGCTAAATTGCCCGTAGTGTTAAGTAAGGGGTAAATGTAGGGGTATGGGTGGGTTGTCCTTCGGCGCGGCGGTGTGGACTTGTTGGTCAGAAGGGCCTGTTTCCCCACTGTAAGTAATCTAATTTGTCTAGCCCTATTCACTGCCAGTAGAATTACGCTCATTGAAGTCTTCTTGAAAAAATTCACCACTGGCCAATCTGATGTGCAAATGAGGTCTACTATTTTTAATCAGAGGTCAAAATATGAAAATGTTTCAAATACACGGAGCGGCGCTGGAG
Organism: Chiloscyllium plagiosum; assembly: GCF_037043375.1. Classification (NCBI taxonomy): domain Eukaryota; kingdom Metazoa; phylum Chordata; class Chondrichthyes; order Orectolobiformes; family Hemiscylliidae; genus Chiloscyllium; species Chiloscyllium plagiosum. The sequence continues at coordinate 70,378,046 of NW_028270180.1, read as the reverse complement.
AGTGCAGACCTACCTTCAGGGACTTATTCTGCTCTGATGTACACCCCGAGAAATTGGGACGAGAGTGCGTTCTCACAGCTGAAGGGATCGAACATTTAAGAAAATGATAAGGAGGATATTCACTCTTTCAGATGGTAGCAAATCCGTAGGTTTCCTAACAACAGAGGGCTGTGAAGGCGAGGTGTATTCAAGGCTGTGATAGACAGACATGGAGCATCACGGAGATGAGGTTAAAAACGGGGGTTGAGAATTAACCAAACCAGCCATGATCTCATTGAATTTTGTCGCAGACTTGATAGGCTAAATTGCTTCCATCTGCTCTCGTATCTTTGCCGTCATTTGGAATATACCGGACACCATTTTAAAAGAAGAAAAGCACAACTTTAGGGTGAGGTGGTTTTTGTCAAACTGAATCAAAATTATTTATTGAGCGAAAAATCACACTTGGCATGTTTCCAGATTTCTTTGTTAGCATGACTAGCAGAGTTGATCAAGGTCGTCTCATTGTACTTGGGCATGAAACAAACAAAGAGTAGTGACATAATCTTCATTTTATTTATGTCAAAGTAATATTTTTCCTGATGGTCACAACAAAGGAGATGGTTTCCAAGAAAAGACAGATACTAAGTCAGCTGTAAACTAATCGATGACCAAAATATGGCTCGCGTTGTTCTCTGGGACAGATATGATTTATTGATTATTGTCATCCAACCTTTTTTCTTACCATTGAACAGTGAGTGGGAGATGGGTAACTAAGATCACCCGTAACTATGGCCATCTTTTATCACTCACATGTAGTTTTTTTTCTTGTACGTAGTGGTTACTGCGAGTGCACTTGGAAACTACACCTGTGGATGACTTCTTTCCTCACTGGTCCTCATTTCTACACAAACACGTTTTACATCCTTATCTCCTGAATAAAAGTAATATGCAACCAATTGATAAATGTCACTAATACCTTGGCATTTCACACGCCTCTCTTTGTCACCTTCCAATGTAAATTAATAATTTGTCGGGTTGCAATTGCACACAATAAAAGGTAACAAAATACAGGGAGGTGTACCAGGTTTGCAAACGCACGTTATTGAAGCTAAAACGCAGGTTTCTGCCCAAAATACGATAACGGAACCATGCACCGAATCGTCAGGAAGCACACAATAAGTCCAGTTCCAGAGGGCATGACAGGAACACCAGAAAAACCACCAAAATACTTCTCTCGGCTAATATTTTGGATGTACATCTCAATGAGCAATCGAGTTTTACATATGTTCCAACAGTAATTACAACACAAGGAATTAACCAGTGGTGCAGACGGTCCAAGCCCCTGAATCAGAAACAATCAATGCCCTACATACAACTACAAGAACATCTGCCCGTGGCGTATACGGGCTGGCTGAAGTTCATTATTGCAGCTCGCTATTTGTCTGACTGTTTCTCCGATATAGTGTTTTTTGCAGTCCCTGCGTGGAATCTTGACAACCACATTTGTCCTGCACAAGATGGGCATTGGATATTGTTTTCTGGTGAGCTTTCCCTCAGCGAGGCTGTTGGTTTATGTGCTGTCCTAAATCCGTGTGTTCAGAGATGTCTGGCTATCAGTTTTCAGAAATTTATTTTAAAAAAGGGAAGCATGGGTGTTTCAATTGCTTTATGGTATATCCTAGTTGACAATTTAGTGTGCCAGACATCTGGGAATGCAGTTGTGGGATACATATTCTTGGCAAAGAATTTATGTGGCCGTCACTAATTGCCACGGCCAGCTGTCCCGAGTAGCTATACGTACAGACAGCATGCATCCTCGAGAGCAGCACAATAGTACTAGAAAATGGCAATCAGAAAGCAGCCAGAGATTTTCTAGAAGCAGGGCACCCATCCATGGATTCCATCAATAAACACATTGATCAGGATCCAATCTGCAACACCAACAACCGGACCCAGCGGCAATGAAACTAAATCAATTCCAACCGCCACAGGATAGTAGGCTTCACAACAGGCTCTGCAACCCTGAGGATGTTACCCAGAACTGTGAGGATCCCGCTTCCCAGCACCGCAAAACATTCCAACAACATCTCCATGAAGCCAACGAGCTTCACATCTTTCTGCTCCAAAGCACTCCGATTTTTCACAGCAGAGTTCACATTGAACTCCCGCGTGCAAGGTGAGGATGCCAAACCCAACATAATCAATAATGGCAGTGAGAGCGAGGGCAACAATTTCCATTGTCATATGGACAGCCACAAACACTCTCTTTGAAAGGTACCTTTAAATATGAAAGTCTGTGCAGCAGTATAATCGGGGAACCAAGTAGCCTGCGCTGGGTATTCATATTTCAGACAATTTCCATTGTTCACCGTTTTCACTGAAAGTGAATGGATATTACTACTTCATTGCTGATATGAAACCGGATTCTGCATTGTATCTGCTCGCCGTTTTTGTTGTTGCAGTGGCAAAAAGGTTGGCAATCGCGATGAGCAATGTTTTTTGTATTTCTCGCATTTCCTTCATTACTGTCCTGGTGAAGGGGGCTGGTGATTGGTCCTCTCGATCAGATGGAGTCATCAGCGCATTGTTGACCTAATTTCATCACGAGTGCAATTGGTAAACTTCATTTTTCATGGATTATTGCTGTTCCGTTTTGTTTTATGTTTGTTGAGCACTTCCTGTGACTTGGCAATGCACTAAATCTCCAGTATGTCCGGAATTGCCTCGCTGCCGTTTCTCTGAGCAGTTCATGACATGTGCCTGGCAATTGTCCACACTTTCTGTTTTGCTTCTGTTCCACATGAAGAGTTGTCAGTTTCTGGATTCGTTGGAGAGCTGACGGGGCTAACATTATCCGTGCGGTATTATTCTTCAGCCAAACTCTTTGATGGCAAAATTGGGAAGGTGCCAAACGAACGGTCATTGGCAGCAAAAGTCCGGAAAGACCCTCATTGCTGGGTCAACTTGTCCCATCCACCTTTCAGAAATATAGGCAAACGCGCTGACTGCGTAACAAACAGAGTGCATGTTTTTTTTTCCAAATGGTGCATTAAAACTGGTGTCAGCTGCGGGAGCAGAACAAAGATGCCGAGCACGGAAAAAGACCCTACTATCGAACCTGTCCCTGCTGAAACGATAACCGAAATTAATTGAACCATATTTGCCAAAATGTGTTCCTTATCTCTCCGAACGCTTCCTGTCTATATACCCATTCGGATGCCATTGAATTTGCCTTAAATGTGGCAAATCATTCTGCACACACAAAAATGTCTGAGTGAACTCGCTGAGTTTCTGCATGACACCATGATCAAACTTTGGGCCAAAGTTGGAAACTGCGACTAGAAAAATGGCTCTCTGATTAGCCGCAATGCACAAAGGGCGGAATGGCCTTTTCCCACTTTGTGAACCTTCGAAGACAAGTTGAAAATAATCTGCAACGAAAATGTTCTTGTGAGGATTTACTTGTGAGGATTCGGTACTCTCAGCACCGTGGCCCGGATCGTATTACCGCTCATGGAATGGTTGTATTGTTCAGCAAACATATCGGTGTACCAGTACTTCTGCCGATTTTCCGATGCTGGCAGGTCATTGGTTTTGTCCAAAACATTATGAAGGTTAACATAAAAGAAATAGCTGCAGGTGCTGGAAATCTGAGACAAAAACGAAAATTGTTTGCGGAACGCAGCAAGACTGGCAACAGAAACGTCGACTTTCCTGCTCCTCGGATGCTGCCTGACCTGCTGTGCTTTTCCAGCATCACTTCAGGTCCAAGAATACTCAGATCATTGCTTACCTCTGCTGGTCATGTCAGCAAAGAGGTCTAGCAAATTGCCAAGTGTGATTTTCCTTTCAATAAATATTTTGACTCAGTTTGCCTGCAAATATCTTTTCCTACCTTTGTGCTTTTCTTCTTTTACATTGGTGCCTCGCAACTTACAAATGACTGCAAAGGTATGAAAAGAGATGGAAGCATTTCGCTCATCAAGTCAACGGTAGCTTTCAATGAGATCACGGCTGATTTGGTCAATGCTCAACCGCTCTGAGCTGTCTGTTGTCATGGCCGAGGGGTGAAGGCGATGGATTAGAAATCCATTGGAGTTTCCCCACGCTGATTTGGTCAATGCTCAACCGACCTGAGCTGTCTGTAGTCATGGCCGAGTGGTTAAGGCAATGGATTTTGAAATCGATTGGAGTATCCCCCCGTAGGTTCGAATCCTGCTGACTACGTTATGAATGCTTTCCTGCTGGTGCAATTTTCGCTCAAAGTTCAGAAAAACTATTTTGTGAACCAGGCCGGTAATCTGAGGAGACTTGGGAAACTCGAGTTCTTCATCAGAAATGTTCCATATTTAAAACATTATCTCTGTTTCTCTTTCCAGATACACTGCTCGACACATCGGGTTTCTGTAGTTGTTATTGAACGTCCTGAGCAGAAGTGCTGCTTTTCATTAGATTCCTTTAATCCCTGTCCACTGTTCTCTGACTCGGGTCAGTGGCAACACTTCCTCCTGCTCGTCAAAGTGCTCATTCCCCACGGCTCCCTCTCCGTCATTTGAAACAACCGCAGGAAATCGCCACTTAACCATCTTTGTTCCAAAGTGAAACTTATCAGCCTCCTGAATCTCTCCACCAAACGGGACTTCTCATCCCTGGACATGGTGTAAGCCAGAGGATTGTGAAGAGATACTGTGAAAATATTGTCAGTTGGCAGTTGAAAAAATGTTTAGGAAGCAAACCATATAATTTAGGCTCCAGCTTTGTAAATCTTGAGAAACTCTTTGGGAAATGGAATCAGAGGAGAATGAAGAAGTGTGAACTGTCGGACCGAGTAGAGGACGGGACATTGAATCTGATGTTCTCGGGACAGGAACTGATCTGAGACATTGAAATCATTCTCGCTCACGTACGTGAGGAATGCAAACTTCATCTGGACTCTTTGACAATGAAAAACTCTGGAACACTCAAGACAATATCCAAATATTTACTGGGATCACTACAGTACGAGTACTATAGATGAGTCATTTTTTGCCCAGTGTGTGCAGGAGGGCTTCCTGACACAGTACGTACACATGCCTTCAAGGGACGAAGCCACTTTCGATTTAGTACTGGGTAACGAGCCTGGCCAGGTTTTAGATTCGGAAGTAGGTGAGCACTTTGGAGACAGCGATCCCAATTCTCTCAGGTTTACTTTCGTGATTGAAAGGGATAGGTGTACTCCACGGAGCAAGAGTTTCAGCTGGTGGAAGGGAAATTACGATGCAATGAGGTAAGATTTAGGAAGCGTAGAATGGGGTAGGAAACTGCAGGGGGTGAGCACATTAAAATGTGGAGCTTATTCAAGGAAAAGCTCCTGTGTGTCCTAGATAAGTATGTACCTGTCAGGCAGGGAGGAAGATATAGAACGCGTGAGCCGTGGTTTACTAAGGAAGTGGAATCCCTGGTCAAGAAGAACAAGAAGTCTTATGTTAGGACAAAATGTGAAAACTCAGTTAGAGCGCTCGAGGGTTCCGACGATATCAGGAGAGACCTAAAAAGAGAGCTGAGAAGAGCCAGGAGGAGTCATGAGAAGTTGTTAGCAGATAGGATCAAAGTTAACCTTAAGGCTTTCCATAGGTATGTCAGGAATAAAAGAATGACGAGAGTTAAATTTGTGACAATCAAGGATAATAGTGGGAAGTTGTGTGTGGAGTCAGAGGAGATAGGGGAAGCACGAAATAAATATTTTTCGACAGTGTTCGCTATAGAAAATGAAAATGTTGGCGAGGAAGATACAGAGCTACTTGCGTCTAGACGAGAAGAGATTGAGGTTCACAAGAAAGAGATATTAGAAATACTGCAGAGTGTGAAAATAGATAAGTCAGCTGGGCCGGATGGGAGCGATCTGATTTTGTTTAGCAAATGCAATGCAGGAAGGTACAAATCAAGCTGATGCTTACAACGGCTCGTTTTGAGCCGCTAATTTCAGTGAAGTGGCGGCGCCAATAAAAGGTGTCACGCATCTCGTCTAATTCCACATCCTGAGCTCGAAATGACCAGAGGTTTCTCGCCGAGTTTCTGCAGGGTCTTGTTTGGACGACACCATGACACTTTTTCACTGGAGTGGATCATGAAATCGCGTCGTGACTGTGAATAAAACGATGGAAACTTCCAGCAGAGAAGGAGGCGACCCTGAAGCAGGCAGCTGAGGACAAATGTCTCTCCTTTGCCAGTGAAAGGCACTGCTTCACAAATTGGAAACTTCGAAGTGAAGCAATGTTGGTGATTATCTTCGGTGCTTGTTCACCTTTTTCATTCTGATTCCGTGAAAGTCCATGGCATGACATATCGACATTCTGCCAAGTGCCGGTTTGTCTCTTGGGCCAGTGGCGTAATGGATAACGCGTCTGACTTCGGATCAGAAGATTGTAGGTTCGAATCCTACCTGGCTCGAGGGGGGATGTTTCGCTTTACTCGTGGTATACGTTGACGCTCCCCTTGTAAAGTTCTCTCGGGACATCTCCTCTGTGCTTCCGCATGTAAAGCTTGCATTTGTCCTATTGTCCATTTCAAATTCCAGCTCTCCACAACGGACACCTCCGTCAGTTTGGCGGTATCTTCTGGTGTGTCTCCCTCTGTGGTGAAAATGAGCATGAGTTCCTCAAAAGAGTTACAATTCGTTATACTTCTGTCCCATTATTGTGCAATGTAAGAACATAGGATAACCTCATTGACATTTGACCTGGAAACATTAGAACACACGAGGCTTTGGGCCAAAGTTCGAAACTGCGACTGGAATACATGGCTCTCTGATTAGCCGCAATGCACACGGGCGGAATGGCCTTTTCCCACTTTGTAAATCTTCGAAGACAATTTGAAAAATATCTGCAACGAAAATGTTCAGACAGGGTGTTTTATTTACACCAAATACGATAGTATCTATCGCCTTGTCTTGTTATTTACTTGTGAGGATTCGGTACTCTCAGCACCGTGGCCCGGATCGTATTCCCGCTCATGGAATGGTTGCATTGTTCAGCAAACTTATCGGTGTACCAGTACTTCTGCCGATTTTCCGATGTTGGCAGGTCATTGGTTTTGTCCAAAACATTATGAAGGTTAACATAAAACAAATAGCTGCAGGTGCTGGAAATCTGAGCCAAAAACTAAAATTGTTTGTGCAGCAGAGCATGACTGGCAACAGAAACGTCGACTCTCCTGCTCCTCGGATGCAGCCTGACCTGCTGTGCTTTTCCAGCAAAACTCTGATCTAAAGTCAGGTTTCCAGCATCTGCAGTCCTCACTTTTGCCTAGTTTCTTCAGTGTCTCTGGTTCCCAATTCAAGAAGTCCATCTCTAGCGGTTTCATGTTTGTACCTCCGTGCTGAGGAGTTGAAGAGTGAAGAAAAGTAACTCATCTCCTCCATCTCTGGGGTAATTAGGGACTGAAAATGAATCGTGTCACATTGAAATATATCTACATGCGAATTAATCTCTGTCTTTTATTGGGAACCATCTCTTTCATTGTAACCATCAGGAAAGATCATTTCGTTCGCCAGAAAAAGAAATGAATATGTCACTAACCTTTGTTTGCTTCAGGTCCGAGAATACTCAGATCAATAGCTCCCTTGCTTACTTCTGCTGGTCATGTTCGCAAAGAGATATGGCAAATTGCCAAGTGTGATTTTCCTTTCAATAAATAATTTTGACTCAGTTTGCCTGCAAATATCTTTTCCTACCTTTGTGCTTTTCTTCTTTTACATTGGTGTCTCGCAGCTTACAAATGACAGCAAAGGTATGAAAGGAGATGGGAGCATTTCGCTCATCAAGTCAACGGTAGCTTTCAATGAGATCACGGCTGATTAGGTCAATGCTCAACGCACCTGAGCCGTCTGTAGTCATTGCCGAGTGGTTAAGGCGATGGATTAGAAATCCATTGGGGTTTCCCCACGTAGGTTCGAATCCTGCTGACTACGTTATGAATGCTTTCCTGCTGGTACAATTTTCGCTCAAAGTTCAGAAAAACTATTTTGTGAACCAGGCCGGTAATTTGATTAGACTTGGGAAACTCGAGTTCTACATCAGAAATGTTCCATATTTAAAACATTATCTCTGTTTCTCTTTCCAGATACACTGCTCGACACATCGGGTTTTGCAGCTGTTATTGAACATCCTGAGCAGAAGTGCTGCTTTTCATTAGATTCCTTTCATCCCTGTCCACTGTTCTCTGACTCGGGTCAGTGGCAACACTTCCTCCTGCTCGTCAAAGTGCTCATTCCCCACCGCTCCCTCTCCCATCATTAGAAACAACCGCAGGAAATCGCCACTTAACCATCTTTGTTCCAAAGTGAAACTCATCAGCCTCGGGAATCTCTCCACCAAACGGGACTTCTCATCCCTGGACATGGTGCAAGCCAGAGGATTGTGAAGAGATACTGTGAAAATATTGTCAGTTGGCAGTTGAAAAAATGTTTAGGAAGCAAACCATATAATTTAGGCTCCAGCTTTGTAAATCTTGAGAAACTCTTTGGGAAATGGAATCAGAGGAGAATGAAGAAGTGTGAACTGTCGGACCGAGGAGAGGACGGGACATTGACTCTGATGTTCTCGGGACAGGAACTGATCTGAGACATTGAAATCATTCTCGCTCACGTACGTGAGGAATGCAAACTTCATCTGGACTCTGGGACAATGAAAAACTCTGGAACACTCAAGACAATATCCAAATATTTACTGGGATCACTACAGTACGAGTACTATAGATGAGTCATTTTTTGCCCAGTGTGTGCAGGAGGGCTTCCTGACACAGTACGTACACATGCCTTCAAGGGACGAAGCCACTTTCGATTTAGTACTGGGTAACGAGCCTGGCCAGGTTTTAGATTCGGAAGTAGGTGAGCACTTTGGAGACAGCGATCCCAATTCTCTCAGGTTTACTTTCGTGATTGAAAGGGATAGGTGTACTCCACGGAGCAAGAGTTTCAGCTGGTGGAAGGGAAATTACGATGCAATGAGGTAAGATTTAGGAAGCGTAGAATGGGGTAGGAAACTGCAGGGGGTGAGCACATTAAAATGTGGAGCTTATTCAAGGAAAAGCTCCTGTGTGTCCTAGATAAGTATGTACCTGTCAGGCAGGGAGGAAGATATAGAACGCGTGAGCCGTGGTTTACTAAGGAAGTGGAATCCCTGGTCAAGAAGAACAAGAAGTCTTATGTTAGGACAAAATGTGAAAACTCAGTTAGAGCGCTCGAGGGTTCCGACGATATCAAGAGAGACCTAAAAAGAGAGCTGAGAAGAGCCAGCAGGAGTCATGAGAAGTTGTTGGCAGATAGGATCAGGGTTAACCCTAAGGCTTTCCATAGGTATGTCAGGAATAAAAGAATGACGAGAGTTAAATTTGTGACAATCAAGGATAATAGTGGGAAGTTGTGTGTGGAGTCAGAGGAGATAGGGGAAGCACTAAATAAATATTTTTCGACATTGTTCGCTATAGAAAATGAAAATGTTGGCGAGGAAGATACAGAGCTACTTGCGTCTAGACGAGAAGAGATTGAGGTTCACAAGAAAGAGATATTAGAAATACTGCAGAGTGTGAAAATAGATAAGTCAGCTGGGCCGGATGGGAGCGATCTGATTTTGTTGAGTAAATGCAATGCAGGAAGGTACAAATCAAGCTGATGCTTACAACGGCTCGTTTTGAGCCGCTAATTTCAGTGAAGTGGCAGCGCCAATAAAAGGTGTCACGCATCTCGTCTAATTCCACATCCTGAGCTCGAAATGACCAGAGGTTTCTCGCCGAGTTTCTGCAGGGTCTTGTTTGGACGACACCATGACACGTTTTCACTGGAGTGGATCATGAAATCGCGTCGTGACTGTGAATAAAACGATGGAAACTTCCAGCAGAGAAGGAGGCGACCCTGAAGCAGGCAGCTGAGGACAAATGTCTCTCCTTTGCCAGTGAAAGGCACTGCTTCACAAATTGGAAACTTCAAAGTGAAGCAATGTTGGTGATTATCTTCGGTGCTTGTTCACCTTTTTCATTCTGATTCCGTGAAAGTCCATGGCATTACATATCGACATTCTGCCAAGTGCAGGTTTTTCTCTTGGGCCAGTGGCGTAATGGATAACGCGTCTGACTTCGGATCAGAAGATTGTACGTTCGTGTCCTACCTGGCTCGAGGGGGGATATTTCGCTTTAACCGTGGTATACGTTGACGCTCCCCTTGTAAAGTTCTCTCGGGACATCTCCTCTGTGCTTCCGCATGTAAAGCTTGCATTTGTCCTATTGTCCATTTCAAATTCCAGCTCTCCACAACGGACACCTCCGTCAGTTTGGCGGTATCTTCTGGTGTGTCTCCCTCTGTGGTGAAAATGAGCATGAGTTCCTCAAAAGAGTTACAATTCGTTATACTTCTGTCCCATTATTGTGCAATGTAAGAACATAGGATAACCTCATTGACATTTGACCTGGAAACATTAGAACACACGAGGCTTTGGGCCAAAGTTCGAAACTGCGACTGGAATACATGGCTCTCTGATTAGCCGCAATGCACACGGGCGGAATGGCCTTTTCCCACTTTGTAAATCTTCGAAGACAATTTGAAAAAAAATCTGCAACGAAAATGTTCAGACAGGGTGTTTTATTTACACCAAATACGATAGTATCTATCGCCTTGTCTTGTTATTTACTTGTGAGGATTCGGTACTCTCAGCACCGTGGCCCGGATCGTATTCCCGCTCATGGAATGGTTGTATTGTTCAGCAAACATATCGGTGTACCAGTACTTCTGCCGATTTTCCGATGCTGGCAGGTCATTGGTTTTGTCCAAAACATTATGAAGGTTAACATAAAACAAATAGCTGCAGGTGCTGGAAATCTGAGCCAAAAACGAAAATTGTTTGTGCAGCGGAGCATGACTGGCAACAGAAACGTCGACTCTCCTGCTCCTCGGATGCAGCCTGACCTGCTGTGCTTTTCCAGCATCACTCTGATCTAAAGTCAGGTTTCCAGCATCTGCAGTCCTCACTTTTGCCTAGTTTCTTCAGTGTCTCTGGTTCCCAATTCAAGAATTCCATCTCTAGCGGTTTCATGTTTGTACCTCCGTGCTGAGGAGTTGAAGAGTGAAGAAAAGTAACTCACCTCCTCCATCTCTGGGGTAATTAGGGACTGAAAATGAATCGTGTCACATTGGAATATATCTACATGCGAATTAATCTCTGTCTTTTATTGGAACCATCTCTTTCATTGTAACCATCAGGAAAGATCATTTCGTTCGCCAGAAAAAGAAATGAATATGTCACTAACCTTTGTTTGCTTCAGGTCCGAGAATACTCAAATCAATAGCTCCCTTGCTTACTTCTGCTGGTCATGTTCGCAAAGAGATATGGCAAATTGCCAAGTGTGATTTTCCTTTCCTTTCAATAAATAATTTTGACTCAGTTTGCCTGCAAATATCTTTTCCTACCTTTGTGCTTTTCTCGCACCTTACAAATGACAGCAAAGGTATGAAAGGAGAGGAAGATACTGAGATACTTGCTTCCAGAGTACTAGAGATTGAGGTTCACAAGGATTAGGTGATAGAAATACTGCAGAATGTGATAACAGACAAGTCCCCTGGGGATGGGATCTGTCCTCGTATCCTCTGGGAAGCAAGGGAAGAGATTGATGAGCATTTGGCATCGATCGTCAAATCATCGTTATCTACAGGAATAGTGCCTGTGCAATGGAGCATAGCATACGTTGTTCCCGTGTTCAAAAAGTGTCGTAGAGACAACCCTGCTAATTACAGACCAGTGAGTCTCACTGCAGTTGTTAGTAACGTGTTGGAAAAGGTTATTATAGATAGGATTTATGACCATCTAGAAAAGAAAAATCTGATCAGGGACAGTCAGCACGGTTTTGTGATGGGTAGGCCTTGCCTAACGAATCTTATTGACTTTTTTGACAAAGTGACCAAACAGGGAGATGACAGTAAACCGGTTGATGTGGTGGATATGGGTTTCAGCAAGTTGTTCGATAAGGTTCCCCACAATAGGCTATTATATAAAATGCGATGGAATGGAATTGTGGGAGAGATGGCAGCTTTGATCATTAATTGGCTTGCCAATAGAAAACATTGTTATAGTTGATGGAACATGTTCTTCTTGGTGTCCAGGTACTGGCGACGTACCACAAGGGTCGGTGTTAGGACCACTGCTGTTACATGAGGTCTAACCTTGCCAATCAGTCTCCCATGGGGAACATTGTTGAACGCCTTACTGAAGTCCATATAGATCACATTTACTGCTTCGTCCTCATCAATCTTCTTTGTTACTTCACAAAATTCATTCAAGTTTGTGAGACATGACTTCCCACGCACAAAGCCATGTTAACTGTCCCGAATCAATCCTTGTCTTTCCAAATACATGTACATTCTGTTCCTCAGGATTCCGTCCAACAATTAGAGCATTCTTGGCAGATGCAGTTTCATGTCGGGAATGCGAGTTCATATACTTTGTTGGGAAGAATCAAAAGACACGCTACTATTAAAATCGATAGAAACGCAAAAGATGTGCAGTGCAGAGGAGTCTCAGTGTTCTTATACATGAAACGAACAAAGGTTAATCACATATTTATTTCTTGCTGCCAAAAGAAAGCCTTTTCTGATGCTCACAATTAAAGAGATGGTTTTCAAGAAAATAGGGAAATTAAGTCACCAGTAGAGTAATCAATTACCAAGATATCCCTCGTGATGTTTTATGGGACATGTGGGATTTTTTTGATTATTGTTCTCCAAACGTTTTTACAATGGAACCGAGAGTTTTAGATGGGAAGTTAAGATCACGCATGACTATTGCCATTTTCGTCACTCACACACAATATTTTTTCCTTGTACGATTTATTTCGCTTTGTGGTTACTGCGAGTGGGCTTGTAAACTACACATGCTTGTGAGTTCATTCCTCACTGTTCCTCAACTCCAGCCAAACAGACTTTACGTCCTTATTTACTGAATCGAGGTAATCTCTAACCATTGCATAAATGTCATTAAAACTTCGATATTTCACAGGCCTCTGTATATCATCTTACAATATTAATTGATCCTTTACTGTATTGCAGTTGCGCAAAAGAAGAGAAAAATTGAAGAGAGAATGGTGGACCTCCGCTTCACACACCCGTTATTGAAGCGAAAATGCAGATTACTGCCCATAATGCGATCGTGGAATCATGTGCCAAACCCTCAGGAATCACAGAATAAGTGTAGTGCCACAGGGCATGTCAGGGACAGCACCAGAAAGACAACAGAAATGCTGCTCTGAGCTCCTATTTTGGATATATTTCTCAATGAGCAATAGAGTGTTACATGTGTTCCATCAGGAGTTACCTCACACAAGGAAGTAACCAGTGCTTCAGACGGTCATATCATCCGAGTTCCAAGCCTTGGAATCAGAGACATTCAATATTCTGTGCATAACTGCAAGGAACAGCTGTCCGAGGTGTTTACAGTCCAGGAGAAATTATGAATGCAGCTCTCTAGTTGTCAGCCTCTTTCTCCTATGTCGTGTTTCGTGCAGTCCCTGCGGGGAATGTCGTCAACCACGTTTGACCTGCACATGATGCGGATTGGGCCTTGTTTTCTCGTGAGTTGTTGTCTGAGTGAGGCTCTCGGTTTCTGTGCTGTCATAAGTCCGAGTGTTCGGAGGAGTCTGGATATCGTTTTCCAGAATTTGTTTTTAATACAGGGAAGTATGATTTAAAAATTACCTCAAAGCATATCCTTGTTGGGAACTTTGTGTGCCATGCATTTGCGAATGAAAGTGTGTGGATATTGGTTCTTGGCAAAGAATTTGTGTGGGCGTCAGTCCAGCAGTCCCTAGTAGCAATACGTACAAACGGCAAGGGCCACACATTCGACTAGAATAGTACAACAATAATCGGACAGGGCAAGCAGAAGACAGCCAGACAATTCCTGGAAGCAGGGCACTCATCCACGGATTCCATCCGTTGGACCCAATCTGCATCCCCAACAAACGGAAGCAGCAGGAATGAAACCAAATGAATTCGTACCAAAACATGAGAGCAGCGCTTCACATGAACCTCTGTAGCGCTGAGAATGTCACCCAGACAGGCGAGGAAAAGTCTGCAAACCATCTTCCTCGCGTCACCGAACTTTTCAACAAGAACTCCAGAAGCATCCGAACTTCACATCTTTCTGCTCCAAAACACTCCGCTTTTCCACAACAGAGAATTGCACACTCAACTACCGCGTGTAAGATGAGAATATCGGCCCCTACACTACCAAGGGCGGCAGTAAGAGCGAGGGGAAACGGCTGCCACTGTCATTCCACAGCTACAAACGCTCTCTTTGAAAGGTACATTTTCGTATGAATGTCGGGGCAGCAGTAGAATATGGGAACTAAACAGCCCGCGCTGTGTATTCATATTCTGGACAATGTGAGTTGTTCACAGTTTTCCCTGAAAGTGAGTAGACGTCGTTATTTCACCGTTGTTGTGAAGCCAGATCCTGCACTAAATCTGCTCCCTCGTTTTTTGTTGTTGTGGCTAAAAGTTGGGCAATCGCAACGTAAAACTTTGTTATATTTCTCTCATTTCCTTCATTACTGTTCTGGTGAGGGAGGCTGGAGATTGGCTCGCTCGATCAGATGGAGGCACCAGCTCATTGTTGAGCTAATTTAATCGAGAACATAATTGGTAATATTCACTTTGCATGGTACATTTTTCTGTTATGTTTTATGTTACTTGAGCTCTTTCTGTTACTTGGCAATGCACTAACTCTCCAGAATGTCGGCAAGCTCCGTTTGGAATTGTTTCGGTGCTATTTGTCTGAGCCGTTCTTGACATACACGTCTCGCACTGCCTCACAGACAGAAGTAATGAGTTTGTGTGTCTGATAATGACTCTGCCTTTTGAGTTTTGCACCTTGTCCACGTTAAGAGCTGTCAGTTTTTGGATTCTCTGGAGAGTTGAGGGGACAACACGATTTGTGAGGTTTTTTTTAGTCAACGAGATTATTTGATGGAGAACTTGGGAATGTATCAAGGAGAATGGTCATTGTCTGTAAATGTCTGGAAAACATTCCTCTCTGTGTCATTTCAAAACATTACGCCTCAAGAAAAAATAAAATTCAAACACGCTGACTTAGTAACAAACAGCATGCGTTTTTGCAAGTGGTCTATTGAAACTGTTGTCAGGTACTGGAGTGTCACAGAATTGCCTTCTTCTCCAACTTGCACCTGCAGAACAGATGACCGTAACTAATCTGAACATATTTGCCAATATTTGTCCCTTATCTCTCCGAACACTTCCTGTCTGTATACCCATTTAGATGCCACTAAATGTGGCAATTTATTCCACACGCACAAAAATGTCTCCCTTTCAAATTGTACTGCTCTCACATAAAACCTATGCTATCTCGCTTAAAACTCACGTGAACTCTGAAAAATTGTAGATTGACTATGTTCTCTGCTCGTCTACCTCATTATTTTGTAAACTTTTCCAAGGACATCCCTCAGGCCTGAAGCTCCGGGGAAAACTATCGAAGAATATTCAGCTTCTCACTCATGTCCACACCGTGCAAACCTTTCAAATTGTTGTAATTTTTTTTTTAAATTATGCGAAGGTATTCATAGAAAGTGCCAGGGGAAATTGCCTGAAGTGAAGCGATGCTGAAACATTAGTCTTGACAGGTTTGGCACTTAGTTATCGTCAGGGAGCGTCGCCGAGTGGTTTAATGTAGGCAAAAACAATGAATACAGATGCTGGAGACCAGATTCAGGATCAGTGGTGCTGAAGAGCGCAGCAGTTCAGGCAGCATCAGAGGAGGAGTAAAATCGACGTTTCGGGCGATACCCTATATTCCTGATGAAGGGCTTTTGCCTGAAACGTCGATTTTACTGCTACTCGGATGCTGCGTGAACTGCTGTGCTCTTCCAGAGAGGTTTAATGTGCTAGGTTAGGGTCCAGTCTCTATTGCGTCGTGGGTTTGAAACCCAACTTTGCAATAGAACAACTGCAGGCAGCTTTTTATGACAGAACTACACAGGTCCTGATATTGCTTTATGGGTGTGTTTGTTACTCCTCGGGTCTCTCACCCTCTCTGCGATAAACACGGGAACATGAGCAACTGAATCTTAAAATAATGAGAACTACTGCTGTCCACATCCTCTCGAGAACTGTGCGTTTGGATGTGTACACGCACAATTTTGCAGCAGGTTGCAGTGTCTCAAATGGTCAGAGCATTTGGCTGAAATGTTGGTTGTCCTAGCCCAAAAAGAGCACAGAGCCTCAAATATTTCACATCAAGTATTGAGACCGACCATATACTGACAATACAACCACGAGAATCCACCCATGATTGACCCTGAGTCCACAGTGAGTAAGATGGTCACGTGCAGCAGAATGTGACCCCACTCTCTACAAGCCCCTGCTGCCACCAGAAAGGGGCCACTGCAGTTTCAATCAGCGGCTTCCTGCCCAGCCATGGGTCACAGCTCATGGAAACTCCTTCCTCAGGAATGGCTGTTGCCGTGTGAAAGGGTAAATAATTCTAATTCAAATTGCAAATGGCTTCAGAAGATTGTTCCTGTTTTTAAAACATTTTATAATCAGAAGTCCTGTCTCGAATATTAGAAGTGGTTAACTTTGTAGGCAGGTAGAACAAAGCAAGTGTTGATTGTGAGGACTCTGTCCCTTCAGCAGACGGGATTCCCTACACTCTAATCAGAAATTATTTGGTTTCCTGAGGTATTTTCCCGATTGATTTGCAGTCTGCCAGAGTGTCTAGGAATCAGTTCGGCGACCTAAGGATCAGGGTCAAAATATGAACATATTAACAGAGAATCGTAAATCCCGGGGCAAGGCCTAAATGGATTGTAATGGTCTGAAGGAATAAATCTGAGAATTGAAAGACTTGAATAATGTTATTTTCAATGGGGAGGAATGAACGAGATTTTTGAAAATTGCCGTGTCAGCTGAATTAAACTCAGTATGAAATCATAAATTAACCAACACCAATCCTGTCCTGGTTCGCTCAGTCGGTAGAGTTTGAGACCTTTGATCTCAATGATGTGGGGTCGAGACCCGCGCAGGGCGCTGTTGTTTGCTAATAGGTTTGCCGCTCTCCATTAATGTCGCAGGAGCGAATTCGCTCGCTGGGGCAGGTTTTGTTGACACATTTTTTCCTCCGTTTTTGATCATCTCTTAGTTTCTGAGTGAAAACTGTCTCCAATGTACTGCAGGTGCAAGAGACAAAGTTATCAGTTCGGCCGAATATGCTATAAACGATGTCCCTTCCAAAACGTGAGGTACCATTCCAAACATGCCCCAACCAAAATGTCCAGAGACGTCGAATGCGAATGGCCACATGACAGTGACAGCTGCATGTCAAATGGTGCTGTATTGAATTAACTGAATGAGAATGCTCTGATGGAAACCGAATGGAACTCTCCCTGAAATTTTCCCAATTCACTCGGTAAATGATGCTGTTTGTACCCATATGGGTTTACGGAATGAACAGCTTATTGTCAGTAACAGAGGTGGGGGTGATGCAGGATAGTGAGATTTCTGTGTGGGTCAGAAGTGATTTGTTCGAACAGGGAATTCAAACGTCCACAGAGCAGACATAGCTGATTGGTCCAGGATCACACTTCTCCCTTCTGTTTCAGTACCAACAAAAGAAATTGCGGGAAAATCTCAACAGGACTGGTAGAATCTTGGAATGGAAAACCGAGTTAAGTCTTCAAGACCAGTGACACTTATTTCTCCATGTCCATCTCCGTCTACCTTTTTATTGAATATCTCCTGACTCTCAACTTTATACTCAGTTTCTCTTTTATTACTCCGTCTCCAAACATTCTCCCAGTCTCAAAATTTAATCGCAGATCTGTTTCATCTCTCACCTCGCCGAGTTATGAGAGGAGGATTTCGAAATGCACGATTAACTCTGTTTGTATTTCCTTAGATACTGGATGGCCAGAGACCAGAAGGCATCAGAGTACAGTTAGAGCTTTCAGCCCATCTGGTCTGCCCGCCATTCGGTCATGACTCATATCGTTCCCAAACCAATTCTCAGCCTTCTATCTGTGACACTTAGCTCCCCTGAATTTAGGATCCTGTCTTTTTCCCAGAGTGCGAATGAAACCATCCCAACCGTCTCCACATCTGCTGGCGGCTGTTACACCGTATCTGTGTGTGATCGAGCTCGGTTTCAGGCCCACACAGCAAACACGTCTGTTCTGAACAATGCACTTCCCGCTACATGACAGATCGATCGGGTCTCTGACCACATGGTTTTTCTGCGAGTCAGTAGTTAGCTCCTTCACCACCCACGGAAAGTACCGTTGCTTCAAAATGTGGGGACAAAGAACGATAGGCACAAGAGTTTGTACAGGTTAGGTCGAAAGGGTTATTGTGAACTTCAGTGGAGTCCCTGCTTCAGAGTCTGGGTTTGAATCGCCTAGGCCTGGATAAAATTCCAATTCAGGAAATGAAGATTTATTTCTCTTCTTGTCGCTAATCTGAAAGAAAACTATTTTCTGCTTCCACAGAGAGCACAGACCCGGTTCTGCCAGAAGGAATCCAGTGATTGATTGCTGGAATCTTAGAGTCATAGAGATGTACTGCAGGGAAACAGACCCTTCGTTCAAACCTCTCCGTGCTGACCGGAAATCCCAACCCAATTTGGTCCCTCTTGCCAGCACACTGCCCATATCCCTCAAGACCCTTCCTACCCATATACCATTTCAAATGCCTCTTGAATGTTGCAATTGTACGAGCCACCACCACATCCTCTGGCAGCCATGGCAGCACATACACGAATAAATTGTCACTGCAAATCCCCTCTAAGGATCTCGCCTTTCTGAGCTGAAACTATCACGCTGTTCATTCAATGTCGCTGGGTTTAATTCTTGGAACTTCCTCCCTTTCGACATCATGGCTGTATCACTGTGTTGAGCACTTCGAGGACGAAGTAAAGTAACTTACCATCTCAATCTTTTGAGTAATTATGGTTGGGCAGTGAAGCCTATCCCAAAGAGTGACGTGTATTCTCCTGAATTTCGTTTGAAAAAGCTGCAGTTTCCAAGTGGACACCCGAAACTGGTCCGGAACAAGTGTAAAGTTTCGAAGGGAAAGTAGGATAAACTGAAAGTCAATGATGACTGGGATGAATGAGGCAGAAAGTGAGTGAGGGGCTGTTGGTACAAGGATCAATGTCAGTGCTAATGGTTTAGCCCTTACTGCCCACTGTTAACATCGACTCACACACCATTCCTGGTAGATTCACCACCATTACCCTGATCTCTTGGTATGAGTTTCCCTCTGTGCATATTCAGGCGGTAAATCGGCCCCGAGAGGATGAACGCATACTGTTTATCCCGTCAGGTTAAAGAGGTGAAGGCATCAGTTTGAAATCAAAGCAAGAAGAGATTGCCTCTTCCTGTACATTTTCAGTGGACAGTCACCAGCTGTGAACTTCTTTTCTGCACGAGCGGATGTTGATATAAATTCTCATCGAGCAGCTTTATTACAGAAAGGTGGTCCGATTAACTGTGATCAAATACTTCATTAAATGCTCTTATTGATTTGAAGAACAGTGTCTGTGGTTTCGTCAGTTAAAGCATATGGTAATAACCAGGCGTTAATGGTGTCAAATGCTGTCAAATGTTCTGTACATTGAAAGTTCATTGTTTAAACTTCTTGTAAAAGCCGTATTGTTTATCCAACATCGCGAAAGTGACGGATCAGCATGCTTCTTGTGTTTGAGCTCAGACCGTTGTTATTTCGTGCTACCAAGCCCTACCGCCTGATGTGGACCCATTAATCGATGTTCTATCCTGCTAATTCAACGCAGAGTTCTTTTTACTCTGTTCGACAAGGATTTGTCTATCTCTTCTACTATTATTCTCCGTCCGTCTTTTCAAGTTTGTTGGGAATAATGAAGAGATGCAGGAGACACTGCAGACTTGCACGACAATGTTGTAGTAATAACGCATCCAATGAGATAATGGCTCTCATTGTCTGCTGTCACCATTCATTGATTTTAGGCAAACGACAAAGGCACCATAGAAATCCTTTTATTGGAGAGAAACTGCTTTTTTTCTGGTCTATTATGAATGCTATTTAGAATTGTAAATGCTCATAACGTTTTGTGTGAACAAATGTCACCTGATCTCAGACCTAAGTAACACAGACATTACTTGGAGACTGTGAGCCCAGTTCTACACACTCTGGCCGGGAGGGATGAGAAAGCCACGGACCAGACTCCGATTTTAACACTTTTCCAAGAGTAGAAATGAAAAATGAGGGATATTGACAGACAGAGAGTGGGGGAATGTAGAAGAGAGTGAGATGGCACAGAGAGACAAAGGGAGGCAAACAGAAATTCTCCATTCACCATGGCTGCTCATCGACATAAAGGCGAAGAAAAAGGTAATGAAGGCCAGCCTTTCACCAACTCAGAGCAACAGCAACAACATTACAGCTTATAAAGGAATTTTGCATTTTTACAGATGTCGTCTGTCAGCTAATGAGAGATTCTGGTAGACATGCTGTTTCGTGAAGTGAAATTGACAATTACCCCGGCAATAAAACAATAAAAAGCATAAGTAGCCTGAATCTGTGATGTGAAACATTAAATCTCTTTGTCTCCACAGATGCTGTCATGCCTGCAGAGTTTCTCTGTCAATTCCTGTTGTTGATTCAGATTTCCAGGATTTGCACTTCTTTGTTTTATGCTAGTCTGAATCCTGTTTGTGACAATACTCGATTAATTGCCAGTTCCATACAACATTCCCTGCTTTGGGAAGGTTGTCAACAACATAAACGGTCAGAGGAAATCCCCCATTGCTACAGCAGTGAGAGCACTGAGTCCTTAACAGTAGACTTCCACGGAAAGTGAAATATGGCGCTGTAAGTTTTCTCAATGAATCCACTTTTACTTTTTTCATTTGGGATCATTTTAGCTGCACATCAGTTTCTTTCTTTCTTCCATTTCTGTCAGCTTGGAAAAGGCCTTTCCGCCCATCTGCAGTGAGGGTTATTGGACATTCATCTTTTCGAGTCCAGGAGCTACTATTTCTTGGAGGACCTTCTGCACTGCATCTCGGGTGGGGTGGGTGCGAGGCTGTACCACTATATTCACCTGTCTATAGATATCGGAGAAGGGTCAATCTATTCCACACCACCAGGCTTCCTCATCGCTCTTCTGAATCTTGGTTATTATTACCCTTGCCATGGCACCTCCTTCTTTGATAACAGGAAACCGATATCCCGTGTCAGGTGTACCTGTAGCCGTGGTGGATACTACTAAGTGCCAGTAACTGGGTACACAAGGATCTCTGCGTAAATATTTATTGAATTATTTATAGTCATCCTGGTTACCAAACGGGCATGTAAAGGTCAACTTAGCATCCTTGGTTAAGATTACCGTCTGCGGTTGTATCTCAGACACCCCTGCCTTCACGAGTCGTCCTGCCATGCAGCCCCATATTTTTATGAGTCTTCTAATCACTACTTGCACTTACTTGGATCCGGTGTTGTCCGATGTCTCCACAAGGTCAGCTACACGTTTGCAATGGCTGGCGTGTATCAACGTGGCTCTTTCGGCGATCTTAACAGCTGTCTGTGTTGTAGGGAGCCCTTGGAACGGTCCCAGCCAGCTGTTGGCCTTCAGGCTTTTGCTCCTGAAGTCTTTCACCACTATCCAGTCTTCAGTTTCTAGATTGTGCATCTTCCCTTCTGCTGGTTGGGGTAGTGCTGCCCTTCTTTTGATTCTGTATTTGAGACAGAAGTGTGGAGAGTTTTATACCGTAACATAACATCTCGTCCTCACAGTGGTCTATTATCTGTCTTACAATCGGTCTTGGGCCAATTCCTGTATTGGGCCACCTTCCAAACAAAATCTCAAACGTTCTAAGATTTACTCTTCCTCTCCTTCATATACATTAGCACAATTGGAAATGTCTTTGTCCATGGCACTTCTAATTCCTCACAACATTTTGCCAATTTATTTTTAAGGGTAGTTTTCTCTCTTTCAACTGCCCCACCGCTCCCTGGGTGATAGGCACAATGTTGCCTCACCTTTATTCCCAAGTAATTACTGATCTGCTGTACGGCAATATTTATAAATGGCTTTCCATTGTCCCTGCTTAGCCTTTCAGGGATGACCCATCTCGGAATTATTTCAATTAGCAAAGCCTTGGCTACCGCACTGGCATCCTGTTTAGACGTTGGAGCACTTCCACCACCTTGGGAAAACATCAACTATTACCAGACAATGCCTTTTCCCTTCGCTGGGTGTTAGTTCAATAAAATCCATCTGTAAATGTTCAAAGGGTCTTTGGGATTGGGGGTGTTCTGCCTGATTCTTTTGTATTCCCCTCCCCACATTATTAGTGGCATAGATAACACATTATTCACATTTTTTATGAGTAATGAGTAAATCCCTTTCTGTACCAGCGTGTTGAAATATTGTCGTACATCCCCACTTTTGACACATGGTCCTTACCGTGTGTTACTTTGGCATAGAAAGGGAATAAAGATCGTGGTAGACAGGGTTTACCATTGGGGCCACACTGCACCCATTCCCTCATTCTGCACCCTGCCCTTGTCCATTCACGCTTCTCCTTCGTTGTGGCCTGTGACTGTAAGTCCCATAAGTCTGCTTTGGATGACAAATATTTGACATACACATGTCAAACTGATCATTTGGCGGCTGATTGACTGCCGTCCTTGCCGCTGAGTCTACATTTTCATTGCCTTGAGAAATTGAATCATAATTTTTCCTGTGGGCTTTACATGGACACACAGTGATTGATTTAGGCAATCGGACTGCTTTCAGGAGGTCAGAGATCAGGCCATGTTATGTGATTGGCTTTCCAGTGGAGGTCAGAAAGCCCTTGTATTTCCACAAGGATCCAAAATTATGTACAACCCCGAATGCATATCTGCTGTCGATGTAAAAATTCTGCCTTCGGTCAATTTACATGCCTCATTGAAGGCAATCAGCTCTGCTGCTTGCGCTGACGGATGAGAAGGAAATGATCCCGCTTTGACTACCTCGTGGGTAGTTGCTACATCATATCAGAC
Organism: Chiloscyllium plagiosum; assembly: GCF_037043375.1. NCBI lineage: Eukaryota > Metazoa > Chordata > Chondrichthyes > Orectolobiformes > Hemiscylliidae > Chiloscyllium > Chiloscyllium plagiosum. The sequence goes on along the minus strand of NW_028270180.1, from coordinate 70,355,008 downwards.
ACTGGCCTATCTCTTTGCTTCTGAATGCTGACCTATCCACAATAAAACGCCGTATCCAGATTCTAAATTGGTGAATCCTACACGTCTGGTCTCGGGCTTCAAACCTAAGAACTTCAACTGTTGTTCCACAAGTTGTAGTTTTGCGAGACAAGATGGCAGAGCATCGCAAGCCTACTTTTCTCACATTGTTTCTCTGTTGATGCTGCGTTTAAGCATTCGCTTACATACTGCAGAAGCACTGACCCCCCCCACCCGGTTAAAACAAGAGTCTCCAGACTCCTGTGTCGAGCCTCGTTAATTATGGTGGGGACTCACAGTATTCTTGAAAATGTCACGTGAAAGTATACTATTGGCCTTTGAATGGAAATGTGAACCAGAATTGAATGTTGGTGTGTAACGGTACACAAAACAAGGCATTTGCTAAATCCACAATTCAGAGCCAGTTACATCCGGTGGAATTTGAGCCAATATAATATAGGAGTTGGGGACATTTGGGGTGTGCGGAATAACAGCGTTATTGATAACCTGCAGGTCATGAACAAACCTCCATTCCCCCGATTCACCTGGAATGTTTGCCTTTTTGAACGAAAAAAATGGGTGTGCTCACCAGTGATTATTCACGGGGGATTATCACTCCAGCCTATAAGAGAGATTCAAAGACTGGGGTAATTCCTTGCACAGCCTCGGGTTTTATCGGTTCTTTTGCTTTGCAAGGACGATACTCAGACTTCGGGGTTATTCTTAAGGGTTCGTATGAACCCCACATCGTGTTAGCCTTTTCCCCTGAAATCAGTTGGGACCCTTCTTAATCTTGGGTCCGAGACATCTACCATAGGTAAACGCCAGACGACACCACTGGTGGGTATTACCAGGACTGCCCTGTCTGCCTGAGTTAGCCGATTTAATATCTTCCTATACGTCCTTATAACTGCATTGAAGCAGATAATCACACCGACCCTGAAGATACAATCTTTCGTTTTTTTGTGGCTGTCGTACCCATGGTCCCAAATTCTGACACCTGTCGCTGGATGCCTTCGCCATTGATCCGTGAGGAAAAGAGCCTTCCACATCAAAAATAAACAGGGTCTACTTAGCGTCACAGATACTTAAAAAAGTTTAAAGTGACAGCACATCTGTGACCATTCCAATAAAATTCACACAATAACAACTGATCAGGTTTAACCAATCTCCTGAACCAATCCTTCTCTTATGATTAGTCAGGACCATCGCGGTGTATGTGTGCTGTGCAGTGCAGCATATCTCCAGCAAGAAAATCGGTGTTAATGGGATTAACATGGCTACTTGCTTCCTGGGTGAGTGAATCGCTGAAGCAACCTATCGCTCTCTGACATGCATCACGGGTCATGATTCGTATTTTCCAGCCAGCACTGTTAAATCTTCTTTTTGTATTACCTGCAAGCCCGTCGGGATACTGTGAAATCCGACCCCAGTCTCACTATGAGATCCCGAGACATCAGATATACAGAACAAGATTCTGATAACAGAAATGAGAATTGGAATTTCTCCGCATTACTGGTTTCGCACAATAGGGGTGCGGTAAATCTCTCGCCTGTCACGAATCCTGACGCACCCATTAAGTTGAGGAAGCTTCCGTTCATCTTTATTTGCGTCGACTCTCTGAACTGCCTTGATTTATGAACTGAATATGTTGCCCTTGTATCTTCCAAAAAAGTAAGAGGTGCACCTTCCACATATAACATAGATGTAAGCATTGACTTATATGCATCATCGTTGTACTGAAAATGTAGTTCACGCTTCGGTAACTCAGTGCTCAGGAGAGAGGTGGGACATGTTTCAGTGCCCAGAACGTTAGTAGTAGAGATGAGCATAAGCGAGTATTCGTTGCCAAGCATAAAGCAAAGAGGTTTACCTATAACTTTGGGGCTGCCCACCTCCAACTCAGCCTTCCTCCATTAGTCATCCTGCTGCCCAGCCTCCAGAGCCAATTGAGGCTGTCTGGGCGTGCACTGCCTCACTCAGTGGTCCATTGCTCTGCAAACAAAGCACCCGCCAGATTTACCTCTGCCATGCCCTTCTTTTCACGCAGCACCTCCTTCCAAAGGCTGGGAGACCATTTGCATCATAGTCAGCTGAGCCTTATGTGTTTGCTGTTCCATCTTTAATTTCCGTTTTTCCTTCTCTTGGGCAAGAAAGTTTTCAGCATGAAGCGCGTGGAGTTCCATCAAATTCAGGTTTCCTGTGTCCCAGGTAATACATTGGCAAGACGCCTCATGTAATGGGCGCCTGATAGCTTTCACATATTCCCTTTAAGGTACAATTCGCTTCTTCTTAGCAACACTTCAAGGTCAGTGGCCTGAAACATTCGAGTTCCTTTCCAGATATGGAGTTGTTTTTTTTCTTCTAATTCCTTGGCTGTTGATATGGTAGTTTGCTGGCCTTGTACGTCTGCTATTAGTTCGGTTTAAATATACATAGTTTTTCTTTCTATCTCCAACACTTGCCCTCTGCAAAGTCGGGCCCTTCCTTTTTTGTTTCCCTGTGCTTTTATTGGTTTCAAAAGAAATGTTAATTTTCCATTGCAATGGACATCACATTATTTTAACGATCTCGAGGTCGGTGCAACATCGAGAGCCGAAGTGCCTGTACTGCACTGTAACGTTCTATGTTGTAAGATACATTTCCTGCTGGTTTCCGATGTCTCTCCTTACTGTGGAAACTTCTGGACACATCTTCCAGTGATTTGTCTGCACTTCATTCAATCCAGAAAACTGTAGTTCCTGCTGAGAATGTGATCTCTCTACAATGGAGAGAGGAAAACAGAGTCGGTGACAAAGATGAGATCACTTACGTTCTGTCCAGAATCAGCAAAAATTACCCCGGTCTTCCAGTGTCCTGTCACTTTAACATTGCATTGTGTACCCAAGCCATCATACCAGTCTCTGGTCTCCTGCAGTTCTCCTTCAAGGCACAGCGCAAGCTGGAAGATCGGCAACTCATTTTCTACTGAAAGAACATGCAGATTTCAGGACCCAACATCGAGTTCAATCATTTTGGATCCTGTCCGCCCTCTTCCACATTTTTCACCCACCTACACATCCCATCAGTTCCGAACACGAATCATTGGACTCGAAGCGTTAACTGTCCTTCCTCATCATAGATGGACAAGAGCTGCTGATTTTGTTCAGACATTTTGGCATTTCTTCAAAGAACATTTCTTCTTCCGTTGTAATCGCAAGACTGCAGGAACCGTCCGATTGCAGGAGGAGAAGTTTACAGGAGATGAAAGTAATGCCAAGGGCTGGGCCATTCCCATTGTGAAGGTAGATGAGCTAAGCTGGGGCTGTGTAACTAAGCACAGAGAAGGCTGAGTGAGAAACTGATTAACATGCACATATTATGAAGAGGATAGATATGTATGACAGGAATAAGGCTGTTTGGGAAGGAATAATAACCAGTGACATCGATGAAAAGCAGGAGAAAAGCGGTTTAGATGAGATTTAGGAAGAACGCTTTCACCATAGAGGGTTGTTAATCTGGAATTTCTTAACTGAACGTGTGGTAATGCTAAGTGTTATGAGGACATTTCAGCAGTATATAGCCGTACACATGAAGATCCAGTGCACACGTGGATAAGGACCAGATTCTGGAAAGTGTGACGAGGTCAGACAGACGTGAGATGGGTGTCCCGAACGAAATCGCTCTAAGGTAAACTTTTGTGCTGAAACCTGGGTGAGGCCGCGACTCTGTGGTGCAATGGAAAGCGCGTTGAATTTCTACGCCTTTCTTAAGACTGCCATTCAAAAGTTGTGAATGCAAATATCAGCAGAGTCGAGTTTTAGTTTATGTTTTGAAAGGTGTTCAGACCAGACTCGGCTGCTCATCTGCAAAACCTAAAACATTCATGCAGAAACCCAACTGTCTCGAAATGCAACATTTTCCTCTCAGCGATGAATAACTTCGATGTCTATTTATGGTAGAGATCGATAAATATGTGTTAGCCACTTGGCAACACGATGATATGGATACGCTGGAAAAAGACATATAAGTGCTGTGTGAGCTATGATGGTACAGAATGGCGTGGCGGGGCAGGAGCGGTGTTAAGAATGGCCTACTTCTGCTCCTTTCTGTTTGCGTCTTTTCTGGCCCAGGTTTTTAAACAAACACAATTAGAACAATGTGAATCTACACCAATTAATATTTTCTGTCTCACCTCCACTTCGCTACCCTCCCAGCTGGAATAGATAGCTCCTGTTTCAGCTTTAGGTCAGACAGTGGAGGATTCTCACAAGTTCTCTGTCAGGCTGAACATCCTTTCACATAGGTTTCCAAGCGGACAGATGGAGCAAGCGATTGCATGAATGCTGGGGATTCAGGGACAGATTTCCCTTTTGCTGGGCTAGACTTCTGGCCAAGGTAATGAACATGAATTTCTGACATTTTGAAACTTACTCGGGATTCTTGCGACTTTACTAATTAAACTAAAATTCAATTTGCCCTTGCACAACATGATTCAATTTTCACTATTTATAAAAAAAACCATGCCACGTGCCCTTGGATGTAGTAATGCAGAAGATTGTTGACGTTGTGTACAGTGTGGGTCATTGTGCCGTATGAACATTCCAAAGGATGCTGGTGAAGTACCAGTGAATCGAATTCCCTGACGAATTGATACCGATAGAAGGAAAATCCCAGTACAGTAGCGACATGACATTGCCTGTGATCAACGCAGGAAGCCACGGGAAACGAACACAGAATTCAATTATGTCTATTTTCACCACATTTTACTATGTCATTTTCCTGAACCTGATGCTCCATAATCGATGATCCATCATCAGTATAACCTCCTCTGCGCTGTGTCTCATTTCAGATCTTCAGCAAAAAAGGAGTAATTGGTTTGAGTGGCCCAGTGGTAAGATTAGTAGCCATTGGTCATCAGTACACGGCAGCTCCAGTGGTGCAATTCGTCAGTTTGATGTAATTGCACGACAGACTGGAAGTGCGTAAGGTGCCGAAGTTGCACATTCGGTTCTCGCCAGGTGTTGGTTTTACTGATAGTGACCAGAGATGATTGCAACTTCAAGCTAAAGAACAGTTCAAACACCGAACATTACACCGCAATAAAGTTCATTTTGGCCCTAACGTTGCACCGACCCGTGATACCACACTGACTGGTATTTTAACATCATAATCCGCAAGTTGATACAATGACCATTTCATTGCCCTGAAAGTTGTTGAGTCTACGAGTGTTGAAGGCAAGGCGTTCAGCACCCTTACTACTCACTGATAAAGGAACCTACCTCGGATCTATCACCCTCAAGTTACATCGATGTGCCCTTGTGCCACAATTACCATTTGAAGAAAAATGCCTTCACTGTCCACCTTATGGCAACCTCTGATCATCTTCTATGTCTCTCTAAATTCACCCCTCAAACTTCTTGTCACTATCAAAAAACGCCTCAACTCCCTCAACCTTTCCTCTTAAGACCATCTTTCCATAGAAGGCAACATCCTAGAAAATGTCCTCTGCACCCTTTCCAATGCTTTCATATCCATCGTATAATGTGGCGACCAGAAATGCACGCAGCTCTACGAGTGCGGCCACACCAGTTAATTTCTGGAGCTGCAAAGTGATAATTTCGCTCTGACACTGATTCACTCTCCCAAGAAAAACTAACACACCGTGCTCCTTGCAAAAAAACGTGTCAACGTGGGTGGTAACTTTCCGAGTTTTATATACATGGGCACCAAGATCGCTCTGCACATCTACACTTCCAAGAATATTACAATTAGCCAAGAACTCTTTATTCTTGTTGCTCCTTCCAAAGTAAATTATCTCACACTTTTCCACATTAAAATCCATTTGCCACTTCTGTGGTCAGCTCTGCAGATTATCCATGCCCCTCTGTAACCATCAGCAGATATTGGCACTATTGACAACATCGTCGATCTCAATGTCATCTGCAAACTTACGAATCCATCATTCCATGCCCAAATCCAGGTCATTTATAAAAATGACAAACAACAGCGGACACAAAAAGGAACCTCATAGTACACCATCAGTTACTGAACTCCAGGATTATCATTTCCCATGAACTGCCACACTCTGTCTTCTTTCAGCGAGCCAATTTCTGATCCAAACCGCTAAACCATCCTCAATCCCATGACTCTGTATTTCATGCAACAGCCGACAGTGCCTTACTGAAAACCATATCCACCACATCAACCACATTACTCTCATCCACCTGTTGGCTCACCTTCTCAAAGACCTCAATAAGGTTTGTGAGGCACAACCTGCTATTCATAAAATCGTACTCACTATCCCGAATCAACTTCTTCCTTTTTCGATGATCATAAATCCTATCTCTCAAAATCTGTTCCAAAAGGTTAGCTGCAAGAAAGCTAAGGATCACTGTTCTATAATTACCAGCATTGTCTCTACTCCCCTTCGTGAAGAAGGGGACAATATTTGCTAAACTCGGGTCTTCTAGCACTAATGACATAAACACTGACGAAATAAAGCTTATAGTCAAAAGTTCTGCAATCTCCTCCCACGATTCGCAGAGAATCCTCGGATAGATCCCATCAAGTCCAGGGGACAAATCTATTTTTAGACTTTCATGAATTGCTAACAACTCCTCTTTATGAATGTCAATTTCGTTTATTCTAATAGGTTGCATCTCAATACTCTTTTCGACAACATTGTCTTTTTCATTTTTGATATGATAAAAAATACATTCAGAGTCTCTGCTATCCTTGGACTCCGCTGACAACTTCGTACCTCTGTTCTTGACAGGCCATAATCATATGCTAGACATTCTTTTATTCTTGAACTATCAATTGAAAGCTTCACGATTGTTCCTGCCAGACAAAGACTTCTCATGCCTCCTCTTCGCTCGAAGTAGCTCTCTCTTTAGACCCTTCCTGGTTAGCTTTTAATTCCCAAGCGTCCTACCTCAGCCTTCATAGCTCATGTTTACATACGCCTCCTTCTCCTTCTTCTCAAGAGATTCAACTTTTTCAGTAAACCCAGCTCCTTGTGTCGACCTCATCTTCCCTGCATGACGCATACATACTTACCAAGGACATGCAGTAGCTTTTCCCTGAACAAGCTCCATATTTCAGGTGTGCACAACCCTCTAAGTTACTTTCCACATGCGGTGCATCTTAACTCTTGCCTAATCGCATCATAATGGCCTTTCTCCCCGCGATACCTCATGCACTGCAATAAATACCTATTCCTATCCATCACTAAATAAGCATAACCGAATTGTGGTCACTATCAACAAAGTGCTCACTTACCTCCAAAGAGAACAGCTGGCTGAGTTCATTACCCATAAGCAAATCCAATGTGGCTTTGCGTCTTGTTGGCCTGTCTACATGCTGCGTCAGGAAACCCTCCTGCAGACATTGGACAAAAACTGACCGGTCCGAGGTGCTGAACCGATAACATTTCCAATCAATATTTGGAAAGTTAAAGCTCCCCATAACAACTACCCTGTCACTTTTGTTCCTATCCAGAATCATCTTTGCAATCTTTTCCTCCATATATCTAGAACATTTTTGTGGTGACCTCTCCATTCCTGATTCTAATCTCAGTCCATTCTACCTCAGCAGATTCAGTTGCGTCCTCACCAATATCCTTTTTGCTACCAAAATACTGTCCTTGACGAATAATGCCACATCTCCGCCTCTGAAACGACCCTCCTGTTCTGACTGAAAAATCGAAACTGAAGTACAAGAAACAACCATTCTCTTCAGTCCTCCGTTCATGTCTCTGAAATGGCCACAACATCGAAGTCCCAGGTAACAACACATGGCACCCACCCTATCCCAGATGCTTCCGGCGTTGAAGCAAACACACTTCAAGCCACCTTCATCCTTGCCAGTACACTCTTTTAAACCGGAAACGCTATTTTTGACAAAACCACTCACAACTACCTGAAAACTGGAGCTACAATTCAGCTTCCCAATCCGCGGCTGAATTCGTTCAAACCCTCATGAAGAGCTTTGGCAAATTATCCCCTCAGGGTATTGGTACTCTTCTAGTTCAGGTGAAGTCCATCCTGTTTGTAAAGGTTCATCGACACCAGTATGAGCCTCAACCATCCAGGTATCGGAATCTCTCCCTCCTGCACCATTCTTGCAACAACATTTTCAAATGCTCTCTCCCTACACTTCACCTCACTACGACGTAGAATGGAAAACAAATCATAGAGAACTCTGTTTGTTCTAGATTTAACATGTCGCCCTCGATCCCTCAAATTCTGCCATACATCCACATCACTTTTATTACCGATGTTGTTGGTGCATACGTGGACAATGACTTGGGGTTGCCCACCCTCTCCCTTAAGGATCCTGAAAACACGATGGGAGACATCATAAACCCTGGTAGCTGAGAGACAACACAGCAATCATGAGTCTGCCCTATATCCACAGAATCTCAATCTGTTCCCATCGATATGGAGTCCCCAATAACAAATGCTCTCCTCCTCTCTCCCCCACCCTTCTGAGAAAAAGGGGCAAACACTGTGCCAAAGACCTACACCCAATGGCTTTCCCCTCGTAAGTTATCCCGCCCCAAAATAACAAATATGGCATGCATGTTACTGAGGGGCACGGCCACAGCAGATGCCTGCACTGTCTGCCTGTTAGCGTTTCGGCTCCCGACTGTATCCCATCTATCTATTTCTTGTACCTGAAGTGTTACTGCCTCACTATAACTTCGCTCAATTCCACTCAGACTCCAAATGATCTGACATCAAGCTACAGTTCCCGAAAGCAGTTGCCGAGGAGCTGGAGTTGTGTGCACTTCCCGCAGATGTGGATATCTGGGACATTATTGAAGACCCTTACCTCTCACATTCTACAGAAAGAAATTTCAAATGTCCGGCAATCCATTCCTAATATTGTCCACATACACACAATCATATATATATATATATATATATATATATATATATATGCGAACATATATACATGTATATAAAAAATGTGTGTGCACTTGCATGTATGCGTGTGCGTATATATATTTAAAAGTTGCAAAAGAAAGTTGATTGAAACGGCTTTTATTTTTAAAAAAAAATGATTTTGTGGAATATTCTGTCGTTGGGAAATACCTCAGTTACTTACAACCAGAAATACTCCCTGAGGAAATATCCATCTCTCACTAGAGATACAGATGTGACGTTTGAAGATGTTGACGTTTCTCATATCGCTGATCCTGTGCTGTGTTAAATTCTGGAAAGGATGTTTAGTTCGCTTCATGTTACTTATTTTGTCGCAACCTCGCACAGGCCATTAAAACAATCCAAAAATTATTAGATTTATCTCATTGGACAATGTTGTCGGCAAAACTGGAACCGAAATGATAAAGATGTTTCAAGTACTGCTTTAAAGATTATAGGATTCAAACAGGAACATTTTTCGAGTCTTGTCACTGGATATTTTGGGGGGAGAGGGTGAGCAGCAAATGGTCTCACTCCCTTCTCTATGATTGCAGCCAAATTACCAATGCAATGGATGAAAAGAAAATGGTGCATTCCATCGACAGGTCAGTTCCCACTCACTATAGTATAATTTCGCTTTGATTGTCGCCATCGTATAAAGGGTTAGGTGAGTGGGGAGATCGGGATTCTGGTGGTAAACTGAGACATTGCGATAATTAATCCCACACTGTTGGCATCACTTTATATCATAAACCAATTATGCAGCGGACTGAGCTTACCGACTTCCCTTTACTGCTGAGCTAACAGAAACAGCTCAGTTCTTTTACAATTTATGGAAGTTCACGTAGAACAAGCTGCTAAACATTTCTTCACAACCAGCACTTTCTACACTTAGCCGTACTCAGTTGGAGGTGATATGTGGTCTATTTCCAATTAACGTTAACCAATTAGAAATTGTGCACCTACCGCTTACCCGGCGCGGCCGACCAGACTCCCTGTCTTGGTGAAATTCACTCATGTTTCTGCACGCATTTTTACAAATACTTTAGAATCGGCTTCTGTCACATTTTTCCTGAAAAATAATCATTTTCGATTTCAATTACTGTAGAATGAAAAAAAAGTGCTCCAAACTTTTCCCTATCATTCATCGCTGGTTTTGAAGTTCGAAAGTCTTGTTATATATCCATCTGAATGAAGGAGTTTCCCTCCTGTTTACTCTCAGCAAATTCACATCATCAGGGAAACATCCATATGGACGCAACTCAGTTTTACCTGGTTTCACGCCACATGATCTATTGATCTGTTCCACCATCCCATGAAACCCCGCCTTGTCTTTTCTAATGGCGTTATGCCCCAGTACTTCGTTGGCTTCCTTTCCATTCTTTTTTGTGTCCCAGTAGACGCTTTCCATTCTTCCTGATGTCTTTTGATTCCAGTCATCGGCATCCATGTCTTTTATCATCTCTTTTATATCCCAGGAAAGTCCATCTTGAGAAAGAATGCTGTTCCACTGCAACACATGAAAACCCGCTCGAATGGTGTATACTGTCATTACCAGGATAGGGAAGATGGGAGCTAGTTCAGTCACAGGTGAATCGGTTGGTTGTCACACAATGGATCAACCACTGACTGGGAAATGACTGTTTTTCTTCACTTTTCTCCCCTCTCTGAACATGTACCAAAACAACACGGTAAGGTATCATAGAATGCCGACTGTTAAGAAACTGGCCATTTGATCCAACAAATTCACACCGATCCTCCAGGGATTAACCCTCACAGAACAATTCCTTACCCTATTACTCTTCATTTGTTCCTGAATAAGGTACCTTACTGACAGTCGACCCATTTGGATTCATGCCATGTCTCAGGCTCTGTGAGGCAGCAGTGCTAACCAGTGAGCCACCTTGCGGCCCTGCAGCAATATTTCAAGGCACATGCGAATGCGTGTAAAATGCGTTTCCTGCCAAAGATGCTCCGATTTTGTTGTTGTCCTTATTAGGAACAATAATCCTGCTTCCCTGACCAGGCATTGAAACCAAACCACAGCGGTGATAGTGCTGAATTGTAACCACTAGCTGACATTTAGGACGGCAGGTGCAATTGCACCTTCTCTTAACAGCATAGTATTTTTTCCAGCGATGAGACGTTTCTTCCAAAATACTATTCGTGTCACCGAGCTTTTACAGCACAGAATAATGAATTATGTCAATGCCAGTCCATCAAACATCCATCCATTCTCATTTTTAGCTTCCAGTAGCCCGCAGCCTGACTTCTGAAGTGTTCATCTCAAAGAGACGTTCTCTGCAAAGGTTTAATCTTAAATGAAGAAGCGAATGAGACTCAAGTCAGATACTATTAAATTTGATCATGAGCTGCGGGAGAACTGAACCGCATTTTCAACCAAAGAGGGAAATATACAGACACATCTTGTGAGAATGACAAAGGTCTTAGGAGAGGCCAACATTCAGAAAATGGGGAATTGAACTGTTTGCCTCTTCTTTCTTCACTTCGGGCTTTAAAACCCGATTCTGTTTGCATAAGCAAAGGGGTAAACCGGCAGGCGACTGTCCTTCGAGGACTGGCACAGTCGGGAATAATTGGTACATGCTAATCGTTGAATTCTCCACCTGTTGAGGTAGCCTGGCTAGCTGTGCTCTTCCAGCCTCCTACCTGTTTCATTTGGATTCCAGCAGATTCCTGCCTCGACATAAGGAATGGAAGCATTCAGCCGCTTCGCTGTACGTTTTCCTCCCCCACTATTTCACCTTTACTTTACTGCTTCGACTGTATCACGTTGTTCTTCCGGCTAAACTAGGGCATTCTTGGCATCAGATGCTTGTCGTCCTTATGTTCCTCGAAGTAGAAACACAGATGGGGATTTCGAAAGTCAAGCAGATGAGGCTAGGTCCGTGGGGAAAATCACTTCACGATGTTCCCTCAGAAATAATTCCAAGCAACACGGAAAATGCTTCTGTGAATGTTTGTTGTAACAGTTGTAAACACATTTAGCAAGACGCAAGTAAGATTCGAATACACGACCAAAGGTTGATAAGGCCAATGGACTAGCCTCTGAGCTATGGAGCCACCAGCAAAGAAAGCGTTTTTTCTGACTAACAGAAAATGATGAACTCTAGCACAGCAAATTCCGTCGTCCGAGGTTAGTGATGCAAGCTTCGTTTTCTGTTTTAAAATACGACTTCAAACCCATTTCTTTGATCACTTGTTTGACATAACACTTTGTCAGCTTCCCAATATCTCATAATGTGACTGGGATCAAAATTTGTTTAAACTCCCTCCAGAGGAACAGCTTTGAAGTTTACATTATGTGAAAAGCACGATGTAGTATTGATATCAATTAATTGCCCTTAATTTCAACAAAGATTACAGCTTTTCTTCTTCCGTTGTTGACTAATTCGTTTCCTATAGCATTGTGCAATTTACGTAGTGAAGAGATTTCACAATTTATGACCTTGGTAGATGAAGTTTAGGCACCAAACGTGGAACAGTTCAAATCGAACATACTCCGGAGATTGGAATTCCAGGCTATGCAGGTATCTGAGAGTGCGTTTTAAAACAAAATCTTGGGTGTCGTGTTCACTGGCTGGGTTGGCATTTATTGAACAACACTAATTGCTCTTGACTGGGCTGGAGGACATGACAGTGATTGACAGAGCGAAGACAGTCAAGAGATTTGCAGAAATGTTAAAAAAAGGTTGAATTTAGCTGCCTGGTAATGGGTGAACAATCCTTGTTAATACTCCCACGTGCAGCAGAGTTGTTGAAAGATCTCAGGACTACATCTTTGGGTGAATAACCCGCAATCGCTGCCCTTCCAGCATGTGGGAGCCCGTGTGGAAAGATAAAGCTGCGAAGGCCGCAGTGCACGTTTGGGAAAATGTGCAGTGGTAAAAATATCATTCAGGTCAGGAACAATGGAACACTGAACAGAACGCAAGTGCACCCTTGAATAGTGGCAGAGGGAGTTAGGCCAGAGCAGAGGGGGAATTTGAGAGGACGGATGGAAGTGTGTTTCCACCGTTTAATCCAAACGAATGGATGAGAGTTTGAGCTGCAGAAGAGCGGAGACGTGGAAGAGTTTATGATGTTAATGAGGTGCAAGTAGGCTGACATGGTGACGATGGCGATATGTGGTTGAAAGCACAAAACGCGGTGAAGGATGTCACTATGGTTACGACGTGACTCGTTCAGACTCAGACAGTTGCGAGGGAGAAGGTTGAGTCAGTGGCGAGGCATTTTCTCCTCGCACATGGTCAATGATGCTTTCCAGCTCATCTCATCCATTTGCCCCAACTCCACTCTCAAAACCCATCCCTCAGACAAGGACAGAGCTCCCTTATTCATCACTTTAAATTCCAGCAACCTCCGCAGACATCATGTCATTCTCCGACATTTCCACCACCTAAGATGTGTTTCCCCCCCCCACCCCTATCCGCTTTCTATAAAGATCATTCCCTCTGCGACTCCCTTGTCAAGTGCACCCCCCTCACCAAACCACCCTCCCCTCCCGCCCCATTCTCATTCCAACACGGGATTTGCAAAACCTCCACCCACACCTCCACTCTGTCGCAGGCCCCAAAGGAGCTTTCCACATCCATTAGAGTTTTACCTGCACTTCCACACATGTCATTGAATGTATCCGTTGCTCCTGATGCAGTCCTGATGCAGTCTACCTATTCAAAGTTTGTGCGAAGATTTGTAGCTCGGGTGCTCGTTGTTGTGGCTCTGTTCGCCGAGCTGGAAGTTTTTGTTGCAAACGTTTCGTCCCCTGGCTAGGCGACATCATCAGTGCTTGAGAGCCTCCTGCGAAGCGCTTCTTTGATGTTTCCTCCGGTGTTTATAGTGGTCTGTCCCTGCCGCTTCCGGTTGTCAGTTTCAGCTGTCCGCTGTAGTGGTTGGTATATTGGGTCCAGGCAGATGTGTTTGTTGATGGAGTTTGTGGATGAATGCCATGCCTCTCGGAATTCCCTGGCTGTTCTCTGTCTGGCTTGCCCTATGATAGTAGTGTTGTCCCAGTCGAATATACCTTTCGAAAATAAATAAATTCTTGGAAATTCATTCTGAAGACATGGGAATACTCTGCTCCCACCCTCTAAAGACACAACCATGACACCAGGACAGTTCTCCTCCAACCGGGACAGTGTTTCTTCCAGCCTTTCAGTGTCTTGTCTGTGACCGTGTTTTCTCCTTGTCCCGGAGCTGAAATGAGATTTGACGTCCTGACGTGCTGGAACGAGAATCTTTTCAATGTCACAGATAAGTTCATGTCCGGAGAGTATGAGAGTCAAAGCACTGGCCTCCACAAGCACGGAAAGATTTCTAACCTGTCTCTGCTCAGTCGAACAGTTCATCGTTCATTCGCCTCTGGATCCGCTTCCCAAGGAATATATAAAGATTCAAAAAACTCGAGACTGGGATTTCTGCTTTGCTTCTTGACAGTTTCCCCACCTGCCAATTGGCAAATATTTCCAAGAATCTCTTCACAACCCTCTGCTTTGCACTATGTCCAGAGATAAATAAATCTCACTTTGTGGAGAGATTCCTGACTCTGGGAATGTTTTGTTTGGAGCAAAGAAGTTTAATGGGAGATTTCTTGGGAATGTTTACAATGATGTAGGCGAAAGCGGTGTGGATGGGCGCGTTGATGGTCAGGAGGAATTGCTGCCCCGAACCAGGGCAATTGAAAACACAACTTGTATCAAATAAACTCAGTTAAACCTACATATACACCATGTGTTTGTTATTATCTGTGAATAGAGGAACAGAGCTAACGTTTTGAGTCAGATCCGTTTCTCGTTCAGAACACAAGTTTCCTGCGTGTCAACAATTGAGCAGACCTGAGAAAATATCGACTTGTTGAGACGGGTTTTCTGGAGTTGCAGGGATAACTCATCCAACAGGAAATCATTTAAAATCAACAGTGAGGGGAACATGTTCTGTATTGATGAGAGATAGAGTGGATGGGAAGTATCCATTTCCATGAGCAGAGAGATTAACAATACGGCAATGGTCGAGTAATAAAAATGTTCTTGTATTTTTACAGCGCCTTTCAGCACCACTTCAGTCACAGGCACTGAAGTAACTTTGAAGCAGATGTATCATTGTCAAAACTAAAGTGCTAATCTGGGCAGTTTGTTCAACCAGAGGTCAAAAAAGAGCACTGAGAACTGGCCCTGGAAAGGCCAGTGAGATTATGCTTTACCTTAAGCGTTTGTTCCTCTCTGGTCTATATCCAGAATAGTGCAGGACCGGTGGTTCTAATCTCAGGGGAAGGTGTTACACACTAAGACACAGATGAGCTGAATGTTCTCACGTTCAGAGGGTAACAAGTATGTAGAGGTATTTACAGCAGAAGTCTGGCAAGACTCAGTATATTTAAGCCTTCAATTATCTCTCTATTAATGGCATGGAGCAAGTGGCAGAGTGAAATGTACACAAATGTGCTGACAATTCACACTCGTGGGAGCACATATTACGTTGAGAACGTGGCATTTCGCATAGACATATAGATAGGTTGAATGAATGGGGAATAACTTGTCAGATGCAGTTTCATGTCGGCATTATGAGGTCATGCACTTGGGTCGGAGAAGTCAAAACAAAGAACACTATTAAAACCGAGAGAAAGTAGAAGAAACGTGTGAGACAGAGGAATCTCATGCCTGACACAAACATGTTCAGTATCATATTCTTTCCCTAACAAAAAGGATGGCTTCCTTTCCGAATGCTCACAATGAAAGAGATGGTTTCCAAGGAAAGTAAAAGACCCTGAAACAAATAGCCTAATCGAAAACAAAGGAAAGAATTGAGTCGTTCCAATGGACAACTTTGATGCTTATGGCTCTCTAAAATTTGTTTATAATGAAGCTGGAAGTGGGAATTGGGGGAGCTAGGGAGTGAAAGTCAGGTCACCCATGATTACTGTCATCCTTCGTGTGTTTTCCTCATTTTAGTGTCTGTTTTATTTCGTATTGTGGTTACTGTGAGTGTGCTTGTAAACCACACAGCTGGTGACTTGTTTTCCAGACAGTTCTTCAACACGACTCGTAAGAATTAACATTCTTTTCTCCTGAATCTAGGTAATCTCTAAACACTGTGCAAATATCACCAGAACCTCGACATTTTCCACGCCTGTCTGCCTTCTTGCAATATCAATTGATCCATCACTGTGCTCCTGTTGCACAAATCAAGAACGACCCAAACCGCATCAATTGCACCGAGGCTGCGAGCGCAGATAACTGCAGCTGCTCCCCAGAGTACTGGCAACTGTGTGATCACAGAAGCACACATTGTACAGCCAGGAAACCCAAAATAATTACAGTGCCAGAGGCCGTGCCAGGAACGGCACCTGAGAAACAACAGAAACACTCTTTTGAGCTACGGACCTGGTTATAGTTCTCAATCAGCAATCGAAGTTTACATTGGTTATATCAACTGATCCCTCACTCAAGGAACCAACAACTGTTGCAAACTGAGGAGAAAATGAGGACTTTACATACTGAACATCAGAGTCTAGAGTGCGGTGCTGGAAAACACAGCTGGTCAGACAGCATCTGAGGAGCAGGAGAATCGATGTTTTGGGCATGTTCCTGATGACTTGCTCATGCCAGAAACGTCCATTCTCCTGCTTCTTGGATGCTGCCTAACCTGCTGTACTTTTCCAGCAACACCGTCTCCATTGCTGCAGACTGTCATACAATCCAAGCTTCCAGCCGCAGAATTAGCAACATTCAGTGTAATGAGTCAACCTATTGAAGACACCGGCAGTGGTGCTTAGTGTCAAGTAGATCTTCATGAATGCGTGTCGTGAATTGTCTGTTCTGTATAATGTTCCCTGGTCTCACTACGTGCAACATTGTTTGACCATATTTGTATTGTACATGATGTGGTTTGGGTCCATTGTTCTGGTGAGTTGTTGTCTAAATGTGGCTTTCGGTTTATATTCTCTCATAGATCCGAGTAGTCAAAGGCTGTCCGTTCCGAGACATTTTTGCTTGATGTGTTGGGTCTTGGCATGCCCTCCTAACGTTGTTTGTCTGCAAGGAATTTTCGGGAATATCTATTGTTGCAAAGCATTTCTGGAGGATCCAGAAAACACCACAATCAGTTGTACAGAGTGGCAATGCACAGACATGACGAGGTCAACAAATTCGACCAGAACAACACAACAATAATTGGACAATAGTGGGCAGCCAGAGGTTTTCTGGAATGACGAGTCTCATCCAATGACTCCATCAAAGAACATGTTGACCTGGACGTAACATACCGGGACCTGCAATAAACGACAAGAAGCAGCAACTGAAAGCAGTGGGAAGGAAATCACACCAATTCAAAACGCTACAGAACAGCAGAGCTTGCGGATGTCACCGAGAAAGGGCAGGAAACTGCTGCAAACCAACTTCCCAACACTAACGAACATCCACACACCATCTGCAAACTTCACTTGAACTACAAATCTTTACACAAACCTTGAAACCCTGAAACAGTCAGGGCCGCCCCAGCGGGAAAATGAACCCTTGCATCCCACATGACAGCTGAGGATACGAAACGCCATACTCCAGTGGACGTCAGAGCGAACTGCTCTTGCAAGCTACTTGTGCGTGCTCTTGTCAAAATAACTGCTTGGTTATCCTCATCCAATTTTTCATCGTTTGACGTTGTGTGCTTTTTGCATTACAAATTTACATCTGAATATCTCTGAATTTTCTGAGAATTTCTGCCGTTCCAACACTTAGAGATAGTGAGTTCCAGATTCCAACCACTCGTTGTCTGATAACGTTTTTTATGTGCAGCTACCCAAACCTTTTTACTCTTATCTTAAATCTATGGCTCCTTGATGATTGATCCCTTCAACAAATGTTTCGTTAAGTGTACATATTCCTTACCGCTCATCAGTTCGTACATCTCAATACTGTTTCATCTCAATTTCCCCTGCTTTCAGAAAAATAACGCCAGTCTGTCCAAACACTTTAATAGTTGAAGTTCTTCAATCCAGATAATATATTGGCAAATCACTCCTGCATCGTTTCCACAGTTGTCATATCACTGCTATAATGTGAATTTCAAAATTATACACAATACTCTAGCGAGAGACAAATAATGACTTGAAATAAATGTGGGGAGAGCAGAGATATTGGTCTTTTCCAATAAAGTCATTCCCTCGATAATGTTCTGTGCCCTTTTCATGAACCCAATGCTCCAATGATCTCTGATCTATGCAAATAAAACACTATACGTGAGGATTCAAAACCCAACCACATTGTCTGATAGCATTGAGTGGCTTAATGGCCCTGATGGTGATATTGGGTCACGTTCACCTAACAAGATTGACAGCTGCAACACAGACTTAATGGTGTCAATTTGAAAGTGAATGTTAATTTTTCCAATGCCCCAGTGACATAGGAGGAGGAATGGAAAGGGGGAATAGTGATTGTTGAAGGGAGAAAAATCTCCGAGATTGGGTGCTGAGAGTGGCAGCTTGAAGCATTAAAATCAACACCTGAGTGAGTATTTTCATCTTAAAATTGATTGTGTCCTTTCTGCGTTTGTTTTGCACAGGTTATGTGGAGTAACATGGAACAAATGCTCATTACTGATACTCGGATTTGAATGGAGGTTGCTTGACCACAACGCAGAGGACGAACCATTATTCGATTACATGAAAAAGCACAATACAAAATGCCTTTAATGCAATGGCAGAGATAGTCGAGGAACCGCATCACAGGCACAACAGGAAAGCCCACTGAGATTGGCTTGAATCGTCACCTTCAATATCCCCAATGGCTGTGGAGATTCCATAATTGAGAATGTTGAAGACTGAATTCGATAGATTTCAATAAAAGATGAAATGTACAGTCGAGAGTTCACAAATATTGTTGAAATATCGATTTCAATAAACATGAAGTTTCACATCGTAACTTTACCCGTGCCATGAGACAAGGAAGAAACTATTATTGCACACTCACATCGCACCGGTTCCCAGGCCTGGACTCAGTGAAACTGTGTACGCAGTGGCGAAGATCCGATTGGAAATTGAGAGTGGGATGAACGAGTGGATATCTACTTTGCCTGCCAGTGACAAACTCCATGAGCATGCAATCCTACTGTGAAGGTAGAGAGGTGCGTGAAACGCCGAGGCTGGGAGCTCCAAACTCGCTCGGTGAAACTTCTGTTGACATGGCGCAGAGGGCATTGGGTCGTGGGAAAAGATCCTGAGCTATTTTAATCTGAATTGAAATGATTTGATTATATTCCCTGCAGGATGAAAACAGGCCCTTCGGACCAACATGTTCACTACAACCCTCCGAAGATCAACCCATCCCAACTGTACGTTTACCCCTGCCTAATGCACCTAACATTATGGACAATTTAGCATGGCCAATTCACGTGATGTGCATATCTTTTAGATTGTGAGGAGTACCGGAGTACACGGACGAAACACATACAGACACAGGGAGAACGTGTAATCTCCACACAGACAGTCGCCCGAGGCTGGAATCGGACCTGGGACCCGGGCGCTATGAGGCAGCCGTGTGAACCAATGAGCTAACGTGCCACACATTTGCTCACTGAATTGGCGCCCGCAGCCCTCTACAGCAACTATCTCCAAAGAATCACCACTCTCTGACGGAAGATATTCCTCCACGTCTCATTTCCAAATTGTTATTGCTTCACTTTGTCTCTGTGCCCTCGGGTTCTAGTGTGTCATAGTGGGTGAAACATCTTTGCCACATTGGCTCTGCACAGGCCTCTCAGCACTCTGTAAATTTCAAATAAACTGAGTCATTGACTCAGACATCATTGAAACAGACCGCTGTTCCAAACCGTCCATGCTACCATTTACCGAAACTAACGTAGTACTGGGCCCATATCTCTCTTAACATGTCCTATTCATGCACTTATCTAAGTGTCTTTTAAATGTTGTAACTTTATCCACATTCCTACTTCCTCTAGAACTTTGCACAGGAAACATACCGTATAAAGTAAAACAAAGTGAACCTCATGTCTTTTTATGACCTTTGTCCTCACACCTTAAAATACGCCCACTAGTCCTGAAATCCCCAAAGAAGGAAAGCACCGTTGCAGTTGAGCTAATCTGTACCCCTCAGGATTTTAAAAACATTTATACGGTAAATGTCAACCTCCTATGCTCGTTTGAAAGAAGTCCCAGCCTATCCAGCCTCCCCTTACAGCTCAATCCCTTCATTCCTAGCAACATATTGGTAAATCTCTTCTTAACTCTGTCCAGCTTAATATTGGTCTTTATCTGACTTGGAAACCAGAACATAGAAACAATACTACAGAAGATGCCTCGCCAACATCCTGTACTACCTCAGGATAACGTCCAACCTCAACACTAAAAACTGAGCAACGCATGAAAGCGTTCTAACAGCATTTTAACGAAGCTGACGATATGTGACACGACTTCCAAAGACCATTCCGTGACCTATTCACGTGTCTATTGCGCAGGACTATTCAAAGCAGCACTTGTAATTGTGCAAGGGCTACATCCATTTATGACTCAAACTGCAGTACGTTACATTTATTCAAGATAATTTCTCTTTACCATTCATTTAATCATATACCCGAATGATCAATGTCTCTTTTAATCTTCTATAACCTCAGATAACCTTCTTCTCTGTGGACTGTATCACCATGGAGAGTTGTAGCGTCCCTCAGCACAGAAACAGGTCGTTTGGTGCAAACTGGTACATACTGATCATAATGCCGGTCCACATTAACCGCATTTCTCTGCACTTGGACCATATCATTCTAATCCTTTGCTATCCATGTATTTGTCCAAAAGCCTTTTTAAATGTTCTTCGCGTACACGCAAAGACTTATGCTGTCACCTCATGAAATGCATGTCGCTCATGTTGGTGTCAACCACAAACTGATGATCTCTGCCTTCCATATTGTTATCTAAAACATTTACATCAGTCACAAACAAAGGAGCCATCACTGATCCCTGTAGAACACTGCCGGTCACTAGCCTCCAGTCTGATAAATAACACACCAAAACCTCACCCTTTCTCTTGTTGTTAATTGAATTTTGTATCCAATTTGCAAACTCACTGTGAACCACATCTGATCTAACTTTACTTGTTCGTCTTCCATGTTGAATCTAGTTAAACGCTTTCCTAAAGCCTAAGTAAGCAAAGATATTTGTTCTTGCCTCATCAATCCTCTTGTCAACTTGATCAAAACCTCACAATTTTGTGAGACCCAGTTTCCACCTCACTAAACCATGCTAATGATCCCCTATATTTCCTGGACTCTGAAAATGCTATCTTCCAAAACCACTTCAAAAAACTTGCGAACCACCAATTTCAAACTCACAAGCCTGGAGATTCCAGTCTTTTCCCTGTATCCATTCTTCAACAAGGTTCGTCAATATCCAGTCTTTTTAAATCACACCCATATTTAGAGATGACACAATTATTTCAGCAAGGAGTCTTGCAATTTCCGCGCTTATCTCCCATAATGCTCTGGGATTCAGTACAAACACAGGGTAAACACCGATGCTAATTGACACCAGCAACACAGAAAAAAAAAATACCACGTGCTCTAATCTGTGAAAATTCGATCGTCAAAACGTTTCGCAAAGGTCACGATTTAAAGGGAAGATATCAACTTTTTTCTTTATGTCTAACAGAGTATGAAAACTAACAACTATTTACGACTAGTTTCTCTTAAACCCATCTTTTATCTTCCACTCCGCAACTATATTCCGATTCAATAATGACTTAAAAAGTAATCATGGTTCAAAACCACTCAGCTTTTTCAAGTGTCATTTTGTGGATTTTTCTGGGAAGATTCTCTCCAGGTTTTCCTCGATGTTCTGCCATGCAAACACATTTCCAGGAAGGTACATTTGTAGTATCTCTTGAGCTGGACGTCCCTGACGCAGTCCGAGCTGTTGCAAATGTCCTGATTAATACCCCAAAACATCGGATTATTTCATTGGCTTTCATACTATCAAAACGTGAAGTTCACACCTAATTTTGATTTCGGATCTTGATTCATAATTTGAGCTGATGGCAATCCAGCTCTGCTGGCTGTTTCGAACAAATGTCACATTGTTCCCTTGGTCAGAACAGATTGTTCTGTGTCCTTGCAAGCTTTTCAACTCTTTTTTTTCACACCACGTACACTAGTCCAGTGTCTGGAGTTTTATACGCCTTTTACATTTTCTGAGATATCCAGCAATTATTTTCCTGTAATATGAAATGTTTTTCAGTATGTATTTCCATGATTTCTGTAGTGTCCTTATGTCTAACATATCCTTGGCGAACAGACTTCCCAAACTGAGCTGTCCCACCTTGCTTGAATCCGTCTACACACTTTCTCTTCGTCTAAACGTCCAAATGTTTTATAAAATAATATAACAGTACCTCTACGCACCAGTTGCTCTAGCAGTTGATTCCATGTGCAAGCCATCCTCTTTGTGAAAAGGATGTCTTGTCATTCAGTGTAAATCTTACGAGGTCTGGACTCGTACAGTGGCACAGTGGTTAGCACTGCTGCCTCACAGCGCTTGAGACCCGGGTTCAATTCCCGCCTCAGGCGACTGACTGTGTGGAGTTTGCACATTCTCCCCGTGTCTGCGTGGGTTTCCTCCGGGTGCTCCGGTTTCCTCCCACAGTCACAAACGATGTGCAGGGTCAGGTGAATTGGCCATGCTAAATTGCCCGTAGTGTTAGGTAAGGGGTAAATGTGGGGGTATGGGTGGGTTTCGCTTCGGCGGGTCGGTGTGGACTTGTTGGGCCGAAGGGCCTGTTTCCACACTGTAATGTAATCTAATCTAATCATATCCAAGGGAAAACGAACTTTGCTGTTCGCCTTATCGAGAGCACTCTTGATTTTATGAATCTCTATAAAGTCATCTTCGACCTCCGATGCTGCAGTACGACAAGGCAAAGCCGACACAGTCTCTGCTCGTTATATTAAAAATCCAGTCCTGAGAACATGTAGACTCTTTGTTGCATGAGGCCAGACAGAGTCGAATGTAATCCAGCCGCCAGAAACATCACCGACTCTCAAATTCTTGATGCTTGGTCAAATAGTTTCGGAAAAGGTATCGTCCTCTTTACATATGGAGAGTGAACATTTGGTCTCTCTGTCTCCACAATAAAAAATGATGTGAAAAATTCGTTTATTGCCTCTTCCATCTGATGAGCTCAAAAGCAATGTCCACCTCCTTGATCTTTCAGGTAATATTTCTTGCGTTGTTCTCTTGCCAGATATGTACTTGTAGACCCTCTTTGGATTATCTTCAGCCCTGGAAGATTAAATTATTTCATATCCCCTCTTTCCTTCCTGGTCTGCACTTTATTGAAGTCCCGACAAGAAATTCACTTGAACCCTGTTGTCTGTCTGATATAGGATACTCTTTCGTTTTGATTTGTTCCTCAACACCTTTATTCAACAATGGTCACGTCTTTTGAGTGTCCAGCCTGACAAATTCAGCTCAGTTGACAGCATATCTGCCACTGGGAAAATGTTAATCTATGATTAAAGTTGGAAGAACAGAGCATTAGAAATGCATTACAGTTTAAAATGGATTCCGCATAGCTTTGTGCAGACGAAATCAGACCTAACACGTTTACAAGTATTTTCAGATCGGAACAAGCACAATACATAAAGGGGAATGCAGTAAATGGAATATATCTGAATTTCTAAAAATATTCTGAACGGTGTTTTATACGATAGCACTTCACAAGCATAGAAGCATAAACCAACACAGTTGGGGGTATGTATTAGTTGAGGATTGGGGAATAAATGGAGAGGCGAGGTAATGAGGGCATTTTCATGATAGTAAATTGTAACTTGCAGATTCCCGGAGCCAAAAATATTGGTGCTACAGCTGTTGACAACATGTACTAATCACCTGTACAACATCAGTTAATGTACTGTTGCTCAGTTTGGAGATGACACAAAATAGATATGGAAGCAAGGAATGAGGGCAGCACAGCAACGTTGTGGACGGACAGAATCAGGATAGACAAGTGGACAAAAACGTAGCAGCATATAATATGCAAAAAAAAGAGGTTTATGCGTTTTGGCAGATATAAATATTAAGTGGGGAAATACACAGCACAAAGCATCAGCATACAGAGCACTTCGCTTCCTTGTACATGAAATATGAGAAGTTAGCATCCAGTTTCAGCAGGTAATCGGGAAGTCAAATAATTTTGTTTCACTTTACTTAAACGGAATGGGGACATATGTATTTTTTTTTCAAAATACACATGGCATTAGTCAGATCAGAGCTGGATTAATGTGAACAAATTTAGTCCCGCTATTTTAGGAATAGCAGGTCAGGGAAATTTAACACAAATCATCCTGGATATGGGAGGATATTCTCGGGAGATGAAACTGAGAATATTGCCCCTTTACTCATTGGAATGTAGAATAATGTAAGAAGACTTTACTGAGATACATTAGATTATGAGGGACATGATAGGATAATTTAGGAGAGAATGATTCGCCTTGTCTGAGAATCGAAGACCAGAGAACATAATCTCAGAGTAAGTAGTAACCTATTTAAGAAAGATGTGGAGAAATTTCTATCTCTTCGAGCCGACTGAATATGTGAAAGTATTTACTGCAGGCCGCTCTAGAAATTGGCAGCTCAGTGTATCCAAGATTACACTGAGATTAGAGAGGGTGGTAAAAAAGGAGGGGGTGTGGCGTTGCTAATTAGAAATGGTATAATGGCTGCAGAAAGGCAGTTCGAGCGGGATCTGCCTTTGGAGGTAGTATGGGCTGAAGTCAGAAATAGGAAAGGAACAGTAACCTTGTTGGGTGTTTACTATAGGCCCGCCAATAGCAGCAGAGATGTGAAGAAACAGATTGGGAAACAGAATTTGGAAATGTACAGAAGCCACAGGGTATTAGTCATGGGCGATTTCAACTTCCCAAATATTGATTGGAAGCTCTTTAGATCAAGTAGATTGCACGGGGCGGTGTTTGTGCAGTGTGTCCAGGAAGCTTTTCTAACTCAGTATGTACATTGTCCGACCAGAGGGGAGGCCATATTGGATTTGGTACTCGGTAACGAACCGGGACAAGTGATGGGCTTGTTAGTGGGTGAGCATTTTGGTGATAGTGATCACAATTCTGTGACTTTCACATTGGTTATGGAGAGAGATAGGTGGATGCAACAGGGTAGGATTTTCAATTGGGGGAAGGGTAAATACGATGCTGCAAGACAGGATCTGAGGAGCATAAGTTGGGAGAATAGGATGTCAGGGAAGGATGTTATTGAAATGTGGAACTTTTTCAAGGAACAGATACGTCGTGTCCTTGATATGTATGTACCTGTCAGGCAGGAAAGAGATGGTCGTGTGAGGGAACCTTGGGTGACGAGGGAGGTTGAATATCTAGTAAAGAGGAAGAAGGAGGCTTACATAAGGCTGAGGAAACAAGGTTCAGACAGAGCGTTGGAGGGATACAGGATAGCCATGAGGGAGATGAAAAAAGGGATTAGGAGAGCAAAGAGAGGGCATGAAAAATCTTTGGCAGGTAGGATCAAGGATAACCCCAAGGCCTTTTATGCGTATGTGAGAAACATGAGAATGACGAGAACTAGGGTACGTCCGATCAAGGACAGTAGTGGGAGACTTTGTATTGAGTCGGAAGAGACAGAAGAGGTCTTGAATGAATACTTTTCTTCAGTATTTACAAACGAGAGGGACCGTATTGTTGAAGAGGAGAGTATGAAACGGACTGGTAAGCTAGAGGAGATACTTGTTAGGAAGGAAGATGCGTTGGGCATTTTGAAAAACTTGAGGACAGACAAGTCCCGCGGGCCTGACGGGATATATTCTGGGATTATGTGGGAATCAAGAGAGGAAAATGCAGAGCCGTTGGCAATTATCTTTTCGTCTTCACTGTCAATGGGGGTGGTGCCAGGGGACTGGAAAGTGGCGAATGTTGTGGCCCTGTTCAAAAAAGGGAATAGGGATAACCTCGGGAATTACAGGCCAGTTAGTCTTACTTTGGTTGTAGGCAAAGTAATGGAAAGGGTACCGAGGGATAGGATTTATGAGTACCTAGAAAGACACTGCTCGATGAGGGACAGCCAGCACGGATTTGTGAGGCGTAGGTCTTGCCTTACGAGTCTTATTGAATTCTTTGAGGAGGTGACCAAGCATGTGGATGAGTGTAGAGCAGTGGATGTAGTGTACATGGATTTTAGTAAGTCATTTGATAAGGTTCCCCATTGTAGACTTATGCGGTAAATCAGGAGGCATGTGATAGTGGGAAATTTGGCCAGTTGGATAGAGAACTGGCTAACCGCTCGAAGTCAAAGAGTAGTGGTAGATGGCAAATATTCCGCCTGGAGCCCAGTTACAAGTGGAGTTCCGCAGGGATCAGTTCTGGGTCCTCTGCTGTTTGTAATTTTTATTAATGACTTGGAAGAGGGAGTCGAAGGGTGGGTCAGTAAATTTGCAGACGATACAAAGATTGGTGGAGTTGTGGATAGTGAGGAGGGCTGTTGTCAGCTGCAAAGGGACTTAGATATGATGCAGAGCTGGGCTGAGGAGTGTGAGGTTGTCCATTTTGGAAGGACCAGTAAGAATGTGGAATACAGGGTTAACGGTAGGGTTCTTAGTAAGGTGGAGGAGCAGAGTGATCTTGGGGTCTATGTTCATAGCTCTTTGAAAGTTGCCACTCAGGTGGATAGAGCTTGTAAGAAGGCCTATGGTGTATTAGCGTTCATTAGCAGGGGGATTGAGTTCAAGAGTCGTGGGGTGATGTTGCAGCTGTACAGGACCTTGTTAAGGTCACATTTGGAGTACTGTGTGCAGTTCTGGTCGCCTCACTTTAGGAAAGATGTGGAAGCTTTGGAGAGGGTGCAGAGGAGATTTACCAGGATGTTGCCTGGAATGGAGAATAGGTCGTACGAG
Organism: Chiloscyllium plagiosum; assembly: GCF_037043375.1. Classification (NCBI taxonomy): domain Eukaryota; kingdom Metazoa; phylum Chordata; class Chondrichthyes; order Orectolobiformes; family Hemiscylliidae; genus Chiloscyllium; species Chiloscyllium plagiosum. The sequence goes on along the minus strand of NW_028270180.1, from coordinate 70,328,151 downwards.
GATAGGCTGAGACTGCTAGACCTTTTCTCATTGGAAAGGCGAAGGATAAGGGGTGACTTGATAGAGGTTTATAAGATGATCAGGAGAATAGATAGAGTAGACAGTCAGAGACTTTTTCCTCGGGTACCACAGAGTGTTACAAGGGGACATAAATTTAAGGTGAAGGGTGGAAGGTGTAGGGGGGATGTCAGGGGTAGGTTGTTTACCCAGAGAGCGGTGGGGGCATGGAATGCGCTGCCTGTGGGAATGGCAGAGTCAGAATCATTGGTGACCTTTAAGCGGCAATTGGATAGATACATGGATAGGTACTTAAGCTAGGACAAATGTTCGGCACAACATCGTGGGCCGAAGGCCCTGTTCTGTGCTGTATTGTTTTAGGTTCTATGTTCTATATTCTAAGACTGTGAGAAACAGATTTTAATCAGCAAGGTATTCAAAGGTTAGGTGCTATTGCAGGAACGTGAATCTGAGGATTATCAGATCAACTGTAATCTCACTGAATGGTGAGAGCAGACTGCACAGGTTGAATTGACGACTTCTGCTCTTGCATCTTTCCTTTCTGGACTTTCAATTGTTTCTGTTTTTCCTTTATCAGTGAATTTACCGGGCATTAGAAGAAGATTTACAGTGCGAAGGCTTAAAACCAAATATCACTTCAGTATCTGATGGTGTTGTCAAGTTGATTGTTGCCTGAATATGATTCGCTTTTGAACATGAAAGGGAAAAGCATCATTCACAGTGTGGGGAAGCTGTACACGTGTTGTACGTGTGGGCAGGGCTTCACCAGATAATCTGCCGAGTCCGAACATGAATACAGTCAGACGAGGGAAAGACCATTCGTCTGTTTCGAGTGTGGGACAGAATTCACTTGATCCACTACGTTGTTATAACAACAGCAAGTCCGCATAGCGGAAATGTCTTTTAAATGCCCTGAACGTGGGAAGCGGCTTAAAATCTCTGAGAATCTGTTGTCCCATCAATATGTTGACACTAATG